>NC_142583.1:75369946-75676646 GCF_965207765.1 Zootoca vivipara
AGGTGGAATCTTCTTTCTTGTAGCTTGAATCCATTGCTCCGTGTCCGCTTCTCTGGAGCAGCAGAAAACAACCTTTCTCCCTCCTCTATATGGCATCCTTTAATATATTTGAACATGGCTATCATATCACCCCTTCACCTTCTCTTCTCCAGGCTAAACATACCCAGCTCCCTAAGCCGTTCCTCATAAGGCATTGTTTCCAGGCCTTTGACCATTTTGGTTGCCCTCTTCTGGACACGTTCCAGCTTGGGTGTCCACTTCTGGGCACCCCAGTTGAAGGAGGATATGGGCAAGTCTGCAAGGTGCGCAGAGGATGATGATGAAGGGTTTGGAACTGTGAGGAAAGGCTGAGGGAACTGGGGGTGTTTAGCTTGGAGAAGAGAAAAGGGAGAGGTAGCAGCAGGAGAGACCCCATCCAAGGCTGCCACATTGAAGATGGAGCCAGCTTGTTTTCTGCAGCTCCAAAGGGTAAGACCCAAACAGATGGATTCAAAGGACAAGAAAGGAGATTCTGAATAAAGCTCAGGAAGAACTTTCGGACACAAGAGACTGTGGGATGTGATCCATGAGAGGCAGTCAAGTAGAACATTCCTTGTAATGGTTACAGGTAGGTAGCTGTGTTGGTCTGATGTAGTCAAAACAAAATAATAATAATAATAATAATAATAATAATAATAATAATAAAAATAAAAATAAAAATAAAAATAATAAATTCCTTCCAGTAGCACCTTAGAGACCAACTAAGTTTGTCATAGGTATGAGCTTTCGTGTGCATGCACACTTCTTCAGATATGCTAGAGAAGACATGCGGGGAAATGTTTGGTCCAGCCAATCAAAACTTCTTGTTCCTCCTGGCTGGAGCATCCTTCCTTTTGCATGTGATAGAAAGTGGGCGTGACCTTACCTGTCCAGGTAACAAAAGGATAAGGCATGCAGCACACCTCTCTCTTTTGACTTCCTTCTACGTTTGACCAGCTTCTAGCTAGGACTGCTCTGCTGGCTCTCAGCTAGCAGATTATTCCCCCATATGGGGTAGATCCACATGTACGGTACATATTTGTAACTAAGTCTACCTTCAGGGATCCAACTGTGGAATGATGTAAGTAAACTTTCTTTTTATTGCTTATGAATAAGACTGTGGTGTCTTTCTTATTTTAAGAAGGAATCAAGGGAACTTACCAGGAACGTACAATTTAATCTGAGACAGCCTGAATTGTACAATAGTGAGAGGCTCACACGAGCCTGCAACCAGCTATCTGCTGTGCATGTTAGAAGGGGAATGTAAACTCTGCTAAGTAAAGGAACTTGCTAGCACAGGTTAGGAAGGATATTAATAAACAATATATCCTCTCTTGCCACCCTGAACATTCCCACACAGGCTCCCTCGGAAGGTGGCAAACTCTCATTTGTTGTTGTAATAATAATAATAATAATAATAATAATAATAATAATAATAATAATATATTATTTATACCCCGCCCATCTGGCCGGGTTTCCCCAGCCACTCTGGGCGGCTTCCAACTGAAACATTAAAATACACTAATTTGTTGTTGTTGTTGTTTAGTCGTTTAGTCGTGTCCGACTCTTCGTGACCCCATGGACGCCAGGCACTCCTGTCTTCCACTGCCTCCCGCAGTTTGGTCAAACTCATGTTCGTAGCTTCGAGAACACTGTCCAACCATCTCATCCTCTGTCGTCCCCTTCTCCTAGTGCCCTCAATCTTTCCCAACATCAGGGTCTTTTCCAGGGAGTCTTCTCTTCTCATGAGGTGGCCAAAGTCTTGGAGCCTCAGCTTCAGGATCTGTCCTTCCAGTGAGCACTCAGGGCTGATTTCCTTAAGAATGGATAGGTTTGATCTTCTTGCAATCCATGGGACTCTCAAGAGTCTCCTCCAGCACCATAATTCAAAAGCATCAATTCTTCGGTGATCAGCCTTCTTTATGGTCCAGCTCTCACTTCCATACATCACTACCGGGAAAACCATAGTTTTAACTATACGGACCTTTCATTTGTTAGAGGTTTCTAATTAAGCAGAGTTTGGCTGGCCATCCGTCAGGGATGCCTTAGCTGAGATTCCTGCATTGGACGAATTCCTGTGGTTCTTTGACTCTGAACCAAGGAGAGAAAGGGCATCTCTCAAGTTGTGCCAGGCTAGTTACGGCCACACCTGGGCAGTGAGCCTGTGTCTAGTTTTTGATGGGTGCTGGTTCTATCCCCCCTCAGCGGTGACACCCCAACCTCTTCCTTTCCACAGGGCCAGACTGCGGCAACCCAGGAGGTGTGCTGCCGGCCTGTGTCAGCCATCCCGGTGGGCCCAGGGCTGGCTCGGCAGGCCTGCTTGCTCTGCCACCCGCTTCCACAAAGGTTTCCCCCTCCTCTCTCTCAAGAGGAGCCAGCACAGCAGGGCCGGCGGGAAGCGTTGCCTTTCCAGAGGCGTCGCGTCTGGCGGGGAGCGGAGCCCCGAACGGAGCGTATTGATCCGGCTGTACGGCGGGTCAGAGATATCATTAACCCCAACAAGTCTGCTGGGCCGCGACACGCAGAGGTTAATTAAAAATAAAAGTTCATCTAAACACACCAGCCCATCGCCCACGCGACTCGTGCATGGCAGGGACGCGGGTGGGTGCGGACGCTGCGATTCACACCAGCCAGCAATGCCCCAGGGCGGTGGATCGATCCCATCTCCCTCCCATCCATCTCGCTGCTTGGATGAACTGCCAGAGAGCGATGGGCTGGTCCCAGTCTTGGCACTGGGAAAGTCTGGCTGACAGGAGACATGGCTGCAAGGAGCAGGCTGCAGCCGGGCCTGCTCTGCTCCCCGCGCGGACGAAAGGCGCTCTGCACATGGCCAGAGGGCGGCTCCCCGAACATTTCTGCTCAGGCCCTCTGGGGTTGGGACTGTTTCCTTGTGGGCTTAGCGCCAGAAGGAGCCCAGCCTTTCCTAGAAGCAGGGCGGGTGAGTCTCTATGGGGCTTTGGCAGGAACCGAATTTCTGCCTTTCCTCTTTCTTTATGCCAGGCAAAGTTATACTTCCCCACAAGGGTCACTGAGGCTTCTGGGCCCCAGGATGGGTGGGTGCTTTTGCTGGTGGCTTTTAATCGTAGAATCATACAATTGTAGAGTTGGAAGGGACCCTGGGGGTCATCTAGACCAACCCCCTGTAAGGCAGGAAGATGCACTTGTTTCATACGGGGATCAACTCTGCAACCTTGGCATTCTCAGCACCATGCTCCAACCAACCGAGCTATCCAGGAACTCAATGTTGCCTCCTTGATGGCTCAATCCTGCTCTTTTCTTGCTCTTTGTGTAGGAGAAATGTACTTCAGCTGTTATTTTCATATGTGTGCGGCTTTGAATGCTATTTATTTATTGAAGATAAATATCTATTTGGCCTTTTTGTTTCATAGAACCATAGAGCTGAGATGGCTTCAGTTATTTACCTATAAGACCCTCACCCACCCAAAGACACAGGTAATCCCACCACCCACTTTGGGAACCACTCCACTAGACTGAGGCCAAACCATGGGCGTAGCTGGGGGTGGGCAGAGGGGGGCAGCTGCCCTGCCAAATCAATAAAAATACATCGCTAACTAAGGTTCTTCCCTCCCCAACAAAAATCCTTGCTATGCCCATGGTCCAGTTGTTTCCTTCCATGCCCCCCAGTTTGATTCTCTGAACATCTGAAGGGCCCAAGGCTGAGTCTGAGCTATGGGGTTGTGGGGGTGTCCAGGGGGGGAGCTCATGTGGCTGCAGGCCTTCCCAGCCCCTGTGGCCCCTCCCTGAAGTAGTCAAGTAGTGATGGAAAAGAAGGGAACTTGGGAGTGGGCTTGGGGCTCTGTACCTCATTGCCAGCCCCCCCCTCAATTCCTGTCCAGGCAAAATTATTCCCTCCCCCTTCTAGGAGATCTCCACGTGTGCCCCCTCCCCCTGTCGCTGATTGACAGGAGTGCTGTGAATTATTCATTGTGACGATATGAGTCTGCTTCCAAGGCATCCTTGGCAATTAGCTCCCAGGCTGGGAAGGAAGGAGCCTCTGCAATAAAGGGGGGAATTGATTGAAGGGGCGCCTGAGCGAGGGCCGAGGAGTCAACTTGGTGGGGAAGCAGAGCTAGGGATGGGGCCCCCCTGTGGGAATGTTAGGGATGTGGATTAGGATATATTATTAGATAGATCCTATCCAAGCTTGTGTTAGCAAGCTTCCCATATCAGCAGAGTGACATTCCCCTTTTGTGCGCAGCAAAGCGTGAGCGTTAGGTTTGTTAGAACCTCTGCAACATTATACTTCAAGATTATACTTCCTGGCAAATCCCCCTTTTCCCTCTTAAAAGAAATACACGACACAATGGTATTAAAATAAGACATCCTGAGTTAACAGCATAATCTCAGAAAGGCAGGCTTACGTAGAAAAGTTACAAATATATACATCTGGAGTCTTCTTAGTAAAGTGAGGCTCCATCTGGTCTCTCTCTTGGCAACAGGCTGAGAGGGAGAACCATCCTAACTGTAGATTCTCTGGAGATGTGTTCCCATTGAAGGAGAAATGGCTAAGAGAGAGAATGGCTGCTGGCTAGGGGCTTTTCTCTGCCAGCTAATCCATCTCATCTGCATATCTGGAGGAACAGGAACTGAACTTAGTCAGGTGTCCCTCCAGGTGAGTTCCTCTTAGTGGACACTCTAGGAACTGTTGTGACTTGTCTGCCCCAGTGTTCCATCCCACACTCCCCAGGTCAGGATGCTCCTGAGCCGGGGGGGGGGGGGCAGACAGGAGGCTTCCTACCCCAGGCCATTGGCACCCTCCATCCAGCATGCCAACAATTCCAGCCCCCTAGAGAACTGGGCAGAAATGCCTCTGCCCACTGGGATGGGGGGCAAAGTGGGGCTGTTGACCATCCACAGGCTATGGGGAAGCCCCCAGGTGGTGGCATGTCAACGGGCAGGGACAGAACCCCCATTGCAGGAGAAACACTTTCCTTTACTTCCTATACCTGGGTTTCTGGAAGACCTTTTGGCAAACCACAAAACGGAGCGAGGGAAGATTTACATCAGGAACAAGCAGGGAATAAAGATCGCCATTGGGATCTTCTGCCCCTGTGACCCCTGTGACCCTGCTCTGCCTCCACAGTCAGAGGCAGCAAAGCTTCTGAATGCCAGTTGCTGGAAGTCACAAGAGGGGAGTTTTGCTCTTGTGTTCGAATCCTGCTTTGCGGTTTTCCCATGGGGGCATCTGGTTGTCCACTGTGAGAACAGGATGCTGGACTAGATGAGCCATTGGGCAGATGTTGTTGTTTAGTCGTTTAGTCGTGTCCGACTCTTCGTGACCCCATGGACCATAGCACGCCAGGCACTCCTGTCTTGCACTGCCTCCCGCAGTTCGGTCAAACTCATGTTCGTAGCTTCGAGAACACTGTCCAACCATCTCGTCCTCTGTCGTCCCCTTCTCCTAGTGCCCTCAATCTTTCCCAACATCAGGGTCTTTTCCAGGGAGTCTTCTCTTCTCATGAGGTGGCCAAAGTATTGGAGCCTCAGCTTCACGATCTGTCCTTCCAGTGATTCACACTCCCCGCTCCCCCTTCATGGATCAATGCCTTGTCGTGGCGAAGGGGCTTGAATAACTCAGAGAAGCTATGAGCTATGCCATGCAGGGCCACCCAAGATGGACAGGTCATTATGGAGAGTTCTGACTAAACGTGATCCACCTGGAGAAGGAACTGGCAAGCCACTCCAGTATCCCTGCCAAGAAAACTCCATGGACAAAGACAACAGGCATATAAAAGTTATGACGCTGGAAGATGAGCCCCTCAGGTCGGAAGGCGTCCAACATGCTACTGAGGAAGAGCGGAGGACAAGTACAAGCAGATTCAGAGCTGATGAAGCGGCTGGGCCAAAGCCGAAAGGACGCTCAGTTGCGGATATGCCTGGAAGTGAAAGGAAAGTCCGATGCTGTAAAGAAAAATATTGGGCAGATAAAGTGCCACAAATCCAACTCAATGGAGTAACGTTGGAAAATGTCAATCACTTCTCCTACCTGGGCAGTTATCTTTCCACAAGGGCAGACACTGATGCCAAAATCCAGCATTGCCTGAGCTCTGCAAGTGCGGCTTTCTCCCGACTGAAGTTCAGAGTGTTTGAGGACTGGGATATTTGCAGGGAACCCAAAATGCTTGTTTACAAGGCTGTTGTACTACCAGCCCTACTACGGTACAGTATATGCTTGTGAAACGTAGATGGAGTATGCCATCTCCAACTCCTGAAAAGATTTCATCAACGGTGTCTCTGAATTTTTTTGCAGGCAAAGACAGGCAAAATAATGCCATTGTCCTGGAAGAAGCAAAGATCAGTGTTGAAGCAATGATTCTTCAACATCAACTTCGTTGGACTAGTGGTCATGCCTGATTCTCGTCTTCCAAAGCAACTACTCTATTCTGAACTTAAAAACGGAAAGTGTAATGCTGGTGGTCAACAAAAGAGGTTCAAGGCAAATCTTTAAAAATGTATAAACACTGACAACTGGGAAACACTGGCCTGCGAGTGCTCCAGTTGGAGAACAGCCTTGACCAAAGGTGTCGTGGGCTTTGAAGACACTCGAACTCAGGACGCAAGGGAGAAAGGCGCTAAGAGGAAGGCACGCTTGGCAAATCCACACCGTGATCAACTCCCGCCCGGAAACCGATGTCCCCACTGTGGAAGGACGTGTGGATCCAGAATGGGCCTCCACAGTCACTTACAGACTCATTGTTAAGACCGTGTTCATGGCAGACCATCTTCCTCGGCTACGAGGGATCGCCAAAGAAGAAGACAGCAGGCTCTTCTCATGTGTCCATAGTACACCAGGGCCCAAAATGTTGATTCCCCCTGTACCAGGAAAGGGGTGCATTATCTGAGTCCCTTGTGGAACTGGTGTGTGTGTGTGTGTGTGTGTGTGTGTGTGTGTGTGTGTACGTGTGCAGGAGGGCTGCACTGAGTCCTAGCAGTTGGGCCCCCTCTGCCTCAGTCGCCCCACTCCCTCCCCATAAGTGGGAGAGGAGCCAGCAAGGATGCAGACAGACGTTCCCTGCCAAGAATAGCTCCGACGACGGAAGACGGGGCTTCTTCCTCCACCAGATCTCTGCTTCCTTCTCCGCCTCTGGCCCAGCCAGGCCCAGACGAGTTGGCCAGGGAACTGCTGAGTTAGCCTCTTGCCTCCAGCAGGATTCGCAGCCCAGCCCCTGGGAGGAAGCGGCCGGCTGGAGCCTCTGTCCTCTTCTGCCTTCCTCCTCCTCTTCCTCCTCCCTGGCTGGCAAGTCCTTGCCATGTGCGAAAGTGGCAACTCAGCTGCTGCGGGACACCCAAACAGCGGTTTGGCCACATGCACCCATGCAGATGGTAGTGTGGGTCTCTGAACTTCAAAGTACAGAGATAAGAGCTTTAGAAGGCACTGCTGGATCAGGCCAAAAGGGGCCAGTCTAGCCCAGCATCCTTTTCTCACAGAGGCCAAGCAGGTGCTCCTTCTGGGAAACCTGGAAGCACAACCACAACCATAACTTGTTGTTGTTGTTGTTGTTGTTGTTGTTGTTGTTGTTGTTGTTGTTGTTGTTATTACTATTATTACTATTATTACTATTATTTATACCCCGCCCATCTGGCTGGGTTTCCCCAGCCACTCTGGGAGGCTCCCAACAGAATATTAAAAGCACGATAAAACATCAGACATTAAAAACTTCCCTTGACATCTGATGGGAGGGCGTTCCACAGAGCAGGCGCCACCACCGAGAAGGCCCTCTGCCTGGTTCCTGGTAACATTGCTTCTCGCAGGGGGCGAATCGCCAGAAGGCCCTCGCCGCTGCACCTCTGTGTCCGGGCAGAACGATGGGGGTAGAGACGTTGCTTCAGGTATACTGGGCCGAGGCTGTTTAGGGCTTTCAAGGTCAGAAGCAACACTTTGAATTGCACTTCCTGGGAGCCAATGTAGGTCTTTCAGGACCGGTGTTATATGGTCTCAGTGGCCACTCTGAGCAACTCTCTGCTCCTGCGCTTTCCTGCTCTGGGATTCCGAAGCATCGCTGCCTCCGACTGTGCAGGCAGAGCCTTCTCCTCCCCTATGAATGTCATCTAACCCTCTTTTAAAGCCATCTAAGTCAGTGGCCGTCACTGCTTCCTGCAGAAATGAGTTCCATAGATTACATGAAGAGGATTGGAGAAGATCAGTCTACATCCCAATCCCAAAGAAGGGCAGTGCCAAAGAATGCTCCAACTACCGCACAATTGCGCTCATTTCACACGCTAGCAAGGTTATGCTTACAATTCTACAAGGCAGGCTTAGGCAGCATGTGGACCGAGAACTCCCAGAAGTGCAAGCTGGATTTCGAAAGGGCAGAGGAACCAGAGACCAAATAGCAAACATGCGCTGGATTATGGAGAAAGCTAGAGAGTTCCAGAAAAACGTCTACTTCTGCTTCATTGACTATGCAAAAGCCTTTGACTGTGTCGACCACAGCAAACTATGGCAAGCTCTTAAAGAAATGGGAGTGCCTGATCACCTCATCTGTCTCCTGAGAAATCTCTATGTGGGACAAGAAGCTACAGTTAGAACTGGATATGGAACAACTGATGGGTTCAAAATTGGGAAAGGAGTACGACAAGGTTGTATATTGTCT
Source organism: Zootoca vivipara (assembly GCF_965207765.1). NCBI lineage: Eukaryota > Metazoa > Chordata > Lepidosauria > Squamata > Lacertidae > Zootoca > Zootoca vivipara. Next base: position 75,378,580 of record NC_142583.1, read on the forward strand.
CCCTGCTTATTTAACTTATATGCAGAATTCATCATGCGAAAGGCTGGACTACATGAATCCCAAGCCGGAATTAAGATTGCCGGAAGAAATATCAACAACCTCAGATATGCAGATGACACAACCTTGATGGCAGAAAGCGAGGAGGAATTAAAGAACCTTTTAATGAGGGTGAAAGAGGAGAGCGCAAAATATGGTCTGAAGCTCAACATCAAAAAAACCAAGATCATGGCCACTGGTCCCATCACCTCCTGGCAAATAGAAGGGGAAGAAATGGAGGCAGTGAGAGATTTTACTTTCTTGGGCTCCTTGATCACTGCAGATGGTGACAGCAGCCACGAAATTCAAAGACGCCTGCTTCTTGGGAGAAAAGCAATGACAAACCTAGACAGCATCTTAAAAAGCAGAGACATCACCTTGCCGACAAAGGTCCGTATAGTTCAAGCTATGGTTTTCCCCGTAGTAATGTATGGAAGTGAGAGCTGGACCATAAAGAAGGCTGATCGCCGAAGAATTGATGCTTTTGAATTATGGTGCTGGAGGAGACTCTTGAGAGTCCCATGGACTGCAAGAAGATCAAACCTATCCATTCTTAAGGAAATCAGCCCTGAGTGCTCCCTGGAAGGACAGATCGTGAAGCTGAGGCTCCAGTACTTTGGCCACCTCATGAGAAGAGAAGAATCCTTGGAAAAGACTCTGATGTTGGGAAAGATTGAGGGCACAAGGAGAAGGGGATGACAGAGGACAAGATGGTTGGACAGTGTTCTCGAAGCTACGAACATGAGTTTGACCAAACTGCGGGAGGCAGTGCAAGACAGGAGTGCCTGGTCCATGGGGTCACGAAGAGTCGGACACGACTAAACAACAAACAACAACAACATGAAGAAGGGCTTTCCTTCCTGTGTCCTGAATCTCCCGATGGTCACCTTCCCTGGATGTCCAGGAGTTCTAGTGTGAGTGTGGCATTTGATGCCTGGTGTGCTCCATCATCTGCCCCCCTCCCTGTAACTTCGCACTGTGTCTTCTCTCTCTGTGATAGAGCCCACATTGCTCTGGGCTGTGGACGCTGGAGCCCAGGCAGGACATGCCCCCCTCCCAGGGCCAGCACTGCCCTATTCCCCACCCCCAGGCCACCTGAGGCCTTCTCTGCAGGAACAATGGGCAGGGGCTGGTGTGCCAACATTCGTGACTGGCGGCATCCTGGAAGCGGGCAGGAAGCCCAACACTTGGCGCTTCCCGTCCTGGCAGTGCCTGGCTCCCCTGAGAGGGCTGGGAAAGTGGGAAGTGCCACGGAATGACTCACGGACGGGGCAGGGGGGGGCGTCCCTGCCCCCCTCACTGGAAATGGAGAGCCAGCGGCTTGAAGGCGCGGCTGCGGCTGACGCAGCCCTCAAGCAGGACCTCCGCCCTAAGACAAGGCTGGCTGTAGTAACTCCATCTTAAAGAAGCAGCATTCTGCACATGCTCAGGAACAGCCTGACAGCCAAGACTCCTAGATCCTTTTCACATGTACTGCTCACCTGACTTGAGGGCAGTACATGTGAAAAGGATCTGGGAGTCTTGGTAGACCACAAACTTGCCATGAGTCAGCAGTGTGATGCAGCAGCTAAAAAAGCCAATGCAATTCTGGGCTGCATCAATAGGAGTATAGCATCTAGATCTAGGGAGGTAATAGTACCACTGTATTCTGTGCTCTGGTCAGACCTCACCTGGAGTACTGTGTCCAGTTCTGGGCACCACAGTTCAAGGAGGATACTGATAAGCTGGAACGTGTCCAGAAGAGGGCAACCAAAATGGACAAAGGCCTGGAAACGATGCCTTATGAGGAACGGCTTAGGGAGCTGGGTATGTTTAGCCTGGAGAAGAGAAGGTTAAGGGGGGATATGATAGCCATGTTCAAATATATTAAAGGATGTCATATAGAGGAGGGAGAAAGGTTGTTTTCTGCTGCTCCAGAGAAGCGGACACGGAGCAATGGATTCAAACTTCAAGAAAGAAGATTCCACCTAAACATTAGGAAGAACTTCCTGACAGTAAGAGCTGTTCGGCAGTGGAATTTGCTACCAAGGAGTGTGGTGGACTCTCCTTCTTTGGAGGTCTTTAAGCAGAGGCTTGACAGGCATATGTCAAGAATGCTTTGATGGTGTTTCCTGCTTGGCAGGGGGTTGGACTGGATGGTCCTTGTGGTCTCTTCCAACTCTACGATTCTATGATTTTGCCAGGTGTCCAGGACTGAGGTCACAGGTGCCTGGGCCTGGTCAGATTGCATTAAGAACATCCATGCCGCTGAATGTGGCTGCTGGATCAGGCCAATGGCCCATCTAGGCCTATCTAGGCCAGCATCCTGTTCTCACCAAGGTCAGCCAGATGCCCCAATGAGAAGAAGCAGCAGGATTCGCACACAAGTGCAACTGGTATTCAGAAGCATTGCAGCCTCTGGGGGTGGAGGCAGGGAAGAGCCATCCTGGGCAGAGCCATCCTTTGCTAGCTCTCTCCTCCTCCCTGAATTTGCCAAACCCTCTTTTCAAGCAGTCTAGCTTGGTGGCCATCGCTGCCTCCTGTGGGAGGGAGTTCCACAGTTTAACTCTGCGCTGTGTGGAGAAGGCCTTTCTGTGTTGCACTGACAGGTAAGGAATCTTGAGCCTTAGGACCCTGCCTGGCTAGCCCAGTGTGGACGCTGGACCCCCCCCCCCCGAGGCTCACAGAGAGGTCCCTTCGACTTGGTTCCCTCTCCCTGCGCAGCCAGCCATGCCTGGGCCGGGACCCAGCCAGGCAAGTTGACAGGCTTCCCCTCCCCTGGGTGTGTGTGTGTGTGTTGTGTGTCTATGGGAGTGGATCTGGCTGTGCAGTCGCTTAATGCCAATCGGGCACCAGCGCTTGCAAAATTGCCTTTGGATTTTTCTCATTAGCTTCGTCTCCCGTGAGCTTGTTATGCGGGAGCCTCTCTTCCGCCTGAACTGACAGCTCATTCCCAGTCTGACAGCCATATGGCAGGAGCAGCGCTCTGGGGGGGGGGGAGAGGGGAGCAGTGCAGGGGGGGGGCAGAATTGGCGTCAAAGCAGGAAGGGCAGCAAAAGGGCCCAGAGGAGCACCTGCAAAGAGCCTTTCCCGCCTCACCTGGGAGGAGCCAGCTGCCCCACACCTGTCCACTGGGAGGGTTCGGGGGGGGGGCAGCCTCTTCCCTGTTTCCAGCCAGCAGCAGACTGCACACAGCCAAGGCAGCAGCTGCCCCAAAGCAGGGGACAGAAAGCTGCCCCCCCCCCCGGAGAAAAAGCCAGCCAGAGATGATGAGATCAAGTACAGTGGCCCCTTGGTTCTCAAACACTGCAAACCTGGAAGGAAGTGTTCCGGTTTGCGAACTTTTTTTGGAAGCCCAACGTGCTGTTTTGAGTGTTACGCTTCCAATTTGCCTGCTACACTTCGTCTTGAGTGTTACGCTGAGGTCTGTCTCTTTTTGCTATATTGCGTTTTTGTGGCTCTCCTTTTTTTGTTTTTGTGACTGGGTGGAACCCAGTTCAGCTACTGATTGATTGATTGATTGATTGTGGGACTGCAGTACATTCTTTATTGCTTTCTTTTTCCCCTCAGAATAATATATTTATTTATCATTTCAAAGGTTTATACAGAAAAAAGAAAAAGAAAGAAAAAATAGAATAATTACATACTAAAGAAATTATAAACCATAAATACATAAATTATAAAGTAAAGATCAGAAATCATAAATACATAAATCATAAATTATAAAATATAACTCAAAATATAAGGAATACCATGTAAATAATTATAAGGGTAACATAAACTCATTTAAAAAGCAAAAACAGAGTATTCAAAAACAGTAATTATCCTTGTTCCATTCCTAAGGTCCCGTCACCCATCCCACCACCCACCACAAATGAATTAGCACTGATTGATTGATTGATTGATTGTGGGACTGCAGTACCTTCTTTATTGCTTTCATTTTGTGGATCAATGGTCTCGTTAGATAGTCAAATTCATGTTCAATTGCTGCTTTAGGGGTTGTTTTTAAAAGTCTGCAACGGATTAATCCATTTTGCATTCCTTTCTATGGGAAAGCAGTGTGCCTTGGTTTTGGAACGCTTTGGTTTTGGAACGGACTTCCGGAACGGATGAAGTTTGAGAAGCAAGGGACCATTGTACTTAGAACCTGGGAGTCGAGGACCCTCTGCTGCTCTGAGGGATGCCCAGAGGGCCTGTCCTGGCTGCGCTCCTTGCTCCCCCTTTCCCTTCCAGAGGCGAACCCTCCTCACAGCCCGCTTGGCTGGGACAGAGGAAGCTGCCTCCTGCCAGGATGCAGGGGCTGAACTAGAGAAGCCTTGGGAAACTCTGCAATTCTGTTATCCTAGGCCGGCCCCCTTGTGCATTTAATAATAATAATAATAATAATAATAATAATAATAATAATAATATTTCTACTCCGCCCCTCCCAGGGCTCAGGGCGGCTAACAGCAAGAATATCAAAGCAAGCATAAAAAACCATTCAATTAAAATGCAGATTAAATAAAATGTTAAAATTCAATTTTAAAATTTGTTGTTGTTTAGTCGTTTAGTCGTGTCCGACTCTTCGTGACCCCGTGGACCAGAGCACGCCAGGCACTCCTGTCTTGCACTGCCTCCCGCAGTTTGGTCAAACTCATGTTCGTAGCTTCGAGAACACTGTCCAACCATCTCATCCTCTGTCGTCCCCTTCTCCTTGTGATCTTTCCCAACACCAGGGTCTTTTCCAGGGAGTCTTCTCTTCTCATGAGGTGGCCAAAGTATTGGAGCCTCAGCTTCACGATCTGTCCTTCCAGGGAGCACTCAGGGCTGATTTCCTTAAGAATGGATAGGTTTGATCGTCTTGCAGTCCATGGGACTCTCAAGAGTCTCCTCCAGCACCATAATTCAAAAGCATCAATTCTTCGGCGATCAGCCTTCTTTATGGTCCAGCTCTCACTTCCATTTTAAAATTAGGAATCTACAAATGCATTTAAATATCTATAGGATAAAGCCTTAGGGGAGGGTAACACTGGGGTCAGACTGAGTCAGTCAAAGGCCAAGCAGAACAGCTCTGTCTTGCAGGCCCTACGAAAAGATGACAACTCCCGCTGGGCCCTAGTCTCCTGAGAGAGAGCGTTCCACCAGGTCGGGGCTAGTACTGAGAAGGCCCTGGTCCTGGTCGAGGCCAGCCTAGCCACCTTGTGACTCGGGATCTCCAGTATGTTATTATTTGTGGACCTTAATGTCCTCTGTGGGGCATACCGGGAGAGGCGGTCCCGTAGGCATGAGGGTCCTAAGCCGCATAAGGCTTTAAAGGTCAAAACCAGCACCTTAAACCTGATCCTGTACTCCACCGGGAGCCAGTGCAGCTGGTAAAGCACTGGATGAATGTGATCCCGCGGCCGGGACCCCGTAAGGAGCCTCGCCGCGGCATTCTGCACCCGCTGAAGTTTCTGGGTCAGTTTCAAGGGCAGCCCCGCGTAGAGCGAGTTACAATAATCAAGCCTAGAGGTGACCATCGCATGGATCACTGTGGCCAGATCAGGTTGAGAGAGGTAGGGGACCAACTGCTTAATGTGGCAGAGATGGAAAAATGCCACCTTGGCTGTGGTTGCAACCTGCGCCTCCATGGAAAGGGAGGCATCCCAAGGTTACACCCAAGCTCTTGACAGAAGGGGCTGACACTAATTGACCCCCAGCGAAAGATGGAAGTTGCCCCCCCGCCCCATGTCATCCCGACCCAGCCAGAGGACCTCTGTCTTTGAAGGATTTAGCTTCAGCTGACCCCCACGTAGCCATCTAGCCACAGCTTCCAAGCACTTGGTCAGTGTGTCCGGCGCCGAGGCAGGACGGCCATCCATCAACAGATAAATCTGGGTGTCATCAGCATATTGATGGCAACCCAGCCCCAAACTCTGGACAATCTGGGCAAGGGGGCACATGAAGATATTAAAAAGCATCGGGGAAAGGATTGCACCTTGCGGGACTCCACACACCAAGGAGTGCCGCGGCGACAACCCCCTCCCTAGCGCCACCCTCTGTCCCCGACCTGAGATGAAGGAACGCAGCCATTGTTGGACTATACCCTGAATCCCCACGTCGGCAAGGCGGTGGTCTAAAAGCTCATTATCGACCATGTCGAAGGCGGCTGACAAGTCTAGAAGAATCAGCAGCCCCGACCCGCCTTGATCCAGCTGTTTACGGAGGTCATCTGTTAGGGCGACCAGTGCCGTCTCCGTCCCGTAGCCGGGACGAAAGCCGGACTGGAATGGATCTCAAGCCGATGTTTCATCCAGAAACCTACCAAGCTGTTCGGCAACCACTCTTTCAATTATCTTACCCAAGTGCGGGAGATTCGAGACCGGGCAATAATTGGATAGATCTAGCGCAGGCATGTCAAACATGCGGCCCTCCAGATGTTTTGGCCTACAACTCCCATGATCCCTAGCTAGCAGGACCAGTGGTTGGGGAAGATGGGAATTGTAGTCCAAAACATCTGGAGGGCCGCAAGTTTGACATGCCTGAACGGATCTAAGGGACAGCTCCAGGCAGCTGCGGCTGGGGAAGGAGCCTAAGGGGCATATGTGCGCAGAGCCTCTGGCGCTCTGGCCCCGAGCAACTGGGGCACTTGCACACTCCCAGCCTTCTTGTGGCAGTGAGTTCCAGAGTTCCAGCCTCCCACTGGCTGCCTGCAGTGCGAACCGAGTCTTGTCTAGGTGCCTGGTGCTCCGGGCAGAAGCTGCAGGTCTGGTGGGTGGTTAGACCAGACACTAACACTGTGTGTGTGTGTGTGTGTGTGTGTGTGTGTGTGTGTGTGTGTGTGTGTGTCGCAGACAGTCCCGGGGGGGCCTCTTCCTCACTGTCAGCCCAACCCACTTTCCTGCAACTCAGAGGAACATGAGCTCCCCCTCCCCTCACCCCCATTAACTGCTTGCAGGGGAGGGGGAGGGGAGGGGGCTCAGGTTTCCCCCATCCCTGTAGTTTGGAGCCTGCGGCCATTAACAGTGCCCAGAGCATGACCAGGGAGGGGGGCCATATCAAAGAGCTGTCCCCCCCCCCACTTCCACGCCTCTCGTCACCCCACAGTCCCTCCTTCCATTAGTCATGTTCCATAAAAGCTGCTTTTTTCCTGGAGAGTAAAAGGTCTTAGGAAAGAATTCTCAACCGTGCTGGGAATGAAAAGCGGGGGGGGGGACTCCTGGGCGTGTGCAGAGTGCATTTCCCTCACCGCAGCAATAAAAGCAATGGCAACAAGGAGCAAAGGGTGGGTGTGTCAAAATTCAAGCTGGGCTTCCAGGGTCCCTCCGACCATTTTAAATAAGCTGGAGGCATTCTCAGGGGAAGCTGCTTCTTGCTTCCTTAATGTCAGCTGGGCATCCCCTTCCAGATCCAGGGTGGGGTGGGGGGTCTCTGTCTAGGTTTCTGGACTCTTGGAGGGGCTGTGGGAAGAGGACCTCTTCCCCACCTCCATCCCTCCCCTTCTTTGCTCTCCACTTCATCAAGGAAATGGGTGCAGCGGAAGCTAACATTTGGAACTCCCTGCCACCTAGTTGGACAGCTTTAAAAGAGAACTGGACAAAGTCATGGAGGAGATTCTAAATTAAGGTATTTAGCCAGGATGGCTCTGCTCTGTCTCCACAGTCAGAGGCAGCAAGGCTACTGGATACCGACCGGTGGCTGGAAACCCCAGGAGGAGAGACTGCTGGTTGCTTGTCCTGGCTCAGCTTCTGGGCTTCCCTTTGGGGGCATTGGGTTGCCTGCTGTAAGAAAAGGAGGCTGGACTAGATGGGCCATGGGCCTGATCCAGCCACCAGGCACTTCTGATGTTCTTAGTTTCTCCACTCCGATGGGGAACACCCCAATAGCTGGTGTGAACAATGGGGGTGGGCCAAGAGAAACTCTGGAAGCCGCTCAAGGGCAGACAACCCCCCCAGGGCTGGCCCAAAGGCTTCATGTCCGGAGTGTTTTTCTTTTTTGGAGCGGATGTTTCACAATGTCTGTAAAATGGGCGCAATGAGGCAGCAGCATCCCCTTTCAAGTTCTCTCAGTGCCAGCTAATTTTTAATCTTGGGGATTAGCAAGGGACAGCCGAGCCCATCCTTGCGAGTACTTAGCGCTGGCCCACGGTCCTGCAGCCTGATGGTTTTGATCCCTGACCCTCCGACCTGCGTTTCACCACGTACTTAGCAAGGCCCGGGTCTTCCAAACAGGAGTGGGGGGGGGCAGCGTGACCCTGGCCCATCTCCCTGCCGCTGCCAGCGCTGCTGCTGCCGCTGCCGTCCAGACGGGTGAGAAATCGCCAACAGCTGGGCTTGGTGGGAAGGGCCAGCCCAGGGTAACCAGATCTCCCCCCCTCCCTCCCCGCAGGGCTGGGGCGTTTGGGGCGGGGGCTCAGGGTCAGCAGCAGCAGCCCTCACTCAGGGGTTAAGCGCAGGGCAAGAGGAGGGTTAACTACCAGCCAGTGCCCTGTAAATCATTTCACTTGGGGAGGAAACAGTGAGGCAAAGCCAAGGCGAGGAGAGAGACGGGAGGAGAGGGTGGCAAAGGCAGAACTCCAGAAGAAAGGGCCAGGTTTAGCTTGGAGAAGGTGAACTCTACAGTTCTCGGTGGGTCTGGGGGGGGGAGTGGAACTGCCCCCCTCCCCAAATGTAGGAGAGCAAGCTGGTGGCATTGAGCTTGAGGAGAACCAAGGAACTTTCAGAGGAGCAAACTCGAACGCAAGACCTCCTTCGTCCTTGTCTTCTCAAGGCGGTGGCCTGCTTCTCCTAGCGTCCCCTGCAGACGCCAGACTGGATCAGGCCCACAGCACAAGCCAAGCGCTACTCGGGAGACGCCACCCCTGCATGTTTGGTTCGCAAAGGGGAGCCCAGAACCGGAGGGCAGCCATTTGGATCCGAGTCCGGGCCTCCTCTCTCGATGGGCTGCTAAGGGTTTATTCAGTTAAACCTGCTAAGCTGTCCAAAAGGGAGAGAGGCCCGCCGAAGGGTTTTGCAAGGTCAAGGCCGGATCCAGAGGCCGTCCTGCACCTTCAGGCGACAGCAGAGAAGGGCCACACGAAATCTGCAGGTGACGCCAACTTGGAATGGGCTGCCAAACATCCAGAGGTATCTACATTTTGCTGGGCTGGGCAGAGTGTGGTGGAGTGGAGCTTGGCAAGGACCAACGCCAGGTGGGACCCACAGGAAAAGGGAAAACCTTGCAATGGCATCGTGAAGGAAGATATTTATGGGTACGCAATAAATTGGCCATGGGGATACCTCCACAGAGGCTCTGGGGCTTCAGAAATGAGAGTTGCTTGTCTCAGCACAGGGAAAGGCAGCGAGTGCGGGCTGTGTGGCGCTCTGGGCAACCTGAGCTGACCCGACACTAAATCAACAAAGAGGATGGCAGGCTAAAAATGCCCTTGAGAACAGGGTGAAGGAACTGGGCGACCCAGTTCGGCAGTGGAATTTGCTGCCAAGGAGTGGGGTGGAGTCTCCTTCTTTGGAGGTCTTTAAGCAGAGGCTTGACAGGCATATGTCAAGAATGCTTTGATGGTGTTTCCTGCTTGGCAGGGGGTTGGACTGGATGGCCCTTGTGGTCTCTTCCAACTCTATGATTCTATGACCCCCCAGGAAACACGTGGGGCAGAAAAAGGCAGCAGCCACTGAAGCCAAAGGGGGTCTCATCTGCTGAGACCCCAGTGCCACAGAATCACAGGACTGTAGAGTGGGAAGGGACCCCGTGGGCCATCTAGTCCAACCCCCAGAAATGCAGGAATCACAAGTGAGCCAGTAGAGAAGGCATGGGCAGGGGGCTGCAAGCTGGCAGGTCTTGGCTCCACGTGATGAAGGCCTCCTGAATAAAGGAATTGGCCACCTGAAGCAGTTGACCTACGGAACTCCCTCCCACAGGAGGCTTTAGAAGAAGATGAAACACCTTGATGTAGGACAGGGCCCGATGGCTCTGCTCTCCATCTGCGATGCTTCTGCACAGCAGGTGCCAGAAAGCACAGGAGGGGAGAGGGACCAGTTCTGATCTGCCGCCCCTTTCAATTCTAGAGTCCAAGAGCTGCATGGACCTTAGATCCCGAAGGCTCCCAAATTCGAGGCTGGAGGAGGAGAACCACCCCGTCTGCAGGAACCCCCCACCCACCCAGGACTGCGCAATCCAACATCCCACCCTGAGAAGGGAAGGGGAGCCCCCAGGAGAGGGTGGGCTCTGCCACTGTCCGTAAGACAGGCCCCGATTCAAGGGCGATGGCCAAGGCAGGCGCTGAAGGCTGGAGCCTGAACCCCGGAGACCTTGTCCTTCCTCTTCCTCCAATCTTTCTCTTCCCAACCGAACTGGAAAAGGACTCCCGCTCAGTGTGGCAGAGCGGTTTGTGCTGGGCCAGGACCCGGAAGGGAGCAGGGTTCAAATTCTCACTCAGCCACCAAGCTCACTGGGTGTGTGACCTTGGGGGCCAGTCTCTGCTGCCTTGGCCTGGGCCTGGCCTCCCTCGCAGGATCGCTGTGGTCAGACCTCACCTGGAGTATTGTGTCCAGTTCTGGGCACCACAGTTCAAGAAGGATACTGACTAGCTGGAACGTGTCCAGAAGAGGGCAACCAAAATGGTCAAAGGCCTGGAAACGATGCCTTATGAGGAACGGCTTAGGGAGCTGGGCATGTTTAGCCTGGAGAAGAGAAGGTTAAGGGGTGATATGATAGCCATGTTCAAATATATAAAAGGATGTCATATAGAGGAGGGAGAAAGGTTGTTTTCTGCTGCTCCAGAGAAGCGGACACGGAGCAACGGATTCAAACTACAAGAAAGAAAATTCCACCTAAACATTAGGAAGAACTTCCTGACAGTAAGAGCTGTTCGGCAGTGGAATTTGCTGCCAAGGAGTGTGGTGGAGTCTCCTTCTTTGGAGGTCTTTAAGCAGAGGCTTGACAGCCATCTGTCAGGAATGCTTTGATGGTGTTTCCTGCTTGGCAGGGGGTTGGACTGGATGGCCCTCGTGGTCTCTTCCAACTCTATGATTCTATGATTCTATGATTAAAAGAGGAGCGTTGAGCTCCTGGGAGGAAAGGCTGGGATAGGAATGCAATGAATAAAGGAACGGGGAAAGGCTTGCCCCGGAGGAAGACATCTCCCAGAACTCTGCAGGGCCAAGAGGAATCGGTGATGGAGTTGGCAAGGAGGGAAGGGATAGAGGACCCCCCCCCGCTTCGAGGGCCGGCTCCAGCTGTGGGCAGAGCGCAGGGGCACCTGTTACGTTTCCAGGAATCAAAGAGGGCAGGCGGGGCGGCCCCCTCCCCAGAAAGGAGGAATCCCAAGGACTCCAGGCGGGGGGGGGGTCTTGCTACACGCCCCCTCCCCCCTCCCATTTTCTGACAGCTGCCCAGATGGCCACCCCCATTGGCCGCAACAACAGCTCCTAATTGGCTGCGAGCCAGGGGGGGCGCCCGCCTCTCCCCCCCTCCCCAAGCAATCAAGAGCTCATGACTGCCTTATCGCCCATTATCTCTGGTGGAGGGAGAAGGGGGGGGGGCTGGAATGGGGGTCATTATTTGCCCATCACTCCTCATTGGAATTCTGACACCCAAAGGGGGGGGGGTGGAGAGGAAAGGGGGTGGGCTGGGGGCTGACGGAGATTAATCTCCCCAGCCAGCCCAGCAACTGCCACTTGGTAAACGTGCCTGAGCTGGCGGAGCATTAAATCACTGCACAGGAATGGGGAGGGGGCTGGGCTGGGCTGGGCTGGTCTCCCTCCTCCCTGCGGGGGATTCCAACCTCAAGCCCCCCCCTCCAAAGGCTGAAAACGGGAGCGTCGCTGCCACCCGCTGGTCGATCTGAGAACTGCCACTTCTCGGAGTGGCGCTGGGAGACCCTCCCTCCCTCCCTCCCAGTTCCCACTCTTTGGGGTGGGATGGGGGGCAGATGAGGCCAACATGAGACTATTACTCTTCCTGCTCTCCCAGGAGACGCTGGCGGGAGGGACCAAAGGGGCGTGCGGTTTTTCAGCTCTTTTATTCCAAAAAATAGACTCGTATTGAAGAGAAGGCGGGGCTTAAGTTAAAAGGCGTGAGGGAGGGCAGGCGGGGGGGGTAGCGGCAGGTGGGGGGGTCAATGCTGGGGCTGCAGCCCGTCCGACGGCCCCCCTACCTCCTCTTCTCCTTCACACTGTAGTTGAGCAGCAGAGGCGCCGGCTGCAAAGGGAAGAGAGGGGAGGGAGGGTGAGTGTCTCTGATTTTCAGGGGAGAGGGGAGGTCACCCCACCCCACCCCCACCCCACACCCATGCCCAAGGCCCCACATACCTTGCCAAACCAGCGAGAAAGCCAGAGCTGCTTCAGGGTCATGTGGTCGGGGAGCACCTCGTTGTTGAACAGGATCTGCACCTGGAAGGGGGCGGAGTGAGTCCCGTCAGCACCTGCCAGGTGGACCCCAGGCTGCCTCTCCGCACCTGAGCGAGGGCCTCGCCCTCCTGTTTCCTCGCAGGGAGACCACTTGCCCACCCCACCCACTGCCAACCTTTTTCGACCAGTGGACGCATTTCAGATTTTGAGAGGGTGCTGGTGGGGGGGGGCAGTCACAAAACAGCTGCCATGGGGGGTGGCCCAACACAAAATCAAGAGAGCCACCCCCCAGCCACCTTCTGCTGTGTCCTTTTGCAGAGAGCAGACAATGCTGATTTTAGAATCTTGGTGTTCCAGAGGTGAAAGGGGTCCCAAGGGTCATCCAGCTCAACCCCCTGCCACGTATTCCCCCCCCCCGGCTGCTCCTTCCTAACAGCCACAGAGAGCAATCCCTCGGTGTTTGGGGAGGGGAATGCAAGGGGGTTACACCCCACATCGCTTAGGGGGTTCCTGAACCTTTAGCCCCATAACTGTCTTTCAAGGAAGAAGAGAGTTGACCATTTTTGGTGGTCCTGTAGAAAAGTAAAAGACTTCTGGGAAATGATATATCATGAATTGAAAAGGAGCTTTAAGATACCTTTCCCCCAAAAAAACCAGAGGCCTTTTTACTTGGATTAACAGGGGAGGGAAGAAGAAGAGGAGGAGAAGAGGATGGATTTGATATCCCGCTTTATCACTACCCGAAGGAGTCTCAAAGCGGCTAACATTCTCCTTTCCCTTCCTCCCCACAACAGGCACCCTGTGAGGTGAGTGGGGCTGAGAGACTTCAAAGAAGTGTGACTAGCCCAAGGTCACCCAGCAGCTACATGTGGAGGAGCGGAGACGCGAACCTGGTTCCCCAGATTACGAGTCTACCACTCTTAACCACTACACCACACTGGCTAGGGACCTAGGGACCTAAAAAAGTTATTTATGTATGTGACAACAGCCACAAGGATATCACTTGGGAACACAGGCAAACTAATATCAGTGTACTGGAAGAAGCAAAGATCACCAGTGTTGAAGCAATGATTCTTCAACATCAACTTCGTTGGACTGGTCATGTTGTGCGGATGCCTGATGATCATCTTCTGAAGCAACTTTAGGAACATTAGGAAGAACTTCCTGACAGTAAGAGCTGTTCGGCAGTGGAATTTGCTGCCAAGGAGTGTGGTGGAGTCTCCTTATTTGGAGGTCTTTAAGCAGAGGCTTGACAGACATATGTCAAGAATGCTTTGATGGTGTTTCCTGCTTGGCAGGGGGTTGGACTGGATGGCCCTTGTGGTCTCTTCCAACTCTATGATTCTATGATTCTAACCACTCTGGAAAGCGTAATTCTGGTGGTCAACATAAGAGGTTTAAAGACTGTCTCAAGGCAAATCTAAAAAAATGTAGTATAAACACTGACAACTGGGAAACACTGGCCTGCGAGCGCTCCAGTTGGAGAACAGCCTTTGCCAAAGGTGTCCTGGGCTTTGAAGACACTCGAACTCAGTACACAAGGGAGAAACGAGCTAAGAGGAAGGCACGCTTGGCAAATCCACACCGTGATCAACTCCCGCCTGGAAACCAAGGTCCCCACTGTGGAAGGACGTGTGGATCCAGAAATGGCCTCCACAGTCACTTAGGGACCCATTGTTAAAACCGTGTTTATGGAAGACAATCTTACTCAGCTACGAGTGATCACCAAAGAAAAGAAGAAGAAGAAGAAGAAGAAGAAGAAGAAGAAGAAGAAGAAGAAGGAGGAGGAGGAGGAGGAGGAGGAGGAGGAGGAGGAGGAGGAGGAGGAGGAGGAGGAGGAGATGCCGAACCAGAATTGGAAACAGGAGATGATACCAACAAAAGAAGAATGGGTAATTCAGAGGAGGGACTATGCCGAAATGGCAAAGATGACTACAAAGACCATGAGATCAGGATGAGAAATTTTTTGAGCAGGAATGGGAAAGATTTATAGATTTATTTAAAAGACCGCTGTAAGTCTATTAAAATGTTAGCAGGCGTCGTAGCAGCTGCCCAGAATCAGCAACAAATGTCTTTACAGGTGGTCTTTGCAGCCCCCAGGAGTCAGGCTGGCAACCCCCCTCCCCAACCCTTTCCAGGCAGGGACCTTACTCACGTGTTGGAGCGCCAGCTCTAACCGGCAGCACAGAACCCGGCGGAGGTGGCGGATCTGGGCCCGTACCGAGCAGCGAATGTACTTGTGCTGGGGGAGGGAAGGAAGGAAAATGGAAATGGGGGTGAAGGGAGAGGCAGCTGGAAAGGACAGGGGCAGCCCCCTCCCTCCACCCCTGGGGCGTTTTCTCTCACACAGATCCCCCCCCCCGGTCTCTGTCTCAAGGGATGGCAGAGACGGTGCCAAGAGGAGGGAGAACCCTACAACCCTCCACCCTCTGGCCATCAGCCGCCAGCCTCTCATTGTAGGGTCGGGGGGGGGGGCTGAGGGCAGGGCCGTCTTTACCCGGGGATACAAAGGGGTGCGTTGCACCTGGGCGCCGAATTGTGGGGGCATCAAATGTATTCTGGGGGCGCCAAATGTATACCTACTGTATACTGATTTCTGTATTTTAATATTTTGTTGGAAGCCACCCAGAGTGGCTGGGGGAACCCGGCCAGATGGGCGGGGTGTAAATAATAAATTATTATTATTATTATTATTATTATTATTATTATTATTATTATTATTATTATACTGTATCTCGATCGGCAGCAGTGAAAAGCAATGGAGCAAAAGCCACCCCCCCCCCCGTCGCTCTGTTACTCTGCAGTCATTTCCGCTGCGTCGTTGTTACAGGTGAGCGATTTCCCTCCCCCGCAAAAGTCAACAACTTTGAGTTTGCTCCCCCCCCTAGAAAATCTGGGGGCAGTTAAATTAAATTTGGGGGCACTGGGCGGATCTTTGCACCCCGGCAGCGCATAGGCAAAAGACGGGCCCTGGCTGAGGGGGAGAAGGGAGCGCTGGAGTGAGCCGGGGGGGGGGGGGCGGAGGTCAGAGGGGGCTCTTCTCCAGGCCCGGGCCCCCCCCATGCCGCAGCGAGAGCCCCCCCCAACGCCCCGGCCTCCTCACCTGCAGGATGTGCTTGTTCTTCTCTTTCCCAGAACTGCAAGAAAGAAAGAAAGAAAGAAAGAAAGAAAGAAAGAAAGAAAGAAAGAAAGAAAGAGAGAAAGAAAGGGAATTAGAGCCTTGCTCTCTGCCCCCCAAGGGGATGTGCAGAGGACTGGGGGACCCACAAGATCCCTTCCTCCCCCTCCCCCTCCCCGCCCTCCTTTCCTGGGCGCCCCCCCCCCCGGCTGGAGAAGAGACCCTGCCATTTCCCCAGAGGCCCAGCTCTTGCTCTGCGCCCCCTTCTCAGAAAGGCCGGCGGCTCCTTGCCTTCGTTGTGGCCAAAGCCCCAGAGCGCCCCCTAGTGCTACGCTGGGGCACCGCAGCCTGGCCTGGAGGAGGGAGAGGGAAGAGCCCCCCACCGGTGGCAGGCCATCTGTGGGGCGCTGGGGGCTCACCTCTCTGCTTCTTGAGGGGCACAAGGAGCCAGGAGCTGGGAAGAAGCACCGCCCATCTTTTGCAACCCCACCCAGTGGGAAAGCGCCCCCCCCAGCAGCAAGAAGAGGCTTGAGCTGAAGACCAGGCAGGGTTGGGGGGTTAGGGTTAGGGCAGGGCTGGGGGGCACATGCCCCCCGGCCAGGAGGCTCACTGGACGGCTGCCCTGCTGGCCGCTTCAGCTTCAAGGGACGCCAACAGAGCCCCCGCCCCCAGCCACCGAGGGGCCTGTGGAGTCGGCAACTCTGGGTTACTCAAGCAAGCGAGTCAAGCCACGTGCTACAGGGAAGGCAAACTTTCACTGCCCCCCCCCCAAAAAATCCTGCTGCCTCGAGTTTCCCTGGGACCCTGCAAGCCAGCCTGGTGCTATGTCCAGGGCCAGATTTAGGTTGGATGTGGCCCTCAGCTCCTGAAGGGAATGGGGCCCTTTCTATGTCCAGCTGTCCTTGGTCAACGACAAATTGCCACTGTTTTTTGTGTTGAATAGATGCTATATGGTAATTGATGGACCTAAGAGGTATCTCAAGCCATTTGCACATCACAAAATATGTATTTTATCCAAGTAATGGTTGAACTGAAATACAATGAAGAAGTATATTAACAGTGAAATACTTATTAAGCCCTAACTTAAAAAGATTTTTTATATTTTAGGGAGCAGGCTAGCAGGCAGGGCCCATGACTTACATCATAGGAGCCTACAGAACACAAAACACTGTCGCTGTATGTAGCTTTTATTTTATTTGTTTTTTTATCTTCTATTTTGGAAATGTACATCCAGGTTTTTTTTTCTTTGATTTTTTTGGGGGCCCCAAGAGAGTGGGGCCCTAAGCTATGGCTTGTTGAGCTTCTGTGTCCATCTGGCCCTGGCTGTGTGCCTGAGACCCCCTCCTGCCGCTGCCCCACAGAGGCCGCCTGGAGGTGCAAAGGCACAGTTCTGGCCCCCCAGCAGCTGCACCTCTGGAGACAGGGCCGGGCGAGGACTGGAACCTGCTCCAGGTCTGCCTGCAAGAGGCCACCCGCCTGACCGCACTCCCCCCCCCGGCGTCCATCGCCACCCCCACCCCCGCCATCCTCACCTCTGTTTTTCCAGGCACAGCAAGACGTGCTCGTCAAAGCGGTAATAATGGGCCCGCGAGTGGTCAAAGGCGGTGTAGGGCAAGCCCACGCGGTCAGAGGCCGAGTCTGGGGGGGGGGACGAGGAAACAGTCAGGACCGCCGGCTCTCTCCTCCCTTTCCGTGGAGGAGGCCTGGCAAGCCAGCCCTCCTCTTCCTGCCCCCCCACCCCAATTCAGGCTCAAAAAGAAAGCACCCCCACCTTCATTGCTGGGTTGGGTGACGCGCTCCAGGCCGCGGGATTGGTAGAATTCTCGGATCCTCTTCTCCTCGCCTGTGGAAGAGAGTCGGTCGTCGCTGGAGTCATGGGGCAAATCCCGGCCAGCTTGCACCGACCCTCCAAAAGGGGGGACCCAGGGAAGGAGAAGGATGGATGGGGGGGGGCTCGTCCCTTTCCTCCCGGGGGCTCCTGCCTGGATGGAGCTGGAAGGCTGAGTTTGGGGGAGCCCCCCTGCAAGCAGATGTTTGTGGCCCCCAAGGCGGCAGGCAATGCCCCCCCCCTTGCCTCAGAGGCTGCCCTGACAACCGCTCTGTTGGGGGGTGGGGCGCAGAGGAGGCCGAAGGACTCTCCGTGCTCCCTCCCTGCACTTACTCTCCTGCAGGCCAGGCACCAGCTTGTAGACAATGTCCTGCATGACCCGGTCCAGCTTGAGGTTGAGCAGCGGCTGCGTCTCGTGGATCTTGGTGCTGCACATGGGGCAATACTTGCTGGTCTGAAGGTACTTCACGATGCAGCTCTTGCAGACTGAGAGAGAGGGAGGGAGGGAGGGGGGCGCCATGAGGCTTCCTGAGCTGGACTGGGAGGGGGTCCCGCCAGGGCAACGCTCCGAGCCCCTTTCCCTCTCGGCCACAGGAGAGAAAACTGGCTGGATCTTTAAGCTTCAGAGGTTCCCAGGCTTTTTGGGGTCCCCTCCCAGAGCAAGTAGATAAATAGATACCGCTACATCAGGAAGGTAAACGGCGTTTCCATGTGCTGCTCTGGTTTGCCAGAAGCGGCTTTGTCATGCTGGCCACATGACCTGGAAGCTATACGCCGGCTCCCTCGGCCAATAATGCGAGAGATGAGCGCGTAACCCCAGAGTCGGTCACGACTGGACCTAATGGTCAGGGGTCCCTTTACCTTTTTATTCCTTAATAATATTATTTTACTATTTATGTGAGGGACCCAGGTGGCGCTGTGTGTTAAACCCCTGAGCCTAGGGCTTGCTGATCAGAAGGTCGGCGGTTCGAATCCCTGTGACAGGGTGAGCTCCCATTGCTTGGTCCCAGCTCCTGCCCACCTAGCAGTTCGAAAGCACGTCAAAATGCAAGTAGATAAATAGGAACCGCTACAGCGGGAAGGTAAACGGCGTTTCCGTGCGCTGCTCTGGTTCGTCAGAAGCGGCTTTGTCATGCTGGCCACATGACCTGGAAGCTATACGCCGGCTCCCTCGGCCAATAATGCGAGAGATGAGCGTGCAACCCCAGAGTCGGTCACGACTGGATCTAATGGTCAGGGGTCCCTTTACCTTTACCTTACCCCAGAGCCGTAGCCAGGGGATCTTGCGCCCCTGGCAGAAGCGTCCAGATTGCGCCCCCCCCCCCAGCCACAGACAAATGAGCTCTTCTTTCCGTCTCTCCTCCAACCCCCCCCTTCCACCCATTCAATTCACCCTCTATAAAAACATTTCTTATGGGGCAATAAGAATCAATATTTATATTTATGGACATACTTTTAGCACCCTAGCTACGGCCCTGCCCCTCCCCCTTGGTTCCACAGGTGCCCCCCCCTACCCTATGGAAAATGTTTTCCAAAACTGCAGTTTGCAAGACCCACCCAGGAAGATTAACACCAGAAAACCCAAAACAGTTACCATTACTTGAGCATTTCTTCAAAAACTAGCTGAAGCTCTTTAGATCAATTCAATGAAAGGGATGAAGGTGTGGACCAGGGATACCAGCATTTCAAAGCCTGATGGTTATTTAAACTCCCAGCACCCCCCCCCCAGTTGCCTCCTCATCTCTTAGGGCCCTCCCCCCCCCCGCACCCAGGGATGCTACCACCTACTTTGGGAACCACAGGTCTCGCCCTCAGATGGCTGTTAACCAGAAGGTTGGGGGGTCCGATATCCCCCCATATCAGACACGCCCCCCCCAATCTCTGCTTTCCAACATTTCCCTCCAGGCAGGGAGGGGGAGCACCCCTTTTGCGGTTTCCATGTGAGAGAGGAAGAGTTTGGCGTGGGGCGATCTTAACCTCTGAGCAACAGCCTCCACCTGCACTGCTCCCCCCCCCCAACTCTGGTCCCCCTACTCCTGGCAGATCTCCTCCAAGGGAAGGTGGCCCTCATCTGCAAAAGGCTGCTCCTTCTGTAGTTTCACACACCTCTCTTTGGTCAGGAGCATCTCTCCCCCCCCTCCCCAGGATAGTTGGCCTGACCCCCCCTTTTTTCCTGGCGCTACTCACAGGTATGCAGGCATTCGGTGATGGTGGTGGCATCGATGAAGTACCCGGCGCAAAGGAAGCAGACAATGTGCTCGTTCAGCTCCTTCATCTTCACCCTCACCTCCTCCTGGGGACAGGCAGGTGGATTATTAGACCATGGGGGGGGGCAAACTCAGGCCCAGGGGCCTGATCCGGCCCAATCGCCTTCTCAATCTGGCCCGGGGACGGTCAGTGTGTTTTACATGAGCAGAATGCGTCCTTTTATTTAAAATGCATCGCTGGGTTATTTGTGGGGCATAGGAATTGGTTCTCCCCCCCCCAAAAATATATATAGTCCAGCCCCCGACAAGGTATGGGGGACAGTGGACTGGCCCCCTGCTGAAGAAGTTTACTGACCCCTGGATTACACAGATTGGGGGGGGGAGACTGCTCAGCCCCTCCCTCCCAGCCGGCCAAGAGAGCTGCTCCTCTACCATCTCTCTCTCCCCATAGAATTCCCCCTCCACTGCCAGCCCAGTGCCCACTGGCCAAATCCTTAGCCCCCTGTTTGAAAGACAGGCCCCAGCCCCCCCCCACTGGCCTGCTGGAGGGGCAGCTGGACCCACACCCTTGTCCCTACGCACAAGTCCAAATCTAAAAGGACCGAGTTCAAAACCCGGCTCTGCCACGGCCCCTTTTTCTAGTCTTGGTCAAAGCTCCCTCTGCGCTTTAGACCCCCCCCCCCGCCACAGAACAAGCCTCCCCAAATGAAGACGTGCTCCGTGAACACCCCTTTCCCCCTGCGGATTGTGTCCCGCCTCCATTCCTGGGCCAGCATTCCTGGGCCTTGGTTTTCCGCATCTCCTCTGAATATTGGGGTGAACTGATGCCGTTCCCAGGACGTCTGTTCCTGTGCCCTTATGCCCATTTAAACCATCCCCACATCAGGCAGGATGTCCAAAGGGAAAACAGCAAGCAGGTTCCGAGCATAAGAGCAGCCCTCTCCCCTCAACGTTGGTGGGCATGACTGCCTCCTGTGGCAGTGAGTTCCACAGTTTAGCTATGCGCTGAGCACAGGAGGACTTTCTTCCTCTGTCTTACGAGAGAGGGAGGGATGCCAAAGTCTGGACCTGCCTGCTGACAGGTGAGCAGTTTGCCTGCCTTTGCCACGCGAGGCTCCAACCCCCCAGTTCTTCCTCCGGGGGGCGCCTGGCTCAACAAACTACAACTACCATCCTTTCTGGCCCTTGGCTAGGCTTGCTTGAAGCTGTAGTTCTGCAACACCTGGAGGCCACAGCTTCCTCCCAGCCGGCACAAAGGGTGTGGCTCTGAAATCAAGAGCTGCCCTTTGGCCAGGAAATGGCCTGAGGTGAGTCTCCTTCCTCCTTGGCCTCAGTTTGCCTGCCTGAGAAATGGGGCCAATAACAACTTGCTCTTCTCAGGACAAAGTCTTGCGGCACCTGAAATGATGCCAGGGCAGTGCAACGGTTAAGTGTTGGACTGGGAATTGGGAGACCCTGGTTCGAGTCCCCACTCAACCAAAAAACTCACAGGGTCGTTGTGGTAAAATGGAGTTCCTTGTGGGGAGGTGGGGAAGGTGGCATTTACAAATCGGAAACAAAATGAAACATCTGTCGGAAGCAAAACTGCCTGTGGCGAATCTGCCATGAGACTCTTTTTACGGCATCCAACCCATCATGCCACACTTGGAGGTGGCAAGGAAGGTGGCATGCTTTGGGTGGGTTTGAAGAGGCCCTCAGCTCCTGAAGGTCATGGGGCCCTTTATATGTCCAGCTGTCCTTGGTCAACAACAAATGGTCGCTGCTTTTTGTGTTGAATAGATTGGAATAGATCTGAGGCAGTGAGAGATTTTACTTTCTTGGGCTCCTTGATCACTGCAGATGGTGACAGCAGTCACGAAATTAAAAGACGCCTGCTTCTTGGGAGAAAAGCAATGACAAACCTAGACAGCATCTTAAAAAGCAGAGACATCACCTTGCCGACAAAGGTCCGTATAGTTAAAGCTATGGTTTTCCCAGTAGTGATGTATGGAAGTGAGAGCTGGACCATCAAGAAGGCTGATCGCCGAAGAATTGATGCTTTTGAATTATGGTGCTGGAGGAGACTCTTGAGAGTCCCATGGACTGCAAGAAGATCAAACCTATCCATTCTTAAGGAAATCAGCCCTGAGTGCTCACTGGAAGGACAGATCGTGAAGCTGAGGCTCCAAGACTTTGGCCACCTCATGAGAAGAGAAGAATCCTTGGAAAAGACCCTGATGTTGGGAAAGATGGAGGGCACTAGGAGAAGGGGACGACAGAGGACGAGATGGTTGGACAGTGTTCTCGAAGCTACGAACATGAGTCTGACCAAACTGCGGGAGGCAGTGCAAGACAGGAGTGCCTGGCATGCTATGGTCCATGGGGTCACAAAGAGTCGGACACGACTAAACGACTAAACAACAACAGATTTGTTTAGTCGTTTAGTCGTGTCTGACTCTTTGTGACCCCATGGACCAGAGCACATTTAATATATGCGAGATGGTCATTGATGGACCTCATAGGTCTCTCAAGCCATTTACACATGTTGCCCTGCAACCAGTCCATGCAGAATGTCGGCACCCTCTATATAGAAAGGAGCAAACCAGGGATATTTTAGGGAGCAGGCTAGCAGGCGGGGCCCATGACTTCCACCATAGGACTGTTGCTGTCTGTAGGTTTTATTTTATTTATTTTTTATCTTATATTTTGGAAATGTACATCCAGTTTTTTCCTTTAGATGTTTTTTTTGGGGGGGGCCCCAAGGTACATCTTCTACATAAATTTGGCACTGGGTTAGGCCAACGTCCTCAGAAATGCACCCCACCCGCTTTGTGGTGGCAGGTGGCCTGGACTGCAGGGGGCTGGACTAGATGTCCCTTGGGAGCCCCTCCCAACTCTACCATGCTAGGATTCTATGACCCCACACAGGGGAGCAGGCAGGACTGAGGAGTGCAGCTCCTGCGCCTTTAACAGGGAAGGGACCCCCAGGGTCATCTAGCCCAACCCCAGAACTCCAGCCGGCGCCCCCGACCAATCAGGAGGTCAGAAGCCTCCTTAGCCCCGCCCCTGAGCGTTCCACCGCCCCCTCTGCGCACGCTGCCACGGCTCCCCTGCTGCGCATGCGCCCCGGCCCTCGACGCCCCGCGCGGCCCCCGCTTCCTCGCCTCCCGGCCCCGCCGGAGCCTCACCTCGTTGCGGAGCGGGTCCATCTTGTAGACGGCCTGGAGCTGGTTGCGGAGCCGCATCGCAATCGCCATCGGGCCCCCCTGAGGAGGAGACGCCATCTTGGAGCTGCCTCGCCCACTTCCGGGTTGGCCGGGGGCGGGGCCTGTCGCCGCGGCAACGGCTGCTGGCGTCACGCCGAGGGGAGCGCGCGGGGCACGCCGGGAGTTGTAGTTGGCGGCCGGGAAGGCAGGCTGCTGCCCGTCAGGTCGAGAGGGAGGGAGAAAGATTTTTTGCTGAGCAGCCAGAACATGGAAATCTTTTTAAATTATATAATTCGGAATGTATAATTGGCTTTGTTATTTGTATTATGATGTGGCAAGATTTGATATGTTCTTAATTCGAGTGTTATTAATGAAAAAATAATAAAAATTATTTTAAAAAAAGAGGGAGGGAAGAAAGGGCGCCTCCCGCCCCGCCCTCGTTAACCCCTCCTGTGCCGGGCGAAGGAGCGGCCGCGTGCAGTTCCCGCTCTGGCCACGAGGGGGCAGCAGGCAATGCTCGACGGGGCAGCCGGGCGCCGGAGGGTCCCTGTCGGATCCGGCCGAAGGAGCCGCGGATCTTCTGGCCAGAGAAGCCCGCGAGCCAGACCCGTCCAGCCCGGAGAAGAGGGGGCGGGAGAGCCCCGAAGGGCCGCTCCGTCGAAGATGGCCCGAGCTTGTTCCCCGCTCCCCCAGGGGGCGAGACCCGGACCAAAGGATTCCAACGAGAAGAAAGTAAGTTCCGTCTAAGCAAATTTAAAAATTGTCCAGTAGCACCTTACAGACCAACTAAGTTTGTTCTGGATCTAAGATTCCTTATACCTGAAGAAGTGTGCATGCACACGAAAGCTTATACCCAGAACAAACTTAGTTGGTCTCTAAGGTGCTACTGGACAGTTTTTTAATTTATTTAGGAAGAACTTTCGGTTTGACAGTGGCCCACGGAAGGGGGAAGGTTTTGAAGCAGAGGTTGGGTAGCCATTTGTCAGAGATGCTTCAGCTGTGGTTGAGGAGAAACTGCATACTAGGGGGTTGGACTAGATGACCCTCGGGAACCCTTCCAACTCTACAAATCAGTAGAGCCCTGCCGCCATCCAGTCCAGTGTCCTGCTCTCCCAGGGGCCGGCCAGGATCTGAGCAGCAATTCTCCCCCCTTTGATAAAATACATCTTGTGTTATGTGCGGATGGCTTTAGATACCTATTAGGTCCCTGAATTACCACATAGCATCTATTCAACACAAAAAAGAGCAGCAATTTGTTGTTGACCAAGGACAGCTGGACATAGAAAGGGCCCCATTATCTCCAGGAGCTGAGGGCCTCAGCAAACCTCAATCCGGCCCTGGCAATGGCCCACCTAGTCCAGCATCCTGTTCTCACAGTGGCTGACCAGATGATGCCCCAATGGGAAACCCACAAGCAGGATTCGAACACAAGAGCAGCCCTCTTCCCTCCTGTGGTTTCCAGCGACTGGGATTCAGAAGCATCACTGCCTCAGACTCCACCTAAACATTAGGAAGAACTTCCTGACAGTAAGAGCTGTTCAGCAGTGGAATTTGCTACCAAGGAGTGTGGTGGAGTCTCCTTCTTTGGAGGTCTTTAAGCAGAGGCTTGACAGGCATATGTCAAGAATGCTTTGATGGTGTTTCCTGCTTGGCAGGGGGTTGGACTGGATGGCCCTTGTGGTCTCTTCCAACTCTATGATTCTATGATTCAGACCATGGAGGCAGAGCAGAGCAGAGCTGTGGTGGCTAGGAGCCATCCCTTGCCCTCTCCTCCATGAATGGGTCTAATCCTCTTCATCTCATCCTTCCTAGTAGCCCCTGACAGCCCTCTCTCTTCCTTCATGACTGACCGAGATCCTCTGGGATCATAAAATTATAGAATCTCACCCCCTGCAACCCACAGTCCTGAGATTAAGAGTAGTAATAATAATAATAATAATAATAATAATAATAATAATAATAATAATTTATTTATACCCCGCCTATCTGGCTGGGTTTCCCCAGCCACTCTGGGCGGCTTCCAACAAAAGATTAAAAATACATTAAAACATCAGTCATTCAAAACTTCCCTAAACAGGGTTGCCTTCAGGTGTCTTCTAAATGCCAGATAGTTGTTTATTTCTTTGATATCTGAAGGGAGGGCTTTCCACAGGGCGGGTGCCACTACCGAGAAGGCCCTCTGCCTGGTTCTCTGTAACTTCGCTTCTCACAGTAAGGGAACCGCCAGAAGGCCCTCGGAGCTGGACTCACGATTGAGGTGGAGACCCTCCTTCAGGTCTACTGGACTGAGGGCATTTAGGGCTTTCGAGGTCAGCACCAACACTTTGAATTGTGCTCAGAAACGACCTGGGAGTCAATGAAGGTCTTTCAGGACCGCTGTTATATGGTCTCAGCGGCCGCTCCCAGTCACCAGTCTAGCTGCCGCATTCTGGATTAGTTGTAGTTTCCAAAGGTAGCCCCACGTAAAGCGCATGGCAATAGTCCAAGTGGGAGATAACCAGAGCATGTACCGCTCTGGTGAGACAGTTTGCAGGCAGGTAGGGTCTCAGCCTGCATACCAGATGGAGCTGGTGGACATCTGCCCTGGACACAGATTTGACCTGCGCCTCCATGGATGGGTGACTGGCTTGAGAGCAGTACATGTGAAAAGGATCTAGGAGTCTTGGTAGACCACAAACTTGACATGAGTCAGCAGTGTGATGCAGCAGCTTAAAAAGCCAATGCAATTCTGGGCTGCATCAATAGGAGTATAGCATCTAGATCAAGGGAAGTAATAGTACCACTGTATTCTGCTCTGGTCAGACCTCACCTGGAGTACTGTGTCCAGTTCTGGGCAGCACAGTTCAAGAAGGAGACGGACAAGCTGGAACGTGTCCAGAAGAGGGCAACCAAAATGGTCAAAGGCCTGGAAACGATGCCTTATGAGGATCGGCTTAGGGAGCTGGGTATGTTTAGCCTGGAGAAGAGAAGGTTAAGGGGCGATATGATAGCCATGTTCAAATATATGGAAGGATGTCATATGGAGGAGGGAGAAAGATTGTTTTCTGTTGCTCCAGAGAAGCGGACACGGAGCAATGGATTCAAACTTCAAGAAAGAAGATTCCACCTAAACATTAGGAAGAACTTCCTGACAGTAAGAGCTGTTCGGCAGTGGAATTTGCTACCAAGGAGTGTGGTGGAGTCTCCTTCTTTGGAGGTCTTTAAGCAGAGGCTTGACAGCCATTTGTGTCAGGAATGCTTTGATGGTGTTTCCTGTTTGGCAGGGGGTTGGACTGGATGGCCCTTGGTGGTCTCTTCCAACTCTATGATTCTATGATTCCATGGACAGCTGTGAGTCCAAAATGACTCCCAGGCTGCTCCCCTGGTCCTTCAGGGGCACAGTTACCCCATTCAGGAGCAGGGAATCCTCCTCACCTGCTCGCCCCCTGTAGAGTCTCATGCTCGACCATCTGAGCTATCCTGAAGAGGACGGATGGCATTGAGTGGTGGGTGCCATCACAGGGGAAGCCGAGGCCCCACCTGGCACATGGTGCCTGCCTAGTGACCACCCTGCTGGCAGCTGCTTGAAGATGACAAGCCCCAGCTCCTCCTTGGCACCCTATTGCTGAAGCCTGCCTTCTCTCTCTCTCTCTCTCTCTCTCTCTCTCTCTCTCTCTCTCTCTCTCTCTCTCTCTCTGCCCTCCTCCTCCTCGCTGGGGGCTCCCCAGGCAGCACTTGAGACCCGGATTGCAGCGCTTAGCTAGTCTCCTGCTAAGGAGCCCCCCGCCAGCCAGGCAGAGCTCCTGCTTTGCATTAGTTGGCCCTGATCAAATCATCTCCATTAGCCTGGCTCCAGGCAGCGGAGCTGGCAGTGCCACAGGGGGGCGTGGGGAGGGGGGTCTGTCTCATCTCTCTTCCCCACTCCCTGGCCCAACTGAACCTGGGGGAGGCTGCTCCTCTCCCTCCCCACCTCCGCTTTGGGTAGGAGAGCAACAATGCCAGAGTCTCGCTGCCCCCCTCTCCCCCAATCGAGGGGCTCCTCTTACCAGCCTCCAATGTCCTCCAACTTGGCAACACTTGGGGGGGATGTTCCTCTTCAGCCTCGATGGCGAGGTGAAGATGGAGCTGCTGGAGACCACTGAGGAAATCTTTTAAATTTAATTAACCATCTTTTTAGGCTGCCTTTCTGGGGAAGCGCCAATCGGAAGCACCATAAAACAGAAGACAAAACAGCACCAAATTTAAAATGGCCAAACACTTCGATATTGTTTATGAGTAAAAAGTTGTATCTATCTTTAAAAAAATACCAAAGTGGTTTGCAATAATATCTCTATACTGTATAATAAAAAGCACATACTAATTTAAAATCAGAGAAGATCAGCTATTGTGGAAAGATGTTTTCTTAATTGCCTGTACAATCCTGGCAGCATAGAAAAGATTTCAGAAGGTGCTTCAAGGTTTCCACAGTAATGGGGCTCAGGACGACCCTAAATGCTCTATTCCATGTTGAAATGAAATGAAATGAAATTTATTACGGTCCCAGACCAGCTTCACATACTGTATTAAGCGAACATTAAACACAATAGAATTAAGTTTGAATTAATTCAAACGCTGTGGTTAAACCACTGAGTCTAGGGCTTGCTGATCAGAAGGTTGGCGGTTCGAATCCCTGCAACGGGGTGAGCTCCCGTTGCTCGGTCCCAGCTCCTGCCAACCTAGCAGTTCGAAAGCACGTCAAAATGCAAGTAGATAAATAGGTACCACTACAGCGGGAAGGTAAACGGCGTTTCCGTGTGCTGCTCTGGTTTGCCAGAAGCGGCTTTGTCATGCTGGCCACATGACCTGGAAGCTATACGCCGGCTCCCTCGGCCAATAATGCGAGATGAGCGCGCAACCCCAGAGTCGGTCACGACTGGACCTAATGGTCAGGGGTCCCTTTACCTTTAACAATCGAATATAACACTAAACAATACAAATATGAAAGCCAATAGAAATGTGGTTTAGGTCTTAGTCTCTAAAATATTATCTAGAGTTTGCATCTGAGGCCTTAGTCTTTGTAATAGCACAGCTTGTTCCCTGAGTTTTATGGCAGCCGTGCAAAATTTGGCCACCCTTAGCGTGATTGCTGGTTCCTTATCCGAAGTGATGTGTAAGATTTTTTTGGAGAGATCGTTGATGGAATCTTTTTAGGAGTTGGAGATGGCGTTTATAAGCGGTCCATGTTTCAGGGTTTTGTACTAACCCACTAACTAACTTCAGCAGGATTCAAATCAATAAATTCAAATGACAAGAAAGGAAATTCTATCTAAACGTGTTTTACGGCAGAATGGACTCCCTCAAAAGGTGGAGGCTTTGAAACAGAGGTCGGGTGCCCTTCGCTCATGGATACTTCAGCTTCGATTCCTGCATTGCAGGCGGTTGGACGTGTGGGAATGTTCAGGGAGGCAGGAGAGGATATATTGTTTAATTATATCCTTCCCAACTTGTGTTAACAAGTTCTACGGTACAATTTAGCAGGGTAACATTCCCCTTTTAAACTTACACAGCAGGTCTTTGCCAGGCTTGTATAAGCCTCTAAAATAAGTTTCCTGGTCAGGGGCGTAGGAAGATAGGGGTGGTTGGGGCGGGCCACCCCGAGCAGTGCCATCCCAGGGGCGCCATCGAGGCTGCCCACCCCGCCCCCAAAATGTGTGCCCTGCCCCTCCAGCAGGTGCACCACACCCCAGAACGTCCACCCCGGCCCTCCGGGAGGTGTGCCCCGCCCTCAGATCGGGTGCCAGCCCCACCCCTGCCTCTGGTGCCAGAGCATGAACCTCCGACACTGCTCCTGGTAATTCCCCTTCATTCCCTCATTAAAATTCCCAATTATTCCCTAAGCCGTTCCTTATGAGGAACGGCTTAGGGAGCCGGGTATGTTTAGCCTGGAGAAGAGAAGGTGAAGGGGTGATATGATAGCCATGTTCAAATATATAAAAGGATGTCATATAAAGGAGGGTGAAAGGTTGTTTTCTGCTGCTCCAGAGAAGCGGACACGGAGCAATGGATTCAAACTACAAGAAAGAAGATTCCACTTAAACATTAGGAAGAACTTCCTGACAGTAAGAGCTGTTCGGCAGTGGAATTTGCTGCCAAGGAGTGTGGTGGAGTCTCCTCCTTTGGAGGTCTTTAAGCAGAGGCTTGACAGGCATATGTCAAGAATGCTTTGATGGTGTTTCCTGCTTGGCAGGGGGTTGGACTGGATGGCCCTTGTGGTCTCTTCCAACTCTACGATTCTATGATTCTATTCTAAGAATGGACATGACACAGTCTTGTATAAAAGTATAAAATAGTTTACTCACACATCCTGTTCACAGATGGATCCCAGAAGGCAGACTTGGGTTACAAAATATATACACCTAGAATCTATCCCATAAGAACAGTGGTTCCCAACAGGTGGTCCGGGGACCCCCAGGGGTCCGCGAGCTATGCCAGAGGGGTCCGCAAGATGCTATTAGAATAAAAAATATATTAAATATATTTCGTATGATAACAGATTTTTTGTTTTGGCCGCTTCCTGCATGAGCAGAGTCTAGCGCAAAACTAGAATTAGATAGAGGCAGTAGTTCTGCTGTATGCCGTTAGGTGGCGCTTTACAAACACTACTGTTTTGCAAAGAGGCAGCGCACGCATTCTACTAACGCTCACCTCCCCAAGATGCTTTGCGCGCGTCGGCTTCATTTGTGCGCTACTGCGCAGGTACCCTGTCTTCTCCATTCCCCTCCCTCCTCCCTGGCGCGCGCTGCCTCTTTGCAAAACAGTCGTGTTTGTAAACAAAGCGTTGTTTTCCGCGGAAGCTACAGTTCGCATAGTTAAAAATGGACCGTTGGTTAAAAAGTGGTTGGTTAAAACGACAAAGGCCTACAGATGAAGAGGAAGAACTGTAAAAAACGTATAAATATAAAATATAAAAAGACTCTTAATTTGGCTCTCACTTTTTAATTTTAGGATTAGGAATTAATGGGGGTCCTTGTCACAATAGCGGCTCGATGAGGGGTCCTCGAGAAAATTTTGTTGGGAACCCCTGCTATAAGAAGATAGTTCCTTTGTCCTTTCTTGGCCAAGAGAGCATCTCAGGCTGATGCTTCTTTGACGAATGGCGTCAGAGAGAGAGAGATGGCTGCCTCCCCTGTTCTATTTTGTTACCTGTACAGGTGAGGCCACGCCCACCTCTGGTCACAGGTAGAGGACGTTTGCCCCAGCCCAGGAGGAAACAGGAAGTTCCGACTGGCTGGTCCAGACACCCCCTTTTTGTGTCCACTCCAGGAATGTTGTATTTGACGGCTGGCTCTGTGTTTCACACCCCACAGGACGCCCCTTCCAACCTACAATACTTTGACTTTTCACGCACATTCCCAGCCTCTACCTTGGGCTGAATGTGGTGGGGGCTCCCCTAGAGCTTCTTCCTCCCCCCCCCCATGACGTCCTGCAGCCTCTCCTGCCTCCTTCTCTCCCTGCAGTTCCCATGCCCAGCAGACTCTCTTGCTGACATCGCCCCCCCCCCCGCTGGGCTTGACACCCGCCTGCCTGACAGGTAATAATCCTGTGGCCCCTAGCGGCCCCCTTAAGAAGCCCATCCCAATGATCGCCTGTCAGTCTTCTGTCTGTGGCTGCCCCCAAGAAACTCATTAAGCAGCTGCAGATGGAAGAAGCCCAGCCCAGGAGAGGCCAGGGGCTTCAGGGGGTGGGGTGGGGAGGGGTGGGGTGGGGAGCTTGGCTTGGGCCCGCTCAGCTGGCTGTGCCCATCGCCTGGCTTCAGCGCCAGGCAGGAGAGAGCAAAGCCCAACACCCAGAAAATATCTCTGTGGAGCTGTGGAAAGTGGGAGGTCAGGAAGGCAGGATTTTCCCTTTGGAAGCAGTTGGTGATGAAACTGGAAGGGAAGAAACCACTTGGAGGAGGTTTTTATAAAAATAAAATAAAACAGTTGTGTATAAATTTTAAGAAATAAAGAGAGAAAATGAGAATGGAGGTGGTCCCTTTGCATGCTTCCTTCTATTGCTACCTCAGCAAATACCCAGCCTTTCATCATCATCATCATCATCATCATCATCATCATCATCATCATCATTTATTATTTAGACCCTGCCCCATCTGGCTGGGTTTCCCCAGCCACTCTGGGTGGCTCTCAACAGAACATTAAAAACACGATAAAAGGTCAAACATTAAAAACTTCCCTAAACAGGGCTGCCTTCAAATGTCTTCTAAAAGTCAAATAGTTGTTAATAATAATAATAATAATAATAATAATAATAATAATAATAATAATTTTTCCCCAGCCACTCTGGGCGGCTTCCAACAGAAAAATAAAACACAATTATCTATTAAACATTAAACGCTTCCCTAAACAGGGCTGCCTTCAGATGTCTTCTAAAAGTCTGGTAGTTGTTTTCCTCTTTGACATCTGATGGGAGGCTACAGGTAGGTAGCCGTGTTGGTCTGAGTCGAAGCAAAATAAAAAAATTCCTTCAGTAGCACCTTAAAGACCAACTAAGTTTATATTTTGGTATGAGGACTGGCATTAGAATTCCTGAATGCAGATTTCATTCGCTGCCTCCGCTGAGGATGGCTCAGGACTTAGTGGCTGGGCACTTTGTATGCGGAAAGTTCCAGGATCAGTCCCTCCATTTTATCATCATCATCATCATTTTATCTGTATGCGGCCTTTCCAGAGCTGAAACCATGCTCAAGGCAGCTCACGACATGACAATGTAATTTACACCATTACAAACATAACAAAAGTCATAAACATTAATAAAACACATCAAAAAGTGCACAGCCAAAGGGAAACAATTTCCACATGCTGTAAATCATAAAATTTAAAAGGGAACTTGAGGAATGGGGCGGGTGGGGGTGGCTTGGAGGAAACTCAGAAGGGCACTGCCAGCCAAATATTATATGGGCCCGCAGTCTGACTTGGTCCGAGGTTCCTTCCTTCCTTCTTTCCTTCCTGGTTCAGGCCATGCACAGCCCTACAACCAGGGGGGTGGACCTGGGGAGGGAGGGGGTCTCCTCTGGAGCCAGTGTTGAGTGCAAGGCACCCAAGTGGCATGAGGTGGCGCTGCATCGCTACCCGTAGCCAGGCTGGCGCTGCTGCAGGGCTGCCTGTTCCTTGTTCCTGCAGCCCCTGGTTCTCCCCAGGCTCTCCTGGGGTATGTTTAGCCTGGAGAAGAGAAGGTTAAGGGGTGATATGATAGCCATGTTCAAATATATGAAAGGATGCCGTATAGAGGAGGGAGAAAGGTTGTTTTCTGCTGCTCCAGAGAAGCGGACACGGAGCAACGGATTCAAACTACAAGAAAGAAGATTCCACCTAAACATTAGGAAGAACTTCCTGACAGTAAGAGCTGTTCGGCAGTGGAATTTGCTACCAAGGAGTGTGGTGGAGTCTCCTTCCTTGGAGGTCTTTAAGCAGAGGCTTGACAGGCATATGTCAAGAATGCTTTGATGGTGTTTCCTGCTTGGCAGGGGGTTGGACTGGATGGCCCTTGTGGTCTCTTCCAACTCTACGATTCTATGATTCTATGATCCTTCTGATGTGGCGGTTGCTGCACCTTCAAAGGGAAGCTGGAATAAGAAGCTGCAGGCCTGGAATTCATAACAACAACAACAACAACAACAACAACAACAACAACAACAACAACAACAACAACAACAACAACCAGGGGTGGCAACTTGAATATAATATGGGGGGTGGCAGGTAAGCCCCACCCTGCATAATTGATCACATGATGCAACACACATGCACCATTTGAGTGACAATGACCAATAACTTGACCAATAAGGAATATTTCCTTGGAGCCTGCTACTGCTTTCAGACGGGACCCAGTGTAGCGCTTGGCTTGCGTCTGTGCCCAGGCTTATACCCCAAAGCGGAAGGGCCTTACCCTGGCTTGGCCTATAAACCAGTCACTTTGAGGAGGGACCAGCAGTGTGGTTAGAGAGTGCTGGACTAGGACCTGGGAGACAAAGGTTCAGATCCCCCCCCCCCTCATCCATGAAACTCAGACACTCACTCTCACCCTAGCAGCCTACCTCATAGGGTTGTGGTGTGGATTAAGTGTGCCACCTAGAGGTCCTTCGGAGAAAAGCTAGTATAAAAATGGAAGAGATATACAGTGGTACCTCGGGTTATGAACTTAATCCGTTCTGGAGGTCCGTTCTTAACCTCAAACCATTCTTAACCAGACGTACCACTTTAGCTAATGGCGCCTCCTCCTGCTGCTGCTGCTGCCACCGCGCAATTTCTGTTCTCATCTTGAGGTGAAGTTCTTAACCCGAGGTACTACTTCCGGGTTAGCGGAGTCTGCAACCCAGGGGCCAGCAAACTTTTTCAGCAGGGGGCCGGTCCACTGTCCCTCAGACCTTGGGGGGGGGGGCTGGACTATATATTTTTTGCAAGAATGAATTCCTATGCCCCACAAATAATAATAATAATAATAATAATAATAATAATAATAATAATAATTTATTTATACCCCGCCCATCTGGCCAGGTTCCCCCAGCCACTCTGGGCGGCTTCCAACAAAACATTAAAATACAGAAATCAAACATTAAAAGCTTCCTTGTGATGCCTTCTAAAGGTCTGGTAATTGTTGTTCTCTTTGACCTCTAGTGGGAGGGCATTCCACAGGGTGGGTGCCACTACTGAGAAGGCCCTCTGCCTGGTTCCCTGTAACTTGGCTTCTTGCAGGGAGGGAACCACCAGAAGGCCCTCGGAGCTGGACCTCAGTGTCCGGGCAGAACGATGGGGGTGGAGACGCTCCTTCAGGTATACTGGACCGAGGCCGTTTAGGGCTTTAAAGGTCAGCACCAACACTTTGAATTATGCTCGGAAACGTACTGGGAGCCAATGAAGGTCTTTCAGGACCGGTGTTATGTGGTCTCTGCGGCCGCTCCCAGTCACCAGTCTAGCTGCTGCATTCTGGATTAATTGTAGTTTCCGGGTCACCTTCAAAGGGAGCCCCACGTAGTGTGCATTGCAGCATAACCCAGAGATGCATTTTAAATAAAAGCAGACATTCTACTCATGTAAAAACACGCTGATTACTGGACCGTCCGCGGGCCAGATTGAGAAGGCGATTGGGCCGCATCCTGCCCACGGGCCTAAGGTTGCCTACCCATGCTGTAACCCGAAGTGTTTGTAACCCAAGGTACCACTGTATTGAGGGGTTCTTATGACAGGGGAGTAGCCTCGCCTGCATGCCGGCTGGGTGTGGATTTATGCCCCCCCCCGAGTCTTCCCTGGCCCCCTGCTGGTGCTGGTGAAGGAGCCCCCTTCTGCCTCATCCCTTGGCAGAAGGCTCTGGGCTGACCATTCGTAGCTGCCACACAAGTGGAGATCCTGGATTCCTGGCTCAGGGCTGAGGTCAATGTGCGGGCAGCTCATCCATCAGGGAGGGGGATGCAGCCCCCCCCCGCACAGAGATAGATGGGCTTAGCCTTGCCCAGAGGCTAGGAAGGCACACAGCTGGCTGGAGTGGGGGCTACACAGCAGATCTAAACGCGCCCCCCCCCCGTGCGAGGAAAGGAGACCAGTTTAGAGAGGGAGAGAGAATGTAGACTTTCCTCTCAAGAAGTGGGCCCAATAAGAGGGAACTGGCTGCCCTCTTAAATCTGGTAAAGGTCCCCCGTGAAGCTGCTGTCTGCGGCCATGGCTAGCCCACCCATGAGGCAAGATGGGGAATCTGCCTCGGGTGGTAGGATCCACAGGGGCAGCAGATCTTGCCTCCAAGGAGTGCAAGGCCAGGCCAGATGTGCCTCCTCACCCCCCCCCCAATGCCCCCTCTACAGCAGCCTTGTTCCTGGTGTGGATCTTCACTCACCCCTTCTTCTCTGTGTGCCACTCTGCGGTTCGCCTCAGGTTCCCAAACGCACTGGGCCAGTCCTGCCGGCCTGCTGCAATGCAGGGGGCTGGACTAGATGACCCGTGGGATCCCTTCCCACCCCCTCCAACAATCGTTCTCTAGCTCCCCTCCCTCCCTCCCTCCCAAGGCATTTGGCCTTCATCTTGTGAGCCCACAAGCCTCCCCCCCTTCACTACCCCTTGCAGACACAGCGTCATTTTGCTTGGCACCAGCTTGCGCTCATAAACGCCTGGTAGCCTCAGGGTAGCCAAGCTGCCCAGCAGCCGCTCTCGTCATCTGGAGCTGGAGGCTGGACTTGGAAAGCCCTTTTCCTTTTCTGCTGAAGCTCTGAGCTCCCCCATCGCCGCCCCCACTGCCAGCCAGCCAGCCCTGGCAGATGGTGTGTGTTCCCCCCCCCTCCGTTGCAAACAGGGATCCACCAGTGGCTGAAATGTGGTTTGTGCATCATAAGCTCAGTGGTTTGATTTTAGTGGTTTTGCAAACAGAACAGAACAGAAGAGGCCCCCCCCCCACCGTACAGTATTTCACAAAGATTTCACATCCTTTGCGCCTTTTGATTGGGGGGGGGCTGTTGACAGTCATTGAGTCTAAAGCAGAATAAGGCCCCCTGGCCCCGTCCTGATTTGTGTCTTTTGCCTTAAGAGATCAGAAGGATGCCAAGTGGTGGGTTTATGAAATACATACACACATAAACACACATGTATGTATATGTTATGATTTCTGCATTGCCTCTGTTTGATCCCTCATGCCATGAGGTTCTTCGTTCTTCTTTTCCTTCTTAGTTGGTTTATATAATTTTATTTATTTCATAAAATTTATATACTGCTTGGTTGTAGAACACCTCGAGGCAGTTTACAAAATATGCATAAAGGTGTTAAAAGGAATACAAATTGATTGATTGATTGATTGATTGATTGAGCAAGCCTCTGGGTCAGGCATCCCCAAACTGCAGCCCTCCAGATGTTTTGGCCTACAACTCCCATGATCCCTAGCTAACAGGACCAGTGGTCGGGGATGATGGGGATTGTAGTCCAAAACACCTGGAGGGCCGAAGGTTGGGGATGCCTGCTCTGGGTTATGCTAACCTGCAAACTGAATCCTTTGAAGAGTGGAGGCAGAATCCTGCTCCCTTGCTACTCAGTCAGGCTCCTTATTCATGCCCCCTTCAGACTTACCTGCAACAGAACATCACAATTGCCCTCCCTCCCTCCTTGCAGAGCTTTTTGTTTTGGACTCAGAAGGAGACTATTTCTGCTGGAGTGCCCCTGAGGGCATCCTGAGCAAGTTTGCAGACGATACCAAATTGGGAGGGGTGGCTAATACCCCAGAGGACAGGATCACACTTCAAAATGACCTTAATAGATTAGACAACTGGGCCAAAGCAAACAAGATGAATTTTAACAAGGAGAAATGTAAGGTACTACACTTTGGCAAAAAAAAATGAAAGGCACAAATACAGGATGGGAGACACCTGGCTTGAGAGCATTACATGGGACAAGGATCTCGGAGTCTTGGTAGACCACAAACTTGACATGAGTCAGCAGTGTGATGCAGCTGCTAAAAAAGCCAATGCAATTCTGGGCTGCATCAATAGGAGTATAGCATCTAGATCAAGGGAAGTACTAGTACCACTGTATTCTGCTCTGGTCAGACCTCCCCTGGAGTACTGTGTCCAGTTCTGGGCACCACAGTTCAAGAAGGATACTGACAAGCTGGAACGTGTCCAGAAGAGGGCAACCAAAATGGTCAGGGGCCTGGAAACGATGCCTTATGAGGAACGGCTTAGGGAGCTGGGTATGTTTAGCCTGGAGAAGAGAAGGTTAAGGGGTGATATGATGGCCATGTTCAAATATATAAAAGGATGTCATATGGAGAACGGAGAAATATTGTTTTCTGCTGCTCCAGAGAAGCGGACACGGAGCAATGGATTCAAACTTCAAGAAAGAAGATTCCACCTCAACATGAGGAAGAACTTCCTGACAGTAAGAGCTGTTCGGCAGTGGAATTTGCTGCCAAGGAGTGTGGTGGAGTCTCTTTCCTTGGAGGTCTTTAAGCAGAGGCTTGACAGGCATATGTCAAGAATGCTTTGATGGTGTTTCCTGCTTGGCAGGGGGTTGGACTGGATGGCCCTTGGGGTCTCTTCCAACTCTAGGATTCTATGATTCTATGATTCCAGTGTCTCAGGAACAGCACTTGGGGCACAGCAAGAGGCAACCCTAAAATGTCACTTCCCAAGTGTCCTTCCCTCTTAGTGGCAGCTGCTGTTGGATGAGCACGCTGCTCCTCTGGCTCCCCAGATTGTTGCCACGGAGCAATATCTTCGCTTGCCATTAAGTGAACCTGCTCTCAGCCCCTTACCTTACCAAAGGTGCTGAACGGCTTCTGCAGCTTCCTTCCAATTCATTTGACACTTTGGGTCTCCTGGTCCTTACAGCCAGGTAATACCTCACCCATGTTTTTGTCACCCGCAAAGTCGGGCCCTGTTAGGTGTGCTTGATCTGCTGCTATTTGATCCCTTCCGGATGATCAGGAATTGGTTCAGGCTGAAGGACGACCTCAGGAACCAGGGCAAAAGAAGAAGAAAGGAGTCGTGCCCCATAGCAATCATTAACCAAAAACAAACATCAGCAGCTGGAAAGTCATTGACTGGATATGGCAGAGGGGGGGGGAGATCAAATTTTCAGCTGGTAGCAAAGTGGCTCAGAGGCTGCAGCGTGATGCAGCTGCAAGAACGGCAAGCCTGATCTGTGGAGGTAGCATTAGATGGGCCACATCCAGGAGGTAGAGGGAGGTACCACTATGTGAGAATGTTGAGGATAGTAGGAGAGGATATATTGATTAAATATTATCCTTCCTCACTCACGCTAGTGAGCGAGTAGCAGAGCACATTCCCTTGTTCATAGCAGGAAGCAAGTTGATGGATTCGTTAGAACCATTTGAGTTAAAGGATCCAGTCTGGCTTGTCCAGATTGGATTGTTCCTGGTAAATCCCCTTTAGTTCTCTCTTAAAAACATTAACGACACAACAGTCTTCTTTAAAACTAATAATAAGGTTTAAAGGTGAAGGTAAAGGGGCTCCTGACCATCAGGTCCAGTCGTGTCTGACTCTGGGGTTGCGGTGCTCATCTCGCTCTATAGGCCAAGGGAGCCGGCGTTTGTCCGCAGACAGCTTCCGGGTCATGTGGCCAGCACTTCCCGCTGGAGCGGTCTCTATTTATCTACTTGCACTTTGATGTGCTTTCGAACTGCTAGGTGGGCAGGGAAGTAAGGTTTACTTACATTCAGTTCACATTATGGTTCTGAAGGCAGGCTTCATCTTGTAGTTACAGTTAAGATCTCAAAGCAGCTGTTTTATTACAGAAAAAATTCAGAAACAGACTAGAAAGAGAAGCTGCTGAATTGCAACTCATTAGCAAGCTGAAAACCATGGAGCCACCTGGAATGAACAGAGACATAGGATTCTTATCTCATTATACATGATCAACTTTCCTTAACACCTCAGCCCTTGCTCCCCCCCCCCGCAAGACCAATTGCAGTCATTAACAGTCGTTAACAGTCATCAACAGGTTTACCACTCCTATCAGCCCATCACCCATTCCCACCCACCCACCCACCCTCTGAATATACATAAGGGTCTGGTGACTTCTGTTTCAGTGTATCTGATGAAGTGTGCATGCACACGAAAGCTCATACCAGAATAAAAACTTAGTTGGTCTTTAAGGTACTACTGAAGGAATTTTTTTATTTAGTTACAGAGAAAAGTGTGGGTTCATCCTCTGTGAGGGGTGAGCCCCTGTGTTGCTGGCTGAGAGTCAGCAGACAGCAAAAGGCATCAAGAATAAGGCGGAAAAGGGGAAAAGGGAAGATGGCGGCGTGATCAGTCCTTATATAGGGACTGCCAGGGTCACATGCAGGGGGAGGATGCTCCAGACCAGGTATGACAGGAAGTCCTCCTGGCTGGAGTAACATCCCCCTGCAAGTCCACTCTGGGCAAACAGGAAGTGTTGTATTTGTCTGTTTACGTCAGGGTCCCCAAACTAAGGCCCGGGGCCAGATGCGGCCCAATCGCCTTCTAAATCTGGCCCACGGACGGTCCGGGAATCAGCATGTTTTTACATGAGTAGAATGTGTCCTTTTATTTAATATGCATCTCTGGGTTATTTGTGGGGCATAGGAAATTGTTCATATTTTTTTCCAAAATATAGATGCGGCCCAATCGCCTTCTAAATCTGGCCCACGGACGGTCCGGGAATCAGCATGTTTTTACATGAGTAGGTAGAATGTGTCCTTTTATTTAATATGCATCTCTGGGTTATTTGTGGGGCATAGGAAATTGTTCATATTTTTTTCCAAAATATAGTCCGGCCCCCCACAAGGTCTGAGGGACAGTGGACCGGCCCCCTGCTGAAAAAGTTTGCTGACCCCTGGTTTACGTGATGTTACATCCCACATAATGTCACTGTGCAAGCATGAATCTGGATTCTGTCTGTGGAGAAAGGGCATCAAGCATGGGTGTAGGCAGGATTTCTGTTGGGGGGTGCAGAACCTCAGTTAAGTATTTTGATTGATTTAGTTGACTCAGCTGCCCCTCTGCCCCCCCCCCCGCCTACGCCCATGGCAGCAAGGACCACTGGTGGGGAAATAAGACCATGAGGCAGTAGTGGTGCCTCACCTTAAGCCGAGGACAGTGGAGGTGGAGAAGGAGGGTCTGCTCAGGGGGCAGGGAGGTGGAATGGATCATAGCGTGCAAGTGTGTATGTAACTGGGGTAAGGTTGTGCATAAGGCATAGAATAGAATTTAAGTTGGAAGGGATCCTGAGTCCACAGAGCTGTATTGGTGATAGGCAAATACTTAGACCGTAGAAAACGTAATTGGTAGATAGGGCTCTGTGTGATGTCATTTCCCCCAGGAGCATATAGTACTTCCTGTTCCTCTCTCTCTCTCTTCCTGTGAGCAGCCATGCTGGCAGACTTGTCCTTGCTTGCATCAGGCAGATGCTTGGAGATACTTGCAAATGTATCTTGCCTGCAAAGGTTTTGACTGCTGCTATTGCTGTGAACTATGCATGATTATAAAGTAAGTAAAAACAAAATAAAAAAATTTCTTCCAGTAGCACCTTAGAGACCAACTAAGTCTGTCATTGGTATGAGCTTTCATGTGCATGTATTTGAAGAAGTGTGCATGCACACGAAAGCTCATACCAATGACAAACTTAGTTGGTCTCTAAGGTGCTACTGGAAGGAATTTTTTTTATTTTGTTTCAACCACGGCAGACCAACACGGCTACCTACCTGTAACTATAAAGTAAGTAAATCATGTTTTAAACTTACTTCCCAGGTTGTTGTCTGATTCTTTCAGTAGGGCAAGAAAAGAAGAGCCAGATGTCTTCAAAGCTGGACTTGCTTAAAACAAAGTTCTACAGCACGGCCTAATCCTTATGCTTTTAATTCTGCTGCCAAGGATGGGATTTGGAAATTCAGCGTGTTAGGGAATTTTATGGGGGGGGGGCACCCAAACGAGGCTTCATTTGGGAATCAAGATTGGCACTAATGCCCTCAAGGGGACCCCATTTGATCCTACAACACCACTCTAGTATCGCACCAACACGAACCCCTCAAGATCAAGCCCTGAGTAATAAAGGCTCCCTTTCCTACCCTTTCTCTGTTGCCTGAGACTCTATGTAACCATATTTCTTTATGAATGAATACAGTGTATCTTTATTTCTAAATGAAACCTCCTTTTTGCGACTCTGGCCAAGGGCTCTCAGGGATGCAGGGAACAGCCATAATCCCTTAAGCAAGAGGTCAGGTAGCCAGGGTGGTGCTCCTCTGCATATCCATAATCCATTCAGGTACCATCTCCTGC
Organism: Zootoca vivipara; assembly: GCF_965207765.1. NCBI lineage: Eukaryota > Metazoa > Chordata > Lepidosauria > Squamata > Lacertidae > Zootoca > Zootoca vivipara. The sequence goes on from NC_142583.1 coordinate 75,418,981, forward strand.
CATTCCCAACCCTCCGAAGCCAGAGGCAATACACACAACTGGACCCATTGTTTCCCCCACCAGATACTCAAGGATCCCTTCCCAGATACTTACTGGTACTTGCTTAACAATGTCCTGGGACATCCTTATGCTAATCCTGCTTACCTCCTGTTTACCTGTATGCTAATGCCCCTTGCACCTTCCCCTTTTCTGACGTTTTACCCTGTCACAAGTGATGTATGTATGATGCTTTCGATGTGCATTATGGGATGGTGGTGGGAAGTTTTAAAAGTTCCTGCAGCCCTGTTCACGGTGTTCAGTCTGGCATTGAACCTGCTGCGCAGTAATAAACCTTGCTGTTTGCTCCGGATCATGGCTGGACTCCTTCCTTTTATACTCCGCAACGACCACAGGCCCTTGCCTGATGAGCTGGGTGGCTGAGCATTCTCGCACCCAGAATTTTGCCCTAACAAGCGCACACAGTGGGTGCCTGGAAGGGTAAATTGCAGTTAATATACCCTCTCCTACCCATTCAAATCCATCCCACATCGAGGTTGTGCAGGTTTCCCGAAAGAGTCACCTGTTTGACCAGGGGAGAGGCGCTGGCCTAGACGGGCCTGATCCAGCAACTGCAGTACTCAGTTGCTTTGAGTATTACTGTGCTCAAAGTTGGGTGGGGATGCTGATGGTGCCCCCCCCCAAGTATGCTTAGGCAGCCTTCATCTTTCAGCCTCTCTGCCCCTCCAGGGTGAATGTTTTGGTGGGTGGGGGCGGGGGCTTTTGCTTCTGCCCCCTCCCCGCTGCTGCCCCCTCAAGGGAGATTATCTCCCTGGGAAGGCCAGCTGCTCTGCTAAAGTCCAACGCAGCCATGCCCCAGTAGAGAGAGAAGCCCGCTGCCCCCTTTCTTGCCAGCCCAGCTGCCCTCTTTGCCCTGCCCTCGAAGTTCACCCCCTTTTTCCTCTCCCCTCCCAACCAGGCCTCCTTAATTTGCTGAAGAGGGAACCGGTGTCGGCGGAAGGCCGGCAGCTGCATGGCATGGAGGGGGTGGTCGGGAGGTGAATGGGCCAGGCTGGGAGGGTGGTGGTGGCCTCCGTCGGTCCCCGCGAGCTGCTCTTGGGCTTCCTGTGCTGGGGAGGAGGCCGGGCAGGGCCCCCGGTTGCCGCCTGGAAGGCGGGGGGGTCCGAGGAGCGCTTCATGCGGTTACGACGTGTCTGATTGAGGCAGGAGGCGCCAGCCGCTCCCCCGGGAGCGCAAGGACCCAGCGCACGGCCGGCCTAATGCAATCTGCGGCCGCCGCAATCCAATTAGCCCAGAATTAACCCAGCCGAGAGATGAGGGGGCCGGGCGGCTGTTCCGCGCTTGCCCTGCGGGAGCCAAGGAAGTGGGTGGGGGGCGAGGAGATGGCCAGGCAGGCCGCGGCGCGCTCGGGGTGCGGCTCGTTGGCAGGGCTGCCAGCAGCTGCCGCAGGTGGGCGCCCCCTCCCTCGCCCAAAGACGTGAAATAAGGGGGGGAATCGGGGCGCTGCCCCTCGGGGTCCTTCGAAGGACACTTCGCCCCCAGCCTGTGGAATGCAGTCGGAAGAAGCGCCTTTCAGGATGAAGTTGCCTTGGGGTGAGGGTCCGAATGGATGGCCTCCAGGAACCCCCTGGCAGAATCAGATTCGAGCTATAGCCGCCTGGGTTCTTGCGTTCACCTGTCACCTTAGTCCCTTCGGATATCCTCCCATTTTCAGGCCAGAAGAAGAGGAACCCGAAAGTGGGGAGGTTTTGCTTGGCCCTAATAAAGAGAGAAACCCCCATGTAGTGCAATGGTTAGAGTCGTGCAGGCTACTGAACCCTCGCTTAGCCACGAAGCTTCGAGGCCAGTCGCCATTTCTCAGCCTAACCTACCTACCTCGCAGGGTTGTCGTGAGGATTAAATGGGGGGGGGGGTTGAGCCATGCACACCAACTTGATATCCTTGGAGGAAAATTATGTGGTTTATAAATGTAATCAGAATTTGTTGGCATCAGTCAAATTATTATTATTATTATTATTATTATTATTGTTATTATTCGTATCATAAGATCACAGGATGGTTACAATATAAAAACACAGAATACATCTCCTAAAAACAAACACAATATTTCCCCTAACTAAATGAAGGCTTTGGCTTTGGGGGTTTTCCTAAAGTGCTGTGGCGGCAACCTGCGCCTGAGGACTAGCCTTGACTCGCTGCTTGGATTTCCGCGTCCCGGTGCTTCTCTCCGGCGCTCTCCCGCACAAGACGCGCAACACCCACCCAGCACAGAAGTTCTCTTCTGGCCTTCGTGAGAACCTGCGAGGGATTCAATCTCTCTGGTCTCGCTCAGGCGGGCAAACCTGATCAGCGGCGGCGGAGGAGGACAGGCTGGGGGCGAAGGGCGCGCGCGCGCAAGTGTCACACTCGGCAGAAGTGGCGAAAGAGCGACGGAGAGAGAAAGTCGCGGCAGCCGGGAGGAATTCAGCGCCAACCGGGACAGGTTCTTCCTTTGCCAATGAATCTACAGGCCATTTCTGCAGCCGAGCCCCCTCAGCCCCCTCCTCGCTACGCACCCATCCAGAGCTGAAGTTGACCTTAATATAATACCCTGTTGGGGGTGCGCCCTTGACCCTTGATATCATTCTTGGAGACTCTGATTACAGGTAGGTAGCCGGGTTGGTCTGGCGTGGTCGAAACAAAAAATAAAATAAAATATTCCCTTCCCCCCAGTAGCACCTTAGAGACCAACTAAGTTTGTCACTGGTATGAGCTTTCGTGTGCATGCACACTTCTTCAGATACACTGAAATAGAAGTCCCCAGACCCTTATATACAGTATAGCAGGCGGTTGGGCTAAATGACCTTGGGGTCAGGGACTGTCTAGGAAACCTGGAGGCCTTTCGTTCTCTCCTCTCCTTCCCATGCAGAAACAGCCGCATCTGAAGAAGTGTGCATCATGCACACGAAAGCTCATACCTATGACAAACTTAGTTGGTCTCTAAGGTGCTACTGGAAGGAATTAATATTATTATTATTATTATTATTATTATTATTATTATTATTATTATTATTATTATTTGTTTCGCCTTCAGTGCAATCTGACTTGCACCGCCACACTCCCGACAGCCCCCCTACCAGCCCAAGTGACCATTGTCCTCCCCTTTTACACTGGAGAAGAAGCGGGAAGGCGGAGACAACAGGTCGTCGAGGTACAGGCCGAGTACAGGTGCCCTAAACTGGTAAATTGACGCGCAATCGGGGCCAATGGCATTCGACGCTGTCACCTTTGCAAAGTCGCTGTTTTCCCGAGGCGAGACCGTGGGCTCAAACGCTTTAATAAGCCGCGGGCCTCGCTGGAGACCGGGCGGGAGAAACTACGCGCCGGATGCGACGCCTAAACGCCCTAAAACACAGAAATGCGTCCAGCCTAGTCAGCTAGAGAGGAAACAGGGACATCATCCTTTGCTGTTGGTCATGATTTTGCAGAAGGGCAAGTGCCATCTAAAGAAACAGATTCCATTTTGCAGGGAATAGTAAGTGGAACTGAACTAGATCGCGCGTAATAAGGTTCCTCTCCAGCTCCCTCCGAGCTTCCAACTGAATAAAGCTCGTTCCCACGAATTCGGGAGACTAAACACATGTCTGAGCCTTAAATGAAGTGTGCCTTTCAGAATCGGGGCCCTTCCCCGCCGCGTGGGGCACTTTGCTGGCGGGAGAGCGGGCAGAGGGGCACAACCCCACAGGGCACCCTTCACGCGGGCAGAAGAGGGCGGATATTAAATACAGTAGAACATTTGTATAATCGATGCTCCGAAAACCTCTGGATCCTTCCAGCATAATTGCCTCCCTGTTTTTCACATCAAACCGATTCATGAGCGAGATGAATATACTGTATTACAATTATGATCGACTAAAAGCTGCCGGATCAAACAGGGCCAGGCGGCAGATTTTTAAAATGCTGTATACATTTAAATAAAAGCGACCATTCGCTCCGCTTAAAGGGAGGAACCATTTATCAGCAAGACATCAAGAAAACAGTGGGCTTCTTGTTTCAGAATGAAATGTGGCTTTTATTTATATTCTATATTTTATTATACATGCCGTATATTATATAGGCATATTATACATAAACATTTATTATATGTGATCTTTGAATAAAGGGCAGTATAGAATTATTATTATTGTTATTATTATTATCATCATCATCATCATCATCATTTCAGGTGTGTGCAAGGGTGATCTAAGATTAATCGATATATTACCAAAATCAATATACAGTACTATAGAATGTGAGCCTTAGTTTGGATTTATCTCTGAAGAGAGTTCATTTCATAGAACTGTAGAGTTGCAAGGGACCCTGAGGGTCACTTATTTGTTTTGTTTTTGGATACTTGCTTTGGGGTAGTGAAAACACACACACACACACACACACACACACACACACACACACACACACACACCCCTACTAAACATAATAAAATGCTTTTGTCAGCTGGGGTGGGAGGACAAATAATAACTAGTCTAGAAACTTGTTTCTAGAAGATAAGAGCTGAATCTTGTTAGATATTGCAACACCTGAAGAGCTGATCTGATTTTTACGCAGAAATAATAATAAAAATTCAACATTAGAAATAAATTTTCAAACGTTTAGTTGCAGAAGTCAGTTTCCAATGTGACAAAATAACAAGATACATTATTTTCAATTTAAAACTTTCTTCCACTGGTCCCCCGGTGAGCCTTTAAACTTATTTTACTAAAAAAAAAACTTTCCAGCTAAAAATCAAAATACGACGTCTCCTTCTTCCTCCTGCGCGCACCCGGCCAACACCCAAAGACCAAGGGCTACGTGCAATTCTGCGTGTGTCCGCGTGATGTAAGCAGCTTTATTTGGATATATATACAACACCGACAAACATCCTCAGGTTTCAGCTCCTCTCACCGCTGCCTTGTGATTTAACTCGTGATCCAAGCCCCCGGTAACTTGGTCACAAGGTAGCCTATCATCACACCTTAGTGGGGTCCCTTTGGAAAAATACCGGCTACACGCCTAAAGCACTTGAACAAATATACAACTAAAATATAGCATTTTATGTGACACTCAACATAATTTCAGCAGATCTCGCCTCCCAGACCCAGAGGGTCCTCCGCCGTCCGAGATGGATTTCAGACACAGTTCACATTTCCGTCAGGCCGCGTCAGCCGCCGCTCAGTCAGTGCCGGGCCCTGATCCTGCGCGGAGGCGCTGCCTCCAGTCAGAGGCACACCGAGTGCCAAAGCCCCGCCCGGGTTGGTGGCCCTTGGCGACTCGCCCTTTCCCGTCCCTCCCTCGCCGCTTTAGTCCCGCGCTCCCGGCTGGTGGAAGCAGCCCCTTTGCGCAAGAGGAGGCCGCACAAACTTGGCTTGGCTTACGAATATACGCGCAAGTTGAGCCTCAGTGGGAAGAAGGAGACGCCCAAAAGGGCAGACAGAAGCGGACCCCCCCCCTCCCCGTTTCAGGTAAGGCTGGCCGCCGAGCTCGTTCAGAAAACTGGAGCCGCCGTTGAGAAAACCGGGAGCGCGTTCCGTCAAAGCGGGCAAGGCAACTCCGGCTGCACAGAAAACGGCCTGCGAGCGAGAATTGGGAAACATTTAAAAAGTTTTATTTTATTTGTTTTAAGGATATTGACAGACTGGAAATGAATACCCCCCCCCAAAAAAAAATCCTTGCCATTCGCCGTAATCTCTCGTTGTGCCTTTCAAGTTTTGGATGTGAAATTTTATGCCAAAACTTTTTTTATTCAAATGGATAAAGGTTGTTATCAGTCCTGCTGTGGAAAGAGAGGGGTGTGTGTGTGTGTGAGGGCTTCCCAGTTTTGGCAGCACGACTCTGAACTAATCTTCCAAGAGTCTTCCAAGAGAAGACCGAAGACCTGCCTCGTGGCTCTTCAGAAAGGCTTTCGGAAAGGGCTGAGGTGGGTCTGCTCTTCCACTGACAGCAACCTCCTTCTCAAGCTGTAAAGGTAAAGGTAAAGGTAAACTCAAGCTATAGGGTGGTGTTTATATTGATGCTTCTAGAATTTGTAGATTATGTCATACTCTTTAGAAGTATTGCCTTATAGTATTTTACAATGCCATAAGCGGTGTGTGTGTTAAAAATGATGTAATCAAGCCATCAGTCACATGTCAGTTGTCAAATGCTATCTTCCAATATCGACCATCATGATCCATTACTGATGTCTGGTACCATTTTTTTTAAAAAAGCAACGGCCTCTGAGAACGGACTTATGGAACTGGACTGTCAGGTAGGAGCAGAAGCTCTGAAACCAGATCAAAATGCGTCCAGAATGCACAGGCCATTGCTGTATCAGGAAAATTAACAAGGAGATTACTAATACAAATGATGTAGACCACTTTGTTGAAATATGGCATCCTTTTATAAAATATTTCACTGATACCCATGAAGAATGACAGCCACCGAAATAACAGACTGGACTTTGGCAAACTAAAATAGACTGATCTGTCCTGGAGGTGAAAGTAAGTTGGAATCCTGACAGTAAGAGCTGTTTGGCAGTGGAATTTGCTACCAAGGAGTGTGGTGGAGTCTCCTTCTTTGGAGGTCTTTAAGCAGAGGCTTGACAGGCATATGTCAAGAATGCTTTGATGGTGTTTCCTGCTTGGCAGGGGGTTGGACTGGATGGCCCTTGTGGTCTCTTCCAACTCTAGGATTCTATGAATTTTGCAATTATTTTTCTATATTAGAAATCAATAAAACTCTATATATGAAATAGATCCAGGTCCCAAAGTATTTGCACAGAGCCATGGAGAGAAGTGTTTGCAACACGAAACACCTTGCAAAGCAGCCACCAGCCGGGAAGAGCAGGGATGAAGCGCCACCGCTGAGGTCACGCCATGCTCAATGGTGATGTCATCTCCCAGGGTGCCATTTGCCAGTCGTCTGCCTGCCAAATACAGCAAGCTGTTCTCAGGGAGAAACCCACCAGATGAGCTTCTCAGAGGAAGAGAGGAGGCAGGTGATGCCCGACTGCATGGCAAAGGGTTAAACTGCCACTTTTATTCTGAAAAACCCCAAGGTCCCTTTGTTATGCCCAACCCAAAACATCACAGGATTGTGGGCAAGCGGGTGAATATTTCTATCAGACAAACCAGTCATTAGGGAGAGATCTGTTGGGATGGAAGGAGAGACCTGACCCCAGGCAGCCAAGGACATGGTCTCTGTGATGGCTTAGAAGTGGGGAGTGAGCATGCCCAGCCATTATTGCTGGAACCCAAATAATATATCCCTCTCTGTATATCTCTGTTGAAGCTCCTGGTCTGGCAGTGTGTGTGAGAGAGAGAGGGGGGGAAGCTGGCTTGATATAAAACCAATAACTATGTCTACATTTGTTTTATTTTTAAATATTTTCTGTAATTATTCACTTTTAAATATGCAAAAGCTACGGGGGGGGGCTATTGGGTTGTTGTTTTTATTTTTATTAGGTATTTTGTGGTTTTATATCTTGATTTTATTCTGTGAACCACTGAGACCCCCAGGTATAGGGCGGTATATAAATTGAATCAACAACAACAACGGTCAAAAAAGGAAAAGAAACAAAATGAATGAGGAGAGAGGAGGGAGCAGTAGTTTTCAAAAAACGGAATTACAGTTCCACACAATTGCACTTCATAAGGATCTCTTTCCAAAGGAATCCATGAGATCCCAAGGGGACCTGCTAATCACGTCCCTCTACTTTAATGTGTTCAATAAAGGGATGTGAAACTTTAGAAAATATGTCCTTAATTTTTGGATTCCGTTGGGCTTGGGTATGTTTTGTTAACTTTTCCATTAGAGCAATGTTTTCCAAAAGGGGACAATGACAATAAAGATTATCTTAACTATCTTTTAAAAAAATCATTTTTGTTGTTTGGAGCTGTGCTCAGAAAGCAGCTCACACCCAAGGGGTTCCGAACATGAAACAAATGCAGCCATTGGTGTAATAGCCAGAGGCCTCCACTGCGCTAATTGTTTGCCATGTGTCTGTCAGTCGAGAGATCTGAAGCATCTGCGATGCTCACTGGAGCTGCCTTGTCCGCCCTGAAGACATCTGGAACAGGGGACGGAGTCGAGTTTCCACTGTTCAGACAGATGTGCCTGTCTAAACAGGGAGCAGCCTCTCCATCCCATTTTGCTCAAAGCAACAAAAATGTGCTCTGGAGTTGAGAAATTTAATGGTTTGGTGGTGGCCTGTGGCACCCAGCTCTTATGGTGGTGTTTCCATGGCCCTCCTCCTACCTGCAAGGCTGCCCCGTGTTTCTAGGCCACCAACATGTCCAGGCAGATAACCCCCCCCCAAGTTCTGGGCACCACAGTTCAAGAAGGATACGGACAAGCTGGAACGTGTCCAGAAGAGGGCAACCAAAATGGTCAAAGGCCTGGAAACGATGCCTTATGAGGAACAGCTTAGGGAGCTGGGTATGTTTAGCCTGGAGAAGAGAAGGTTAAGGGGTGATATGATAGCCATGTTCAAATATATAAAAGGATGTCATATAGAGGAGGGAGAAAGGTTGTTTTCTGCTGCTCCAGAAAAGCGGACACGGAGCAATGGATTCAAACTACATGAAAGAAGATTCCACCTAAACATTAGGAAGAACTTCCTGACAGTAAAAGCTGTTGGGCAGTGGAATTTGCTGCCAAGGAGTGTGGTGGAGTCTCCTTCTTTGGAGGTCTTTAAGCAGAGGCTTGACGGGCATATGTCAAGAATGCTTTGATGGTGTTTCCTGCTTGGCAGGGGGTTGGACTGGATGGCCCTTGTGGTCTCTTCCAGCTCTGATTCTATGATTCTAAGTTCTTGATGCACCCACTGAGGAAAGAATGTCACCTAACAGTGATATTAGACAACACACCTCCCAGCTTTTCCAAAGGTGTTAAGCTCTCCTGCAGGTATGGTGCTGGAGGCAGGTGGCACAGAAGGGGTCTTTCTCGAGGAAACACACCTTAAAGGAATGACCCATTGGCACTTTGGGGAGAGGCATGGAAACATCTGCCTTCTGTCAGAGAGGCCAGAAATTGCTCCAAGGTGTTGCTTTTATTTGCTTAAAATCATATGCTCTGCCTTTTAAAAAAACCAACGTGGCTTACACAACAATAACATATAGATACAACAAAACCAACTCGACAGACGGCATTAAAATACTATTAAGAACTCAAAAACATACAACTCTTAATAATAATAATAATAATAATAATAATAATAATAATAATATTTATTTATTTATTTATTTATTTATTTATTTATTTATACCCCGCCCATCTGGCCGGGTTCCCCCAGCCACTCTGGGCGGCTTCCAACAAAACACCAAAATACAGAAATTCATCAAACATTAAAAGCTTCCCTAAACAGGGCTGCCTTAAGATGCCTTCTAAAGGTCTGGTAATTGTTGTTCTCTTTGACCTCTGGTGGGAGGGCATTCCACAGGGTGGGTGCCACTACCGAGAAGGCCCTCTGCCTGGTTCCCTGTAACTTAGCTTCTCGTAGCCATGCATGCCAAAATCCAAGGCAAAGGTACATAGAAAGGAAAACTGTATTATCACATTTACAACAAAGAGAGAATTTTCTCAACTGAAGGCCTTCTAAAATAATAGGTTTTGACCACATGTGTGAAAGACATCACACAGGCCAGGTGCTCCCAGCTCTGTTCCAGCATCTTCCTACAATAGCAGAAGGCTTTTTGTTCTATTTAGAATCATAGAGCTGTAGAGCTGGAAGGGAAGCCAAGGGTCATTTAGTCTAACCCCCGGCAATGCAGGAATCAAAGCTAAATATTCCTGGACAGATGGCCGCCCAATCTCTGCTTAAAAACCTCCAATGAGGGAGAGTCTGCCACCTTCTGAGAGTACCACTGTTGAGCAGCTCTTAACACCCAAAAGTCCTTCCTGCTCTGCACAAGTAGTCCATTGCCCCCAAGGAAGTCCTAGCCTTCAGCCTGGTCCTGCACCTTCATGCACAGATGCTCTCTTGGACTTGGAGGTAGTTCAGCTTCCATCTCTGCCTTGAGCCCAGATTCCCTATAGGGGGCAACAGCAGCCAGGGGGCCGCAAGGCTAGGAGGCCCTCCAGGTTCTGCCTCATTCCTCCTTAAGCCCCACTCCCATTTCCTCCATAGGGTTCCCTTGGGGGAGCACAAGGTCCTCCTCTGACGAGGACTCTTTGTGGCATGGCTGTGATTCCTGCATTGCAGGGGGTTGGGCTTGATGACCTTTGGGGGTCCCTTCCAACTCTACAAATCTTATTATTCATTCATCAGGCGAGGACACAGCTGGTGAACCAACCGAAACCGGAAAAGAGACAGGACTGCCTGGTCAAGGATTGCCCTCAAACTACTGACCTGATCTTTGTTGAGTTGGGAGTGCAACGCCTTCCATGACAGCTTGAACATTTCACCCCATCTGGCAACAGGATTTCCACCTTGCCAGGGTTAAGTTTCAGCTTGTTTTGTCCGAACAAATCGCAGCTCCTGTTTCTCACTGATTCGCCAGGATTGATGGAAATGTGGAGCTGAGTAACATCGGCCTCTGTGGCCCAACCCCCCCAGAAGTTTCATGTAGATGTGGGGCCACAGCGGGGGGGGGGGGTGGCGCTAGACTTCATAGGTTTATCAGCATGGTGCTGATGATAAGCCTTCAATTGTAGCAGTAGTAGGAGTAGGTAGGTCTTTAAAAAAATTGTATACCACCCTTCATCAGTAGATCTCAGGGCACTTCATTCCAGTCCTACTGAGTATTGTTTTGGGGGGGGGTCAGGGGGCAGGCAGGTGTGGGGGACTCCCTGGTCCTGAATGGGGCAACTGTGCCCCTGAAGGACCAGGTGCGCAGCCTGGGAGTCATTCTGGACTCACAGCTGCCCATGGAGGTGCAGGTCAATTCTGTATCCAGGACTGCTGTCTCCCAGCTCCATCTGGTACGCAGGATGAGGCTCTACCTGCCCACAGACTGTCTCACCAGAGTGGTGCATGCTCTGGTAATCTCCCGCTTGGACTACTGCAATGCGCTCTACGTGGGGCTACCTTTGAAGGTGACCTGGAAACTACAACTAATCCAGAATGCGGCAGCTAGACTGGTGACTGGGAGCGGCTGCCGAGACCACATAACCCCACAAAGACCTACATTGGCTCCCGGTATGTTTCTGAGCACAATTCAAAGTGTTGGTGCTGACCTTGAAAGCCCCAAACGGCCTCTGCCCAGTAGACCTGAAGGAACATCTCCACCCCCATCATTCAGCCCTGAGGTCCAGCGCCAAGGGTCTTCTGGCAGTTCCCTCACTGTGAGAAGGGAGGTTACAGGGAACCAGGCCGAAGGCCTTCTCGGTAGTGGCAACTGCCCTGTGAAACTGCCCTCGCATCAGATTTCAAGCAAATAAACAACTATCTGACTTTTAGAAGACATCTGAAGGCAGCCCTGTTTAGGGAAGTTTTTAAAGTTTGATGCTTTATCATTTTTTAAACATTCTGCTGGGAGCCGTCCAGAGTGGCTGGGAAAACCGAGCCAGATGGGTGGGGTATAAATAATCAATTATTATTCTTATTAATATAGCTTTGCATAATGGGCATCTGGCTGGGCACTGTGAGGCTGGACCAGGCAGTCCTTGGCCTGATCCAGCAGGGTCTCTTCATGTCCTGTCCTTGTGGCTGCGCCTCCTTAGAGCTGGAGGGCATTTGCCCAGCCACTAGCACTGGCCTTTGCAGGTGGACTGCATTTTGCAGACTAGGCTCTGAGGAGGCAGGAAACAAGGGCAGGACCCACAGAGTGAGACAGGAAGAAGCCAGGCATATCTTGGTAGTGCGGTGCACCCTTGGTGCAGCACCTCCAACACAAGCACCTTCTCCAGGGCCTGGGATGAGCCAAGACCTCCTCCCCCCTAGGCCTCCCATTCCCGCCCACTCATCCATCTCCCTGGAAGCCAGTGTGCATTCCACCCTTTGGGCTCTTCCAGGCAGACACCACTCATCCTGTCAACTTGCCAAGGAAGAGAACACGCCTCCTCCTCCTCCTCCTCCTCCTCCTCCTCCTCCTCCTCCTCCTCCTCCTCCTCCTCCTCCTCCTCCTCCTCCTCCTCCTCCTCCCTTCAACCCCCCAGCCCTGGACCCAGAGGCAGCACCAAGTGGGCTGCTGTGTGGGCGTCTAACTGACTGTGCCCTTCCTCCCTGCCCATTGGCCTTCAGAACCCCTCTCCTGCAGGAAACCCCCATAAGAGGGCCATGTCTGTCTGTCTATCCATACATACACATTATAAACATAGAGTGGGTTTTGGAAGACTCCTGTGCGCACATTTGTTTTATGTGTGCAGATCACCCCACGCCGACCAACGCTGACGACTGGTAGACTTTTATCTGCTGAAGCCTTCATCTGCCTTCACAGCTGTTGAAACATACCTCTTGTTATCTTCTGCCTGTTCTGCCGTTGAGGATTTTTTGGATCATTATTTGCCAATCACTTTTCTGACCTAGGCAGTTATGTTTCTATAAGGGCCGACATTAATACCAAAATCTCGCATCGTCAGAGTTCTGCAAGTGCAGCTTTCTCCCGATTAAAGTGCAGAGTGTTCGAGGACCGGGACATTCGCAGAGAAACCAAAATGCTTGTTTACAAAGCAATTGCACTACCAACTTTACCAGTACTTTCCGAGCACAGTTCAAAGTGTTGGTGCTGACCTTAAAAGCCCTAAATGGCCTCAGTCCAGTATACCTGAAGGAGCGTCTCCACCTCCATCGCTCTGCCCGGACACTGAGGTCCAGTACTGAGGGCCTTCTGGTGGTTCCCTCGTTGCGAGAAGCCAAGTTGCAGGGAACCAGGCAGAGGGCCTTCTCGGTGGTGGCGCCCACCCTGTGGAACGCCCCCCAGCAGATGTCAAAGAGAAAAACAGCTACCAGATTTTTAGAAGACATCTGAAGGCAGCCCTGTTTAGGGAAGCTTTTATTGTTTAATAAATTATTGTATTTTATTTTTCTGTTGGAAGCCGCCCAGAGTGGCTGCCCTCAGGATTGTGGGTGCCAGCCGCCGCAACGGAGGCATGTGACATTACACACACGCCTGTCCCGTCGAAATGTCCATTTTGTTCCTTGATGGTGGACGGTCTCTTAGGGCGGGAATGATGCGAGCATTCAAGGTCGCGTTGGAGGGATGGCGGCTCGGCTTGAGAACCCAGACTCGAGGCCGGGGCCAAAGTGGGACCTGGAGAAAAAGGAGACCAACAGCAGAGTGCGGGCGCCCCCTCCTTCTCCTCCCCGTCGAGGAAGAGGTTCTCACGCAATGGAGAAGCGGGTCCCCAGTACGGCTCTCCTGCTGGGTTACTCAGTCGCGGCCGTCCACCGACGGAAGAAAAGCCAGGGCCCTTTCCATTGCCCTCGGAGCAGGCCGAAGGACTCACTCCCCGGCTGAAGTTGGGCAAGTCAGCTGGGGGGGGCAGGGCCTCTCCCTCACCCCCAGATCTCTCCCCCCGCAGGGTGCTGCGACCAGAGGCAGCGTGCAGAAGCCCGCCCGGCGGTGCCCCCCAAAATCGAAGAGCGCCGCGGATCCCGCTCCTGCGCCGGCCAGACTCTCCTCGGGAGGAAGCCTCGGGCCTCTCCCCCCGGGACTCCAGCTGGCAGGACGGGGAGGGCAGCGGACCTGAGCTGGACTGCTGGCCGCAGGTCCGAGCCTCCGCCGCATTCCTGCCCTCGAGACCCTCCCGGTTTTCAGCGCCGGGCGCGGAAAGTTTCTTTCCGCGGGTCGGTATATCTCTGCTTCTCTTACGAAATAGGGCCGAGTTTCACATTCAATAAATCCGAATTTTCTCTTTTAAACCAAACAGTAGCTACCGATGTTTTCAATCATGCGTTTGGATTATTTCCCCTGATTTTATTATATTTCATATGCTGTAAATCGACTCGATATACTTTAAAGTGTGGATTAGAAATATTTCAATAAATGAAATCACTTACTTCGGCTGCTGCCTTTCTCCTCTTTCGCAGGCTACTTAAATGCAGAGTTCAATTAGACAGAATTCGTTTTCCTTCACCGCCTTCCTGCTAACGGCCCATTTTACCTGAACCACCCGGCGCGACGGATCAGGGCCTGACTGCCGATTCGCCTCCTTCCTCTTCCCGCATCTTCCTTTTCTATCTCATCGGCCCTCGTGTGGCTGAGCTCTTTTAATTGAGATGACTTTTGTACAAATTTGGTTTTAAAAAAGAAAAGAAAAAAGTATAAACGTGATACAGTTTTTTTAAAAAAAATAAATCGCATTTTTCTTGGCCTGGCGGTTTCCGCCTGACGCGCAACTCTGTCTTTCTGGCATTTTTCTGACTGCCGCCGTGGCCGTTTTGTTCTCTTTGTTACATGATCGTTGCTGAAATGGTTTCTACAGTATTTGATAACCAGAAGCTCCCGGCTCCCGGTCCGCGTCCCCTGAGATCCAGGAGAGCCTCACCAACGCGGGAAAACGCTCAGGGCCGTTCGCTTCAGATCTTATTGTAAACAGAGTGCGGATTAGAGATCCGCCTCCCCGTGAAAGAAAAACGGAGAGGGCAGAGATGCTGTTGAATGCCTGCAGTTTATTTATGTAATATTTTAATCTGTGTAATATGCAATATATATCTTGCTTTGTATATCTTGCTTTTAATGTTGTAAACTGCCCTGGGACCTCAACGTGCAGGGCGGGTAGGAAATAAATAATATAAATATAAATATAAATAGAGAGATCGACTCAGAGACAAGAAGCCCTTTTCTAGTTAAATGGGACTTAGTCCCCGGGAAGTTAATATCTGGCTGCTGCAGCCTTAAATAACAACCCTGAGATTGTTTTCCCAGAAGTCCAGGCGATTGCAGCCTAAAAAGGCCCCAAAAAACCACCATAACTGCCTTGCCAGCGAACAGCCTCCCCCCTCCAGGATAATCGGGGTGTGCGTGTGCGAGGCAGGGGGTGTCGGGCCGGCGGCTTTGACCAGGAGAACGACGAAAACCGGGATTGGAGGAGCGGGGCCCGGAGGGATGTGCGGCCAGAGACCGACGGGGGTTAATTCATGAATTATCCCGAAGAATTCTCCGTTCAATCAACAAGTCGTCCTATTTAAGGGTTTGCCGTGCAGCTCAGATTCTTCAACGTCCGTCGTCCTCGGAGCGCGAGGCAGCGGGACTCTCTTGTCGGTAGACGACGCGGAATGGTCGCGCGATTCCTCCCACTTTCTTCCAGCTTTTCCGCCCTGCCTCTCCTAGGCTTTCGGCCCCGGCTCCTGCCTGAGCTTACTCGGAGGCAACTCTGCTTGCTTTCATGGCTGGTCCGACGGCGAATCGCATCCGAATTGCCCCTCGGGCCTCTTTCTGAGTCTCAGCTTCGGGTGCTTTGCCGAGAAGTCCGTGCCTGGCCGCGGTTTCAGGCCTGCGGAGCGGATTGAAGCGCTTCATTTGGCAAGGCTACCCAAAGGTAGTGCGCCCTGGCGTGCTCTGGTCCATGGGGTCACGAAGAGTCGGACACGACTAAACGACTAGACAACAACCCAAAGGTCAAGGCACTCCCCCGACCGACGCCTGGAAAGGACAGCAGACCCGACGGGAGGACCCGGGGAACAAGGGCTGTCTCGAGGGGCGTGGAGAAAGGGTCCCGCTCCGAATCACACCAGGCGGACGGAGACCCCAGGAGAGACCCCCGAGGGTACCCCCGCTCTTCCCCCCCTCACCCCACCCCTCCCGCTGTCGGAGTCCGCCTGGAGTGGTCCGGATTCTGCAACCCAATGAAGTATTATCTTTTATTTTGTGTGTGCGGCGGCGGCGGCGGCGGGGGGGGGGGAACGACCGCGCATTTCTGGCCCCGGTGACCGAAGCGTCAGTTCCCTGGTGTGGCGGGGAAGCACCTTCCCCCACCCTCAGGATCCACCCAGACACCCCTCAGCTCGAAGGGCGGGAGGAGGAGGAGGAGAAGGAGGAAGTGCAGGGATTGGGCGGCTACTTTCTGATATCACCCCCACCCCCGCCCCCTCTGGATGTCCGCCTGTCAATCACTGCCAGAGACCGCCAATCAGAAGGTTGGAGGCAGCGATTTTGGCAGGCGGAGATGGAGACGGGGAGAAAAGTGGCCGTAGCCTCGTGGCCTCTGGCGCTCTCCGGGTATGTCCAGCCGCCGAGCAGAGGCGGCAGCGCGCCCAGCCTCTGGAGAGAGCGCCGCTGCTTCCGCGCCCGTCGGAGGGGCCTCTCGGCCACCCGGCCGCCCCTCATGGGGCCACCGCGGGGCGATGCACCTTCGCAGTGAGCTCTGCGAGGCCCGTCCGGGGCGCGCCGTCGGGGAAGGCTCCCTGGAAGAGGCAGCAAGAGCGGGGTGCCTCTGTGCGGACCCGGAGCAGGGCGCCGGCATGCGGCAGCTGAGCCGCGGCTGCTGCTGAGGAGGGCAGGATGGAGCCCTCGGGCCTGGAACTGCTGGAGAGGACCGTCCACACGCCGCCGCCCCCCCAAGAGCCCATCCGCTTCGGCATCGATCAGATCCTCGGTTGTTCGCAGCAGCAGCAGCAGCAACAAAGCGCTTGCGGAGCTGCCGTCGGGGTCCTCGGGGAGCCCGACCTGGCGTTCTACGGCGGCGGTTACGGAACAGAATACAACCCGGCCTGTTCGCTGGGTGCTTACGGCCTTCCCAGGGCAGCGGCTGGCGGCGGCGGCGGCGGCGTCATCCGAGTGCCCGCGCACAGGCCAGTGCCCTCCGCAGCGGCCCATCCCCAGCCGGGGGGAGCTAGCCTCACCTTTCCCTGGATGGAGAGCAACAGGCGCTTGACCAAGGACCGGATCGCAGGTGAGAACAGCCTCCCATGATGGCAGGGCCCTCGCGCAGACTTGAGGCACGAGGAGTAGGTCTACCAGAGGGAGCCCTGGGCTCCAGCGCGCGGAGTCTCCCCTATTCAGCTGTCCTCAGAAGCCTAGGACCCAACTCCCAAGGGTCGAGAGGTCTTCGCCCCCCCCAATAAAATATTTGAGGGGGCGCCCCCAAAGTTGGTGAACATTGCCATTCAAATGGTGTGCGTGCATCACGTCATGTGATCAGTCATGCAGGGCGGGGCTTACCTCCCCCCCCACACACATTTTATTCAAGTCGGCACCCCTGCCCAGAAGTGCCTGGATCTGAGCCAAGACTTCCTGGGGCTCATCCCCAAAAGGAAGGTACCGAACCCAGAGGGCTCCCCACATGCTGAGTCTCTCCTACGGCCTTCCCCAAACCGTTTTAATAACTGAATTCATCGGAAGGGGCAGGAGAATAGGAGCGCGATCTTCAGGTTTCCGCAATAACTTTCGCCAGGCAGGAAAGGAAGGCTACAGAGGGGCTTGTTGGGCAAGGCTGTCGGTGGGCTGCTTCCATAAATCTCCTTCTCGCTCTGCAATGCCTCTGCCTCCCCGCGCTCCGCACTGGGAGACCTCTTCACCTCGCAGTTGGCGGAGACTTTCATAGAATTATAGATTTAGAAGGGAATTCAAGGATCATCTAGGCCAGGCATAGGCAACCTTGGCTCTCCAGATGTTTTGGAACTACAACTCCCATGATCCCTAGCTAACAGGGGCAGTGCTCAGGGATCATGGGAGTTGTAGTTCCAAACCATCTGGAGAGCCAAGGTTGCCTGTGCCTGATCTAGGCCAACCGTGGTCTTGGCCCTTGTGGTCTCTTCCAACTCTATGATTCTATGAGTCTAACCTACTTCAAAACTGCATGCACACGAAAGCTCATACCAATGACAAACTAAGGTGCTACTGGAAGAATTTTTTTTGTTTCCCCTTCAACAGAGTTTCGCTTCCAGCTCCACCTCTTGCGACTTCCAACAGTTTTCTGTGAGTGGGGGGCAGGGGGAGGCGATGGGGAGCGGGAGGGGGAAGGTTTGGTTCCGGCTCGCCTTGCTGTGAAGATACAGCGGGAGCGAAAGCGGTTGCCCCCTCCCTGCTCTTCTGTCTTGCCAGGAAGAGGGACAGGAGAGGAGGGGCGGGCGTGGCCAGGGTCTGCCCACTCACCCGCGGGACTCCCTCCCACCTCGCCTCCTTCCTCAGGATTCGGGATGAGGTCGCCCCCAACTTGTGCTGCGCCCTTCTCTCCTGCCGCCGGCATTCCGAGCGGGTGGGGGCGACGGCAGCCTGGATCTCCAGAGTTCAGATTGAGACGGGGGGGGGGGTCCGTGCGGCTGCCCCCTGGAGGGATGGGGTCCCCAGAGGTGATACAAGCGTCTCCGACCTGGGAAATAGGCGAGAGGGCTTGGTGAGACTCTTCCCAGCTGAGCCGCAGGATCGTCAGGGTCTGAGTGGGGGATGCGATCTCTTCGGTCGGTGATCCCGGCCGGGAAGGGCGTCCCAGCCGGAGGGAGGCTTCTCCACCGCCGCCACGACCCGCTTCCCATTTTCTAATTCTATGGTTCTGTGACCAGTCTCGTGCTCTCTCGCTCTGCCCGCAGCCGCCCTGCCGCCTTTCTCGGTCGCCCGGCGCATAGGCCACCCCTACCAGAACCGCACGCCGCCCAAGCGCAAGAAGCCGCGCACCTCCTTCTCCCGGGCGCAGATCTGCGAGCTGGAGAAGCGCTTTCACAGGCAGAAGTACCTGGCATCCGCCGAGCGAGCCGCTTTGGCTAAAGCGCTCAAGATGACCGACGCCCAAGTCAAGACCTGGTTCCAGAACCGCCGCACCAAGTGGAGGTAGGTACGAGGGGAGGAGGAGAGGGCCGCTGCCGTTCTGACTATTGTAATGATGGTGGTGATTTTCATTTATCAGTAGCTTTTTACAGTAGCCTCCCCCCCCCCAAAGCCCATAAAAACCAGAAAAAAATGGGGAGGGTCCTCAGGAGAGCCGGAAGCCCTACCCTGTTTGCAAAATGGCCGTGATGATAATACCGGCCCACCTCTGAGGGTTGTTGTAAGGATGAGTGAGAAATGTAGGTGAGGCGCTCCAGACACTGCCGCTAGGAGTGTGGGAGGCGATGTATAGAGAGACCCAGGCAGGTGGGAGAGGATCTCAACTGGGAGATTGCCAGAGACACAACCCCTCGCCACCTGCCAGTGCTGTTTGTTCAGAAAAGGAGGCGCTGCCCTGCGGTGTTTGCCCAGAGGCCCTCCCCTCCTCCATTTGTTCTAGCCAGGGCGTCCCCTCGCTCGCCCCTCCTTGCCGCTAACGCCCACCCGCTTCCTCTCCCCTGTCAGGCGGCAGACGGCCGAGGAGCGCGAGGCGGAGCGCCAGCAGGCCAACCGGCTGATGCTACACCTCCAGCAAGAGGCCTTCCAGAAGAGCCTGGGGCAGCCGCTGCAGCAGGATCCGCTCTGCCTGCACAACTCCTCGCTCTTCGCCCTGCAGAACCTGCAGCCCTGGGCCGAGGAGCACAAGGTCACGTCCGTCTCCGGGGCGGCGGCTCTGGTGTGACCGGAGCGC
Source organism: Zootoca vivipara (assembly GCF_965207765.1). Lineage (NCBI taxonomy): Eukaryota > Metazoa > Chordata > Lepidosauria > Squamata > Lacertidae > Zootoca > Zootoca vivipara. The sequence continues at coordinate 75,438,346 of NC_142583.1, forward strand.
CAGAGAGAAGGACCGCAAGCTCAGGGGCGTGGAAGGGCGCCACGGACTGACCGAAAAGCCTTTTCCTCACGCGGTGGAGCGCCGCTCGGTGCTGGGACCTCACCCCGGAGAGGCACCACCAGACAGCCGCCCCGTCCTCTGCCCCACTCCCCCCACCCCGCCGCTAATTTATAGTGACTGGTTCTTTCCACAATAAAGTGTCAAAGTCTCTCTCCGGGATCCAATCCAGCTATTCCTCGGCGGCGGAAAGGTTGTTGCAAGCGCATTGTGTTCCCCTCCCTGAATCACCGGCACTGAGCATTGGGCTTCATAGAATCACAGAATTGTAGAATTAGAAGGGACACCCAAGGGTCATTTAGTTCAACCCCCTGCAATGCAGGAATCGCAAATCTCTGGCAGGTGGCCATCCAACCTCAGCTTAAAAACCTCCAAGGAAGACTCCCACCTCTCCTGGGGAGTCTGTTCCACTGCTGAACAGCTCTTACTGGCAGAAAGTTCATCCCATTGTTTAGTCGGAATCTCCTTTATTGCCATCTGAATCGGTTGGTTCGGATCCTCCCTCCTGGAGCAGCAGAAAACAAGCTGGCTCTCTATTTCATCCCTTAGATATCTGAAGATGGCCATCCCACCCCATCCCCCCTCCCTCTGCTCTTTTCTAAGCTGCTTCTTCTTTGGCGATTACTGGTAGCCGAGTAAGATCCTGTTCCATTCGTATGAACGGCGTGTCCTTAAGTGACTGCGGAGGAGGCCAATTCAGCTCTTTTCTAGGCTAAACATACCCAACTCCCTCAACCTTTCCTCATCTGGCTTGGTTTCCAGACCCTTCGTCATCCTGGTCGCCCTCCATTGCACACCTTCCAGGTTCTCAACATCTCAACATCCTTCTGAAACCTGCAGAGAGGGCCCCCTAGCGGAGAACTCGCGCGCAGGCACACCCACCCAGAGTGGTCGTTGGAGGTCAAGCTGCGATGAATTGAGTCGGGCAAACTGGCCCCACGTAGGCCGCCCTCGCCACTTCGGTGAGGTTCTTGTCCTTGGCCCGACTCGTGGCTCTGGCTCAGACCAAGCCGAGCGCGGGATTGTGAGCAGGCGCAGCGGGACCTGTCCATGGTGCTGGAGGCCCCGCCAAGCCCGAGGGGAGAAGCCTCGCCTTCCTCCTCGCCGCAGAGGCAGAATAAGGGGCAGCGAGGGGCCGCAGGAGAAGAAGGCCCCAGAGGTAGGGCCCAAGGGGCCATGAATCTCAAACAGGCGCGGGTCCAACCCCTTGCCCCGTAGTTTCCCCCAAAGAGCAGTAGGGCGGGAGCTCATGGCATCCCGGTTTGTGGTGCAAACGAGGCTGGGAGATCTCTTGGTCAACTGAGGCATTTCAGCGACCCCCCCTTGTCTTCTCCTTATTGCCTACTAGCTGAAGAAGCGAAAGACACACGCTCCAACCCGCCGACTCACGGAAAAGCCGGAGGGACCGGTGGCTACCAGCCGCGATGCCGGCGAGAGGGGCTTCCCGTTGGCCGCTGCAAGAACAGGATGATGGAGCAGATCCAACTATAGGGCTCTTCCTCTTCATAATAATAATAATAATAATAATAATAATAATAATAATAATAATAATAGAATCATAGAGTTGGAAGAGACCACAAGGGCCAAGCAGGAAACACCACCACCATCATCAACAACAACAAGGTTGGGAGGGGAGAGGAAAAAGGGGGTGAACTTCGAGGGCAGGGCAAAGGGGGCAGCTGGGCTGGCAAGAAAGGGGGCAGCGGGCTTCTCTCTCTACTGGGGCATGGCTGCGTTGGACTTTAGCAGAGCAGCTGGCCTTCCCAGGGAGATAATCTCCCTTGAGGGGGCAGCAGCGGGGAGGGGGCAGAAGCAAAAGCCCCCGCCCCCACCCACCAAAACATTCACCCTGGAGGGGCAGAGAGGCTGAAAGATGAAGGCTGCCTAAGTATACTTGGGGGGGGGCACCATCAGCATCCCCACCCAACTTTGAGCACAGTAATACTCAAAGCAACTGAGTACTGCAGTTGCTGGATCAGGCCCATCTAGGCCAGCGCCTCTCCCCTAGTCAAACAGGTGACTCTTTCGGGAAACCTGCACAACCTCGATGTGGGGTGGATTTGAATGGGTAGGAGAGGGTATATTAACTGCCATTTACCCTTCCAGGCACCCACTGTGTGCGCTGAATTTCCAAATCCCATCCTTGGCAGCAGAATTAAAAGCATAAGGATTAGGCCGTGCTGTAGAACTTTGTTTTAAGCAAGTCCAGCTTTGAAGACATCTGGCTCTTCTTTTCTTGCCCTACTGAAAGAATCAGACAACAACCAGGGAAGTAAGTTTAAAACATGATTTACTTACTTTATAGTTACAGGTAGGTAACCGTGTTGGTCTGCTGTGGTTGAAACAAAATAAAAAAAATTCCTTCCAGTAGCACCTTAGAGACCAACTAAGTTTGTCATTGGTATGAGCTTTCATGTGCATGCACACTTCTTCAAATACATGCACATGAAAGCTCATACCAATGACAGACTTAGTTGGTCTCTAAGGTGCTACTGGAAGAAATTTTTTTATTTTGTTTTTACTTACTTTATAATCATGCATAGTTCACAGCAATAGCAGCAGTAAAAACCTTTGCAGGCAAGATACATTTGCAAGTACCGGTATCTCCAAGCATCTGCCTGATGCAAAGCAAGGACAAGTCTGCCAGCATGGCTGCTCACAGGAAGAGAGAGAGAGAGGAACAGGAAGTACTATATGCTCCTGGGGGAAATGACATCACACAGAGCCCTATCTACCAATTACGTTTTTTACGGTCTAAGTATTTGCCTATCACCAATACAGCTCTGTGGACTCAGGATCCCTTCCAACTTAAATTCTATTCTATCACTATGCCTTATGCACAACCTTACCCCAGTTACATACACACTTGCACGCTATGATCCATTCCACCTCCCTGCCCCCTGAGCAGACCCTCCTTCTCCACCTCCACTGTCCTCGGCTTAAGGTGAGGCACCACTACTGCCTCATGGTCTTATTTCCCCACCAGTGGTCCTTGCTGCCATGGGCGTAGGCGGGGGGGCAGAGGGGCAGCTGAGTCAAATAAATCAATCAAAATACTTAACTGAGGTTCCGTGCCCCCCAACAAAAATCCTGCCTACACCCATGCTTGATGCCCTTTCTCCACAGACAGAATCCAGATTCATGTTTGCACAGTGACATTATGTGGGATGTAACATCACGTAAACCAGGGGTCTGCAAACTTTTTCAGCAGGGGGCCGGTCCACTGTCCCTCAGACCTTGTGGGGGGCCGGACTATATTTTGGAAAAAAATATGAACAAATTCCTATGCCCCACAAATAACCCAGAGATGCATATTAAATAAAAGGACACATTCTACTCATGTAAAAACATGCTGATTCCCGGACCGTCCGTGGGCCAGATTTAGAAGGCGATTGGGCCGCATCTGGCCCCCGGGCCTTAGTTTGGGGACCCTGACGTAAACAGACAAATACAACACTTCCTGTTTGCCCAGAGTGGACTTGCAGGGGGATGTTACTCCAGCCAGGAGGACTTCCTGTCATACCTGGTCTGGAGCATCCTCCCCCTGCATGTGACCCGGTAGATGAGCGTGACCCTGGCAGACCCTATATAAGGACTGATCACGCCGCCATCTTCCCTTTTCCCCTTTTCCGCCTTATTCTTGATGCCTTTTGCTGTCTGCTGACTCTCAGCCAGCAACACAGGGGCTCACCCCTCACAGAGGATGAACCCACACTTTTCTCTGTAACTAAATAAAAAAATTCCTTCAGTAGCACCTTAAAGACCAACTAAGTTTTTATTTTGGTATGAGCTTTCGTGTGCATGCACACTTCTTCAGAGCGTGCATGCACACGAAAGCTCATACCAAAATAAAAACTTAGTTGGTCTTTAAGGTGCTACTGAAGGAATTTTTTTATTTTACTTCGACCCAGACCAACACGGCTACCTACCTGTAAATAGAATTTATATACCGCCCTATACCCAGAGGTCTCAGGGCAGTTACACTTTTATCATTGGACGTGGGTCAAGGATGATGGCGACAGTCCCCCCCCCCCCAGCGCGCCCAGTCCGGCACACCCAGCGCGTGGGCGGGGGTGGGGCTCCATGGCTGTCACGTCCCTCTTCACAGCCCGGCTTCCCAGTGAGGATTGCTACGGGCCTCAGCTACCGGCTTCGCCCTAAGGCGGGTCATTGCATTGTCCAGGTGATGAGGGGCCGGGTCAGTAGAACTGACCAGGGGGCGGAAGAGAGGGCGGCTGAAGTACTGTACGCTGGCAGGCTCCTTCTGCGGCTCGAGAGCGACACCTAAGGGCCCCTCGCATCCCACCTTGCATTGACTACCGCGGTTCCAGCGCCCTCTAGTGGCGGCCCTGTAGGAGCGCTTCGGCGATCTTCTTGGCTCCCCCTGCCCGCAGCCCCGTCTCAGGCGCCGAGAGAAGCCGCATAGATGTCACAGCGCTGCTTGGAAGAGAGGGAACCTCCACCTTCCTCACGCGCTTGATATTTCTCTGAGGGTGGCAGAAACACGTGCCCGTCCGCGGTCGCAGGTGTCCTATGTGAGGTGGGGGCTCCTAAAAGATTTCCGGCTCCCTCCCGCTCCCGTTTCCAGCGCCTTTGCTCCGAGAACCAGCGAATTCTCCTGCCCCTGCTGCAGCGCGCCCTGATTGGCTGCCCAGGCTGCCTCTGCCCCTATATAAAGGCGGCCCGTTCTGCCGCAGTTCGCAGTTGGCGCAGAGCCGGGCCGGGAGGGCTAGTGGGCAGCGCGAGCAGGGACACCGCGAGGCTCCAATCGCCGCGCTTGGAGGGCAGTCCCGCGTTCTCTGTCCCTCCGGGCGCCACGATGGACTCCGAGGGCTTTGGTTGGCGCAAGCCGTGGGAGGATTACCGCGGCGGTGGCGGTGGGACAGCGCGCTCCGTTCGGGTCAGCTTCTCCTCGCCGGTGCCGCGGCGCTCGGCTCGCCTCTCGGCCTCCGCTCTCGGCCCCTTGACTGACCCCCTGGAACGCCTGGACCTGGCGCAGGTGAGCAACCTGAACGCGGAGTTGCTGGGGCTGCGCGCCCAGGAGAAGGAGCAGCTGGTGGACCTCAACGACCGCTTCGCCAGCTACGTCGAGCGGGTGCGGGACCTGGAGCACCGGAACCGGGCGCTGCTGTTGGAGCTGGAGGCGCTGCGGCGGCAGCAGCGGGCTCCAGCGCGGCTGCCGCAGCTCTACCAACAAGAAGCGCGCGCCCTGAGGGCCCTGCTGGACGCCGAGGCCGGCGACAAGGCGCGCCTGGAGGCAGAGCGCGATCGCCTGCGCCTCACCTGCGGCCAGCTCCGCGAGCGCTGCGCTCAGGAGGCGCGCCGGCGCCTGGACGCCGAGGAGACGCTGAGCCGCGTGCGGGAAGAGGCCGCCCGGGCCGCGCTGGCCACCTGCGACGCTGACGGGGCGGCCAGCTCCCTGCGAGCCGAGCTGGCCTTCCTGCAAAAGCTCCTGGACGAGGAGCGGGCTGAGCTGGTGGCCCAAGCCGAGCTGGCCGCGGCCACCCGGGTGGCAGTGGAAGGAGCCCCGGAGGCGGCGGCAGCTCGGCCCGACCTCTCCGCCGCGCTGCGCGACATCCGCTCCCAGTACGAGAGCCTGGCGGCGAAGAACAGGCAGGCGGCGGAGGAGTGGTACCGCTCCAAGTTCGCCTCCGTGGCCGAGCTGGCCAGCCGCAACCAGGAGGCCGTGCGCAGCATCCGCCAGGAGACCGTCGAGTACCGGCGACTGCTGCAGACCCGCTCGGCGGAGATCGAGACCCTGCGCGGCGCCATCGACTCCCTCCACAAGCAGCTGGAGAGCCTGGAGGGCCAGCAGGGAGCCGAGGTGGCCCGCTGCCAGGTAAGGCCGGGAGGGTTAGGGGGCCGCCGCTCTCGGTCTCCAAGTACGCGGGTCTTGATGCGCCTCTCCCTCTGCGGCGGAGGCTCCAGCTGGCGCTCTTCCTGCTCTCGGCGCCTGCCCTGGGGTCCTTCCAAGGAAAGAGAAAGCGGCGACTTGCTCCCCATCTGGGAACCCTGCTCAAGGGGGGGGGGCTCCATATGTCTGACGCTTGGGATGCTGGGAGATGGAGTCCTAGCAGCATGTAGAGGGCGCCAACTCTGGAAGGGCCTCCCCTTCTGCTGCCTCCTCTGGATTCAGCCTCGCTGCCGCCAAAATCTCCAGCCAGCACAATTTTGTGGGGCATTTTATAGCTGTCGATGACACGGACATCTTTGAGGAAAGCCAAGATGGCTCCCCAATCCTCCTCCCAGCCCCCCATGTCATGTGTAGTGCCAGGAGTCCTTGGGATGCTCTTGTCTCCCAGGCAGCTTCTCTTCTCTGCCCCCCCCCCCACTCCTCCGACTCCTGTCCCTCTGTCTCCCTTGCCGCACATCAGATCCATGGATGGGGAGGGGGTTGCTTATGCCAGACTCCTGTTCAGTGTATGTGGAGGTTCTTATGCCCTTGCCCAGTTTCTGTTAGCATTCAGCTTTCTCTAGGGTCCTTCTCCTGCCTCCACTTGCCTCTTCTTCAGGGCAGGTCCTGCTCCTGCCCTTGAGCGACGGGAGGGCGTGGGGATGGCACTACCTCTGTGGACTGGCTTGTTCAGGGAGGGAAGGCAGAGGTGCCCTGGCAGGATGGCCCCGCAACCACTTACAGCTCCTCTATTATTAATAGGCAGATTGATTTAATGATGAAGGCCTGTCGGGTTAAACCTCCCATGTGTAGCAGATTAAGTGGCTATTAGGTTAGGAATTGGCTGGCTTTGAATGCCCCCCACCCCCACCCCTTTCCTGCAATGCTGTCTGGGCTTCTGTACCTTCATGGAGCTCTTCTGGCCAACATTTAAATTGCCTGGCATGAAGTGCCCAGCCAAGGTGAGAAATGAGAGGCTGGTTTGGCTGAGACTAAAACCTCCCACAGGATCTGGAGGAAAGAAAAGCGGCTGAGTGGGCAAAGAGGCAGAAATCAGAAGGTCAGGGCAAGTGGTTGTGTGTGGTGGTGGGGAGGTCAAGGGGAGAAATGAGGCTGGGAGGTCTCACACATATCCTGGGGGCAAGGGAATTAGATGACTCTTGGAGTCCCTTCCATCTCTACGATTCTGTGCTTACAGGAGTGCAAGAGGCAGGTGTCTCCTCTCCCCCACCCTTCCTACTTCAGCTACGCTCCATGCTTAAGCACAGTTCTTAGGACCTGCAGGGTGGTGGGCAGGAGGCGATCTCCCTGGAGAAGGCAATCTTGCAGGAATGGGGAAAGAGAAACGTCTGCTTCCTTCCAGCTGTAGTTCAGGGCTGTGTGTGAGAAAGAGGGAGAGGCGGGGACTTCTGTGCTTTCAGGGGTTAATGTTCAGGGGTGGGTCTCATCACTTCCAGCCTACAGTCTCCCCTTTTTTCCTTGTCCCCACCCTCACCCCCACCCCCAGGAGAGAGTGTCAGAACTGGAGCAGGAGATCTCGGAAGCCAAGAAAGAAATGGCTCGCTACATGCGTGAATACCAGGAGCTGCTGAACGTCAAGATGGCCCTGGACATAGAGATCGCTGCCTACAAGTAAGCGCTGCAGCAGCCCCATCCCCATTGGGCAGTTCCGTGCAGTGGCGGATGAAGAGGCGTGTGGCGCAGGGGGGGGAATGCACCGCCCCCAGCAGCGCCATCCCGGTTGGGTGCCATCGCGGCTGCCCCCCGCCAGTGCTGGGTGCCACACCCCCACAGGCAACATGCCACGCCTCCAGGACGCCCGCCACATCCCTGTGGGCAGCACGCCACGCCCCCGGGATGCACACCAGCCCCCCCTGCTCTCCCCCCCCCATGCTGGCTGCTCCTTGACTCCCTGGGTGTCCTTTGCCCACATGTGTATGGGTGGCTGTAAAATATGCTCTCTGTTATGGCAAAAAAGTGTCATGTATTCTACTCAATATTGATCCAGAGCAGAACTCCGACGTATAGTTAGCGGAGTAAAAACTTAAACATGTTGCAGGATTCCCAAAAAACAGACCAGAGGCAATGGATATTTCATCCAGCAGACCTTTACTGCTACTGGAGGCAAATGAGCACAATGGTCACAAATCGAATACATTCAGGATTGGCACTGTCCATAAGAAATTCAGTTGCAGCAAACTTAACTTAAACTTACCATAAGACTAAACCTTAACACTAAGCATACTATATACAGAACACCACACAGACAGAAAGAGAGACAGAAAGTGAAACCCAGGCTCCTTCTGGTCTTACTATTATGGTCAGCATGACCTTGACAGAAAAAGATAACAGGACCAGTTGAAGCCAGCTGTACTCAGCTTCTCTGAAGCAATAACCCAAACATCAGGAACCTTCTGCTTGTTTCTTTCACATAGAGAAGCTCCCAGAACCCTCTTGAATTAAGTAGAATAGGAAAGATATCTGCACAATCAGCTCAATACTTTCTGTACTAAGAAATGCAAAATGACAGAAAGGGCAGTCAAATTGTTCCAAGAAGGCTGATTCTGGTTCCCGTCTCCTTCCTTCTGTGGGCCAAAGTTTAAAACAGCCTCAAAGAGTGCACTTAAGAAGAGACTGGAGTCCATCTGGCCCTGAACCCCAAAATAAGCTCTGGCCTCCTCTGTATTATCTAGAATCCTTTGCATTCAAAACTTGTGTTCTGTGGCTGAGGTGTAGTAAACCATGCCCCCCTTTTCTTTTTCAGGAAACTGCTGGAAGGGGAGGAGATGTGGTTGACCTCTTCTTCCTCCTTGCCACCCCTGATGAAGTGACAGATGGTTCTGTCGGGAGCAAAGGAACCTCCTCCTCCTCGTCCCTGCCCCTTGAACCTCCCTGTTTCCCCATAAAGTTGCTTGCGCCCTCAGTGGGTGGGCTGGTGCCCAGCTGGCCTTGGAACTGGGTGTCCCCCATGGCTCTAGGGAGGGTGGAGGAGCCGGTTCCCCAGGCCAGCCTCACCCCCTGCTCATCCAGCTCTGCTCTTTTAGTCTGCCATGAGATGCCACTGTGTGTGCGCGCGCGCGTGTGTGACCCTCCTGGTTCCAGTGGCAGCCCCTTCCCCTGCATTGAAAGACCTGCATTGGCTCCCAGTACATTTCCGAGCACAAGTCAAAGTGTTGGTGTTGACCTTTAAAGCCCTAAACAGCCTCGGCCCAGTATACCTGAAGGAGCATCTCCTCGCCCATCGTTCTGCCCGGACACTGAGGTCCAGCTCCAAAGACCTCCTGGCGGTTCCCTCACTGCGAGAAGCAAAGCTACAGGGAACCAGGCAGAGGGCCTTCTCGGTGGTGGCACCCACCCTGTGGAACGCCCTCCCATCAGATGTCAAAGAGATAATTAACTACCTGACATTTAGAAGACATCTGAAGGCAGCCCTCTTTAGGGAAGTTTTTAATGTGTGTCATTTTAATGTATTTTAAATTTTTGTTGGAAGCCGCCCAGAGTGGCTGGGAAAACCCAGCCAGGTGAGCGGGGTACAAATAATAAATTATTATTATTATTATTATTGTTATTATTATTATATAGTGAGACTGCCCCCCTGCTTCTTAACCCCCTCACTGCCCTCATCTTTGGAGGAAAATAAGCAGCCTTGCAACCTGAAATTGGGTGCATGGCGGAGGGGTTTTTATTTTTTGTACTACTTAATTAATGTGTTTTCAGCAAGGTCTGGGCTAATTGGGACGCATAGTGGGGGGCGGCTGTGCCAGGGTGGTGGCTGCCTCCTTGCATTAGCTGGGCAAAGGGGTCTCTGGAAGGGGAAGGGGCTGCACTGCTTCTCCCACTTTGAGGGCTGCATGGCTCCCTTCCTCCCCCCCCACAGTGCCTGTGGGTGGAGTCAATGTGGACGCCTGCGGAGGGGAAGCTGATGCTGTCCCCAGGGGGACTGTGGAACAGGGTGCAGAATTGGGACTGGGGGAGCCTAGCAGGGCTTCCAGGGAAAGAAGGGCATTTAATTATTTGGAATATTTCATATGTGAAATATAGAGTTGAGGGTGGAGTAGTGCCCCCCCCCTGTTAGCCAAGGCCTCAATCCAGGCCAGCTCTTTGGTCCGAAAGGCTCTCAGAACTGCTCATAAATCAGTAAACAAAACAAACAAAAAACCCCAAGACAGTCTCTCCCTGTCCTCAGGTTTATAATATAAAAGACAACACAAAAGGAAGAGGGGAAGAGGAGGGGAGAGGACAGAAACACAAAGTTTTCATTTTGCAGAATGTGTAAAATGCAGGGGTCGGCAAGGTTTACCTTGCCTGGGCCGGCTCACTCCAGCGGAGATCCCTCCGTGGGCGGGATCGTGTGCACATGAGCACCCGTGCCCACGATATCCTGCGCCTGTGCAGACGCGATTTCTGGCACCTGTGCAGACGCGATTTTCAGCGAGTTGCTGCGCTGCACCAGGGGACTCACCAAGTGGGGGGCTTGGTTTGGGGGCGGCTCATGGTCCAGTTAAGATTGTTCTTAAGAGGGAACCCCCACCTTTAAAAAGTGTTTTTAATGCTGCGTATTCAGCAGAATCATGCCCTTCCTCAGACTGGGAGCCAAAGTTTTGAGAAAAGGGAGTTTTCAACACTTGCTGTTCTTTGTTGGAACAGCTTTGTTGGAAGCAGCTGCTCCTACCCCTGAATATGTGCATGGTGCAGATATAGGGCGGTACGGTATATAAATTCAATAAATAATACCGTATAGTGGTACCTCGGTTTATGAACACAATTGGTTCCGGAAGTCTGTTCATTAACTGAAGCGTTCATAAACTGAAGCGAACTTTCCCATTGAAAGTAATGGAAAGTGGATTAATCCATTCCAGATGGGTCCGCGGAGTACTCAACCTGAAGCGTACTTAACCCGAAGCATGGGTGTAATTGGTTCCGGAAGTCTGTTCATAAACTGAAGTGAACTTTCCCATTGAAAGTAATGGAAAGTGAATTAATCCGTTCCAGATGGGTCCGCGGCGTTTGTAAACCGAAAATTCGTAAACCGAGGTGTTCATAAACCGAGGTTCCACTGTAATAATATCCTGGGGTTTCCCTTCCTCTCCCCTCTCCCAAACTTGGAATGAACAATACCCCCTCTGCCCAGTTCTCCTTCAAGATCAACGGGGGTGGGGTGACCCCATTACCCCCTCCCCTGCTCAAGCACTGTGCCCTGGGAAACCAGAGCCTCAAATATACACACGCACCCTGGCCCCCTCCGGATACTGGGGGGTGAAACTGCACGCAATGACCCCCCACAGCCCCCTCCCAGGCAATGCAGCCGGGGCTGAGGGAGAGAGGCTGCCTGCTCCCCAGACCGCCCTGTTTGGGGCTGTGTCCTTAGAAGCACCCCAATAAGGGGGGGTGCTCTGCTCTGGGAAGGCTGCAGCCCCCACCCTTGGGAAGAGAAGCTGCCCTCTATTCCCACAATGCCCCCCTCCTGCCAGCAGACCAGTGAGGCTGCAGCCTCCTAACGCAAGGGGGGGGGTTGCTGATTGGGGATCCTGCAAGGTCCCTTCCCCCCTTCCTCTGCTGACCCAAGCAGGGTCTTTTATTCTCTCCTCTGCCCCCCGGCTGACCTTCCACAGGGCAGCCCCGGTCCCTGCACAGGCAGCTTGCAAACCTGGATACAGTGTTCCTATCTCACCTCACCCCTTTCCTCAATAACGTGTGCTGGGGGCAGGATTTGCCCCTGCCTCTTCCATCCCCATCCCCTGCTGTAAAAGAACATCCTCCTACTCCTTAGGGGCTGCTTCCGGCTAAAGACCCTCTTTTCTTAGGGACTCCCTTCTCCAAAGCACTTTCTGCACACTTTGGGCTTTTGTTGCCACCCTTGTGGGCTCCCTCATCTGGTCAGCCAGATGCTGGACTGGATGGGTCATGGGCCTCCTTAGGAAAATGGGCTGGCCTCTAAGAATTGCTGGCGAGATCCAAGCAAAGGATCAGGTGTATGGGAAAGGGGGTTGTTTAATCCTAAAGATTCCACCTAAACATTAGGAAGAACTTCCTGACAGTAAGAGCTGTTCGGCAGTGGAATTTGCTACCAAGGAGTGTGGTGGAGTCTCCTTCTTTGGAGATCTTTAAGCAGAGGCTTGACAGGCATATGTCAAGAATGCTTTGATGGTGTTTCCTGCTTGGCAGGGGGTTGGACTGGATGGCCCTTGTGGTCTCTTCCAACTCTATGATTATTGTTGTTGTTATCAATATCAATATTAAGTTACAGGTTGGTCTGCCGTAGTCAAAACAAAACAAAACAATTCCTTCCAGTAGCACCTTAGAGACCAACTAAGTTTGTCATTGGTATTGGCTTTCATGCTACTGGAAGGAATTTTTTTTATTTTGTTATACAATTTTTCTGTTGGTCCAGGAAGGGAGAGAGCAAGCAAAGGGAAAGGCGCTCGCAGCTCAGCCCAGCGCAGCACAGCACAGTCCCTGTCCCCCCCAGTAGGAAGCCAGGAGTAGCGAAGAATGGAGTGGCTTATATTCATTTTTTCCCCTTCCTTTTTTCCCTTTTCCCTCCTCCAATTTTAAAGGTGCGGCTTACATTCGGGCCAATACGGTAATATAAAAACACAAAATACATTCTAAAAACAAAAATGAGCAACCCAATAACCCTTCAACACCTTTTAAAAGGGAATAATTAGGTGGAGGAGGGAATTTTCAGAGGTGGGCTGTGAGAGGCAGGTGGGGCTCTTTTTGCTCAAGGGAGGGGGAAGTGAAGCTAAATACAAAGGGCAAGGAATGAAGCCCCCCCACACACACACATGCACACACATACAGGCAGAATCAGGCCTGCAGTCTCCTTTGCTTCACCAGCTGCTCCCATTTTATGTCTGTGACAGAATCGGATCAATAAATATTTGTGAAATTATGTGTGGCTGAGGCTCTTGAACCCGAGGTTTGAGGGGGTGTGTGAAAGAGTGGGTGCGTCATCGGCTCATCTAACCCAGTGTTGCCTACTCTGGCAGGCAGCAGCTTTCCAGGGTTTCATAGAATCCCTGGAAATCCCAGTCACCTAGTCCAGTTCCCTGGAACCTGTACAAGTCTAGGACTCTGTTTCATCGGAGGTTTTTAAGCAGAGTTTGGGTGACCATCTGCCAGAGATTCTCTAGCTGTGATTCCTGGATTTCAGGGCAGATGTCCCTTGGAATGCCTTCTAACTATGATTCTTGGGCACTTGGTCTCCCCAGTTCTCTGGAGGAACTTGCCCAGTGTCTGTGTTATGGACAAAATTGAATCTTCAGGGTGCCTCCTGGCTCTTTATACAGTGCAGGGCCAGCTCTAGGTAGACTCCCGGTGGCGCCGGGCCGGTAGGCGGGGTGCTGCGTGGCGAAGCCTCGCGGAAACCACGCTGCGCCCTGCGAGGGCGGGGGCGCCGGAGCAATCTCCGCCCCTCAACGCCAGGGCGCCCGACCTGCTCGAGACTGCCCTGATACAGTCCTTGAAACTTTATTACCTCCCCTTTGTCAGGAGGCTCCAGAGGGCGCTGCAGCGAGTTCTCTTCCACCAGCCCCCGCAGGCAGTTAAGAAGACACGCTTCCAAAATGGTTAAGGTTTTACCTTTTATTGCTGTAAACAGTTTTCGTATTTTTCTTTACTGCACAGCAGTAGAGAAACATTTGTATGAATAAATAAATGAATGGATTTAAGATTTAAGAATTAAAAACAGTTGAAACAGATTGCAACCCCAGGAACAGGCTCCTGAAAACACACCTCTCCTTGGAGAACTGGAGGCTTGCAAGGCAGATTCTGTGGAGAGGCCTCAGGCTGGGTACCCCAAGAGAGGCTGCAGCTGCGTCCTGCCAGGCGTCCTCATCGGACGGTGACCCAGGGCGACCACAGGCTCCACGTTGAGTTGGTGAACGGATCCTGGCAGCGAATCTGCACACGATGCACAGCCTCCGCATCTTCGATGGTTTCCTCCAGCTTGTCCTGTAAGGAGGGCAAACCAGGTGTGACTGGGCTGGAAGAGGGGCAGAGCCAGGGCCTGCTGGGGGGAGGAGGAGGCTCTCTGATTGATGGGGGGGTCCCACAGAGGGGTCCCAGCTTCTCCCGTTGGTCATGGCCAGAGTCCGTGGTGCTCACAGGCCCACCTACTGAGCCAACCTATTTGCAAGAGGCTCTTAGGCAGGATAAGTCCAGAGAATGTGGGTGGGGAAATTGCAGCCTTTCAGCTGTTGCTGGACTCCAACTTCCATCGTTCTTGACCATTGCTGGACGCTGGGAGATGGAGTCCAGCAGCATATGGAAGCTGCCACATTGACTACTTCTGCCTTAGCTCCTCCCTGCACAAAGGCAGTATACCTTCCAAGATCAGAAGAAGGGGAGTCGGCTGAGGCTACTGTGCCCTCACTTGTGGGCAACTGGTTAGAAGATGTTGGGATTAGACTATTGGGCTGGAGAAGCCCTTGACTTGGCCTGGCCCAGTTTGGCAGTGGACGGGGGAGTCCCGATGATGGAAGGGGACGGCCTTTTGTGGTCAGGAGATCTCACCCATTCTCAGCTCCTTTGAACACGTGGGAAAGTGGCTGAGTATGTTATCGTTGTAGGTTTTGAGCGCCAGATGTTGTGGGTGCAAGTCCCCCATAATTCTTGGATTCAACAAGAGTTGGATTTAATCGAGATGGACATCACTGGAAGAACAAAGGCTGGTGGTGGCCTGTCATTAGCCCATCAGTGAAAGCAATCAACAAGGTAAAAGTTGTGGGATGGAACACTGGGGCAGACAAGTCACAACAGTTCCTAGAGTGTCCACTAACAGGAACGTACCTGGAGGGACACCTGATTAAGTTCCTGTTCCTAAAGACATGCAAATGAGATGGACTAGCTGGGACAAAGCCTCTAGCCAGCAGCCATTCTCTCTCTTAGCCTTCTATCCTTCGATGGGAACACATCTCCAGAGAATCTCCAGTTAGAATGGTTCTCACTCTTGGCCTGCAGCCAAGAGTGAGACCAAATGGAGCCTTACTTTACTAAGTAGTCTCCTCATGTATATATTTGTAACTTTTCTAAGCAAGCCTGCTTTTCTGAGATTATGCTGTTAACTCAGGATGAAACTGTAAGTAAACTCTATCTTATTTTATAAACACTGTGTTGTGTATTTCTTTTAAGAGGGACAAAGGGGACTTTGCCAGGAAGTGTAATATTGAAGTATAAAGCATAATATTGGTATAGAGGTTCTAGCGAACCTAACGCTCATGCTTTGCTGCGCACAAAAGGGGAATGTCACTCTGCTGATATTGGAAGCTTGCTAACACAAGCTTGGATAGGATCTATCTAATAATATATCCTAATCCACATCCCTAACATTCCCACAAAAGACACATCTGGATTTTGGAGATGGAACTTTCCAGGGTTCTAGTGAGCAATGAGAGAAGTGAACAGGAAAAAAGTGTCCCTTTTGCAAGTTGGAGGAGGAAGTCTGCTATGCTGCAGAGAGGGTCAGACATGATGTCTGGGGTCTCTTGGAATCTGAAACTGCAGCAGTGGATGGAACAGGATCATCTCGGGAGGTGAATGCTCTGAACTCTCCCCACCTAGACCCAGCCTGTATATCTGTTTAGATGAACCCTATATCATAAAGACACCACAGACTCTACTGTGCCATATTTTCCAAAGGAAGCACAGACCCCGGGTAAGTGCCTGGAACTTCATACTGCTATGTAACATTATGAAGAAGCAGAGAAGATAGGAAGATCATCTGCTGGATCAGGCCAGTGGCCCATCTAGTCCAGCATCCTGTTCTCACAATGGCCAGCCAGGTGCCTGTCGGAAACCTGCAAGCAGGATTTGAGCACAAGAGGTTCCCAGCAACTGGGATTCAGAAGCATTTACCGCCTCTGGATGTGGAGAGCAAAGCTTAGCCACCATGCCTAGTAGCCCTCCATAGCCCTTTCCTCCTTACATTTGTTCAATCCTCTTTCACAGCCATCCAAGTTGGAGGCCATCATTGGCTCACAGACTCAGATTCTTTCCTGAATCTCCCTCCATTCAGGTTCATTGCATGTCCATAACTTCTAGTATTATGAGAGAAGGGGGAACAAGCTGTATCCATTTTCTCAAGGCCACTGTGAATAATTTTAAAAACTTGTATCATGTTGTCTCTTACTTGCCTTTTCTCTCAACTAAAAGGTCCCAAACTTTGCAACCTTCCTTCATAGGGGAGTAGCTCCATCTCCTTGACCAACTTGGTGAGGGAAGAAATAGACATACTGGTACTGAAAATCAGTTGGTTACTTACGCTGCTGACTCCCTTCTGGGTGCCATCATAATGTTCCAGTTTCAGGTGGTAGCGCAGGGGGAAGTAAGCCGAGGAGCAGGGCCAAGAGGCCGGGGGGCCCCAACTGAGCTTCAGCTTTGCCCCCAATTCCTTGTGGATGGCCAGCTTCTCTGGTGGGTCTGGCTTCACTGCAAGGGGAGGAATGACAAGAGCCGTCAGGCTTCACCCAGGGCCCCCTCCCTCCCTCCCACAATAGGGAAATGGTGAGGAGGGCCCCTCTCTGACCAGCGATTCTGCTACTGCCTTTCACTACTGAGAGGCCCAGATCATCTAAATCAGAGGCTCCCAAATATTCAGGCTGCTGCCCCTTTGGTGCCATAAACTCACCCCCAGCACCACCCAACCTATGAAAAGCATTTCTCAAAATAGTGGTTTGTACAACCCACTGAGGAAGATAACACAATTAAATTCAAAACTGGCAACAATTGCTCCACCGCCCCCAGTTTTTATTGTGTATTTTGTGTTTTAATCTTGTATTTTCATGCTGTGAATTGCCTTGAGAATTTTGGACAAAGGGGAGTATATGAAGTTAATAAATAAAAATTTAGTTTGATTAATTCAACAGTATTACAGGAATTTGATCCAGTGTAATACCAGTTTTTCAAAGTTGGAGAGCCATTTATACCTCCAGTGCCCCATGCCCCCCCTTACTACTTAGAATCCCTCTAGATCAGGGGTGGCCAACTCCCAAGAGACTGTGATCTACTCACAGAGTTAAAAACTGGCAGTGATCTACCCCCTTTTTGGGGTTCCGGTCAAAGTTGTTGAGTTTTTCTGGTAGGATGTAAATGTTGAGCTTTTTTTAGGGGAGTCACAGTTTTTTCTTCGGGGGAGCCAATGATATACCAGTGATCTACCGCAGACATCCAGTGATCTACCGGTAGATCATGATCTACCTGTTGGACATGTCTGCTCTCGATAAATCCCACCACCCCCAGGGGGCGCTACCACCCACTTTGGGAACCATCAGCAGATGATCTTTTGGTTGAGGCATTCTCAACCAGTGAGGGGCTTGTCAGTTAACTTCCCCCCCCCAAAAAAAGCAGAATTTGATATGTTAGAGCAGGGGTCAGCAAACTTTTTCAGCAGGGGGCCGGTCCACTATCCCTCAGACCTTGTGGGGGGCCGGACTATATTTTGAAGAAAAAAATATGAACGAATTCCTATGCCCCACAAATAACCCAGAGATGCATTTTAAATAAAAGGACACATTCTTCTCATGTAAAAACATGCTATAATAATAATAATAATAATAATAATAATAATAATAATAATAATTTATTATTTATACCCCGCCCATCTGGCTGGTTTTCCCCAGCCACTCTGGGCGGCTTCCAACAGAAAAATAAAACACAATAATCTATTAAACATTAAAATGCTAATTCTCGGACCGTCTGTGGGCCGGGTTTGGAAGGCGATAGGGCCGGATCCGCCCCCGGGCCTTAGTTTGCCTACCCATGTGAGGAAGCAGAGCTCTTTGCAAGACCACTGCGCCCCCTGCAGGGGAGAAGCAAGATAAGCTGTGCAGAAAATCAGCAGAAAGCCATCAAGAGAAATCCCTGACAGCGGAACTACAGGGACTGACGTCATCACCTGCTTTTCAGACTTGAAAGCAACCTTTCCGCCTCCCAAGCTGCTGTCCCCCGCCACCAGAGATGTTTTAACCCCCCATCAGCACCAGCCAACAAGAGCCACCCTGGCTGCAAGGGTTGGTGGGAGTTGTAGTCCAATGTGTGGTGGGGGGAGAGACCGGGCTGAAGCCTCAGGAGGGAGGAAATGTCCCTGCCCATAGAGCCATTCCATATAGGCAGTCCCAACTGCAGCTGCCCCAGTTTCTTAGCAGCTCCACTCTAAGCAGTGCCGGGGTCAGACTAGATGGCCCTTGGGAGGCCCTTCCCACGCTGTGATTCTGCCCTAGTTCTGCGGGTATCATTCAAAGGCAGATGCTGGGCTTCTCCTTATGCCTCCTTTGGACTCTCGAGCGGGGTGGGGTGGAGGGCCGGGGGTCTGGCATCATCCCTACCGATGTCCTGGATGTTGACGTCCCTCCGGAGAGCCTCATAGCTGCCGTCGTCGCCCAGCCCCTCCAGCTCCAGCTCTAGCTCTGTCTTCTCCCCGAAAGGGCAGGGGGAGCAGTCCTCCAGCTGGAGGCGGACCTCGCCCGGAGAGGCAGAAACTTCTCTTGCGGGGCAGCAGCCAGAGTCCGGTCCTCTGCGGAGAGAAGGGGATTCCCTAAATGGCCTCGGTCCAGTATACCTGAAGGAGCGTCTCCACCTCCATCGTTCTGCCTGGACACTGAGGTCCAGCACCGAGGGCCTTTTGGCGGTTCCCTCGTTGCGAGATGCCAAGTTGCAGGGAACTAGGCAGAGGGCCTTCTCGGTGGTGGCGCCTGCCCTGTGGAACGCCCTCCCAACAGATGTCAAAGAGGAAAACAACTACCAGACTTTTAGAAGACATCTGAAGGCAGCCCTGTTCAGGGAGGCTTTTAATGTTTAATAGATTATTGTGTTTAATAGATTATTGTGTTGGAAGCCGCCCAGAGTGGCTGGGGAAACCCAGCCAGATGGGCGGGGTATAAATAATAAATTATTATTATATTATATACTGGACCCAGGTGGCGCTGTGGGTTAAATCACAGAGTCTAGGGCTTGCTGATCAGAAGGTCGGCGGTTCGAATCCCTGCAACGGGGTGAGCTCCCGTTGCTCAGTCCCAGCTCCTGCCCACCTAGCAGTTCGAAAGCACGTCAAAGTGCAAGTAGATAAATAGGAACTGCTACAGCGGGAAGGTAAACGGCGTTTCCGTGCGCTGCTCTGGTTCACCAGAAGCAGCTTTGTCATGCTGGCCACATGACCCGGAAGCTGTTTGCGGACAAACGCCAGCTCCCTCGGCCTATAGAGCGAGATGAGCGCCGCAACCCCAGAGTCGGACACGACTGGACCTGATGGTCAGGGGGCCCTTTACCTTTATTATTATATTATTATTATTCCTGCATGGGGCAAGGAGAGCCTTGGGAGGGGGCCGTTCCAATCCTATGATTATAAGGGGGGGTCCTAAATCGAGAAGCCCTGGGGCTCAAAGCTGCCAGCTGGCGGCCGCGAGGGGGCGTGTGTCTGCTCTGCCCCCACCCAGAAGCCCCCTCCTCGCTCTCCTCCCCATCTCCCCTGATGCCTCAGATGTTCCAGGCCCTTCAAAGAGGTCCTGCCTCAAAGCGAGCCCCCCCCCCCGGTTGGACAGAGGAGGGAGGGGAGGCTCCCTTAGGTACTCACTTGCGGCGCAGTCGGGCCCGGAAAGCGGCTGGGTGCTGAGTCTTCCACCAGCAGCTGAAGGTGCCGCTGTACGACGGCGCCTCGCAGGTCACCTCAGCTTCTGCCTTTCCAGCTGCAGGGAGCGGGCAGAGTGGTTAAAAGGGACGCTGGCGGCTGCCCTGCCCTTCCCTTCCCACCGCTGGAGCCAAATGATCTGTCAGGCCACCCTGTCGGGGATCCCTGAGCTGTGATTTCCGCATTGCAGGGGGTTTAGCTGGATGACCTTTGGGGTTCCCTTCCAGCGCTACAGTTCTACCAGTCTGTGATTTTTTGGCATTGCAGGGGGTTGGACTAGATGACCCTCTGAGTCCCGTCCAACGCTACAGTTCCTTGTTTCTGTCACAAGACAATCGGGGTTCGTCGCGCATGATCGCTAAGATCCTTTTCCGCGTAAGAAAAAGGACCGTATCCATTTGCGCAACAGCGCCCCCTGCAGGAGCGCCCGCTTGTGTTCTTTTGATGGTGAGAGAGATTGGGGTTGGCCAAGGGTGTGGTTGTTCATTTGTGATTGGCTATGATGGTCTTTGGGGTGGGTGGGGTATTTTGGGGTCAGCTCTGACCACTTCTTTAGCCAGGAACTCCTAGAATTAGATGGAGTGCTGATGGGTCGCCAATCTGCAAACTGGTTGGACCAGTCAAAGAAGGCCAGTTCTGTCAACATGAAGGTGCTTTGTTTACGAATGCGGGGAGGTTTGCATCAATGGGCTCAGGGGCCAAGAGTATTTACCATATGCAAAGGAATGGATAGAATGTATCAGACAGGCCAGGAAGAGCCATTCACAAAGTATCTTCATTGACAAGCTGAAAAGCAAACTGGAAAACAGGATCTTGGCGCCTGCTCAGGGCTTGCTGGACAACCCTTTTCTATTACCTTAACGTTACGTTTTGAGGTGGTCTTTATGTCAAGGGGGCAGATAATTTCTCGGATTGTTTAAATTGTTGTCGACGTGTGTTGGGAGCTCCTCACCTCCTTGCAAGGGTGAGAGGGGAGACTTTGCTACAACAGGTGCAATAAAGATTCCTTGCTTCCTCTCACCTGGTTGTAGCCTCTGTTTAAATCTCTGAGCGATAGCGGCCCTCAGGGATTCCAAGTCCCTTGGCTGGAGTTAGGCTATCCAAGCCAAGTCCATTTCTTATGACAATTCTATGATCCGAAATGCCCAAAGGCCGGTCTCTACTCGCCCGCCCCAGCCGTAATGTCGGAGCCCAACGGAGGCCGCTGGACTTAATCGCGGGCTCCACGAGGGGTCCCCCTCCTCACCTTTTCGGAGGAAGAGCGGGAAGTCCGGGTCGCGTACGGCCAGGAAGGTTCTGCGCAGCACCTGTCCTGCAGCTCCCCGGCAGGTGTAGTTGCGGGCGGAGGCGAGGTCTAGCGGGCCGAGGCGCAGAAGGTGACCCCAGGGCGGCAGCTCTTCCATCTCCACCAGGGCTCCGTCCTCCACTTCCCAGCTCACCCGCTGCCCTGTCGGAGCGTCGCACGTCAGGTTCACCTTCTGGTTGATGTCCCCAACCTGCACTGGGGAGGGGAAGAGAGGGAGAATTGGGGGGAAAGCTGTGGCCAGGGCACTGTGGTCTTTTAATGGTTGGGAAGCAGCCCAGAGTGGCTGGGACAATCCAAGCAGATGGGTGACATACACATAAATTATTATTATTATTATTATTATTATTAGGCAGCTCCTGCCCAACCTATTTATTTATTTATTTCATAAAATTTATGCACCGCCTGACTGTAAAAAAAAAAAAATCAACTGTTTGGGTAGGCTTGTCTAGACAAGAATGTTTTTAAAAAGGCGCGGAAATGAAAATAAAGCAAAGGTGCCTGCTTAATGTCAATAGGCAGGGAGTTCCAAAGTGTAGATGCTGCCACACCAAATGATTGCATTCTTAGGAATGGGGGTATTACATATGTAGCATCTGCAGCAGGGCCAGTTCTGCTAATTGAAGCAGTGGAGTGGCCACCTGTGGGGTCAGGTGATCTCACAGGTAAACTGGTCCCAAGTTTTTAAGGGCTTTATATATGAACGGTAATACCTTGAACTTGGCCCAAACCTGTTTAAAGGTAAAGGGGACCCCTGACTGTTAAGTCCAGTCGCAGACGGCTCTGGGGTTGCGGTGCTCATCTCGCTTTACTGGCCAAGGGAGCCAGCGTTTGTCCGTAGACAGTTTTTCCGGGTCATGTGGCCAGCATGACTAAACCGCTTCTGCCGAACCTGAGCAGTGCACGGAAACGCCGTTTACCTTCCCGCCGGAGCAGTACCTATTTATCTACTTGCACTTTGAGGTGCTTTTGAACTGCTAGGTTGGCAGGAGCAGGGACCGAACAATGGGAGCTCACCCTATCGTGGGGATTCAAACCGCCGACCTTCTGATCGGTAAGCCCTAGACTCAGTAGTTTAGACCACAGCGCCACCCGCGTCCCTCAAACCTGTTTAGGGAAGTTTTAATGTTTGGTTCTATTTTTTAATATCCTGTTGGGAGTTGCCCAGAGTGGCTGAGGAAACCCAGTCAGACGGGCAGGTATTAAATTATTATTATTATTATTATTATTATTATTATTAAACCAGTGTAGACCTCTGAGTACAGAAGTTAGATGATGACAAGGCCACACTCTTGTTAGCAATCGTGCTGCAGCATTCTGCACTAACTGCAGGTTCCAGTTCAAGTATGAGGGAAGTCCCACTGAGCAATTACAGGCTCCCCCCCCACAAATTCCTATGATGGGGGGCATGCACAGGAGCTACACAGCACATCTGGCTGCAGCCTGCTTTTCTCTCCCTCCTTCTGAGCATCTGTGTGCACAGATTCATGCAGAGACACACACAGCCCTTTGTGGAGCACATTCCATCCTCCCCCCTTCCCTTCTGGGCCCACGGAGATGGGGGGGGTTGCCTCTGGGGCACTTACAGTTGGCGGGAAAAGCCACGGAGGCTTCTGCGATGAGCGCCGTGCCCAGGAGGGCCAGCAATGTCATGGCCATCATCTTCAAGCCTTGTGAGGAGAGACTGCGCTGGAGGATCCTGCCCAGGAAGGAAGACAAGCGGCTCACCAAAAAGGGAAAACCCAAATCTCTCCATAGAATCATAGAGTTGGAAGAGACCACAAGGGCCATCCAGTCCAACCCCCTGCCAAGCAGGAAACACCATCAAAGCATTCCTAACAGATGGCTGTCAAGTCGTGTTGTTGTTTTGTTGTGTCCCCAACTCTTCCTTCGTGACCCCATGGAGAAATATCAACAACCTCAGATATGCAGATGACACAACCTTGATGGCAGAAAGCGAGGAGGAATTAAAGAACCTTTTAATGAGGGTGAAAGAGGAGAGCGCAAAATATGGTCTGAAGCTCAACATCAAAAAAACCAAGATCATGGCCACTGGTCCCATCACCTCCTGGCAAATAGAAGGGGAAGAAATGGAGGCAGTGAGAGATTTTACTTTCTTGGGCTCCTTGATCACTGCAGATGGTGACAGCAGTCACGAAATTAAAAGACGCCTGCTTCTTGGGAGAAAAGCAATGACAAACCTAGACAGCATCTTCAAAAGCAGAGACATCACCTTGCCGACAAAGGTCCGTATAGTTAAAGCTATGGTTTTCCCAGTAGTGATGTAAGGAAGTGAGAGCTGGACCATAAAGAAGGCTGATCGCCGAAGAATTGATGCTTTTGAATTATGGTGCTGGAGGAGACTCTTGAGAGTCCCATGGACTGCAAGAAGATCAAACCTATCCATTCTGAAGGAAATCAGCCCTGAGTGCTCCCTGGAAGGACAGATCGTGAAGCTGAGGCTCCAATACTTTGGCCACCTCATGAGAAGAGAAGAATCCTTGGAAAAGACCCTGATGTTGGGAAGGATTGAGGGCACTAGGAGAAGGGGACGACAGAGGACGAGATGGTTGGACAGTGTTCTCGAAGCTACGAACATGAGTCTGACCAAACTGCGGGAGGCAGGTGTGCTCTTGTCCATGGGGTCACGAAGCCTCTGCTTAAAGACCTCCAAAGAAGGAGACTCCACCACACTTCTTGGCAACAAATTCCACTGTCGAACAGCTCTTACTGTCCGGAAGTTATTCCTAATGTTTAGGTGGAATCTTCTTTCTTGTAGTTTGAATCCATTGCTCCGTGTCTGCTTCTCTGGGGCAGCAGGGACCACCAGCAGTGTCAGGGCCAGAGACTTCCAGCGGCATCTTGACCCCACTCCCTGCCACCAGACCTGTCTGCCTCCACCCTCTGCCTCTCTTGGGGGGGCATAGAAAACCCACTGCCCATTGGGGGTGCCTGCCCACAAGCAGGACCGAGTACAAGACCAATACCATCCCCTCCTGTGGTTTCCACCAACTGGCATTCAGAAGCATTGCTGCGCAGAGCATAGCCATCCTGGCTAGTAGAATCATAGAATCATACAGTTGGAAGAGACCACAAGGGCCATCCAGTCCAACCCCCTGCCAAGCAGGAAACACCACCAAAGCATTCTTGACATACCGTATGCCTGTCAAGCCTCTGCTTAAAGACCTCCAGAGAAGGAGACTCCACCCCACTCCTTGGTAGCTAATTCCACTGCCGAACAGCTCTTACTGTCAGGAAGTTCTTCCTAATGTTTAGGTGGAATCTTCTTTCTTGAAGTTTGAATCCATTGCTCCGTGTCCGCTTCTCTGGAGCAGCAGAAAACAATCTTTCTCCCTCCTCCATATGACATCCTTTCATATATTTGAACATGGCTATCAATAGTAGCCATTGATAGCTCTATTCTTCACCATGAGTTTGTTTAATCCCCCTTTAAAGCCATCAAGGTTGGTGGACCCCCTTCTTCCCACGAGAAAAGAAAGCTCTGAAAGCTCCGTATGCTAACTCTGCACTGTGTGAAGGACTTTCTGGCTGGCTGTCCCGAGAGGAGGCTGCTCAAGGGGCCCCTTGGGGCCTGGCACTGCTGCAGGCTGGTGGCCTCATCTCCTGGCCCCATGGGCCCGAAGCCTCCACCTCACAACTGCCTTTTCTTTCCAGACTACTGCCTTCTTGCCCTCTGTTTTGGCACTGTCCTGCTAAGTTGCCCATGAACCTCCCCACGGGCTTGGGGTTCTGCTGCCCGCCTCTGAAATGTCCCTCAGACCTTTGCCTCAGAGTTTCCCCCAAAGCTGATTCCCCCCAACCTTTTGGGTAGCCTTCCTCCAAAGCCTGTACCCCAGAAGCCAGCTGCTCCCACTGGGCAGCCCCTGCACCCAGTGCCGGATTTACGTACAAGATAAACAAGCTGTAGCTTAGGAGCCCACTCTCCTGGGGGCCCCCAAAAAAATTAAAGGAAAAAAATGGATGTACATTTCCAAAGTATAGGATAAAAAACCAAATGAAATAGATTATGAGTCTTTGTAAATTGTGTTTCTAAAGGAACTTGTGTTATTGCCAAATGCCAATGTGTTTGCATTATTAAGTTTGTTACGAATAAAAAAATCATTTTAAGTAATTATTTCACTATTAATATACTTCTTAATTGTATTTCAGTTCAACAATTACTTGGATAAAATACATATTTTGTGATGTGCAAATGGCTTGAGTTACAGGTAGGTAGCCGTGTTGGTCTGAGTCGAAGCAAAATAAAAAAATTCCTTCAGTAGCACCTTAAAGACCAACTAAGTTTATATTTTGGTATGAGCTTTCGTGTGCATGCACACTTCTTCAGATATCTGAAGAAGTGTGCATGCACACGAAAGCTCATACCAAAATATAAACTTAGTTGGTCTTTAAGGTGCTACTGAAGGAATTTTTTCAAATGGCTTGAGATACCTATTAAGTCCATCAATTACCATATAGCATATATTCAACAACAACAAAAGTGACATTTGTTTGTTGACCAAGGACAGCTGGACATAGAAAGGGCCCCATTACCTTCAATAGCTTAGGACCTCATCCAGCCTACCGTAAATCCAGCCCTGCCTGTGCCACAAAGCCCCCTTCCCAAAGAGAGACTCAGGACCGCCCCTCCCAAAGAGAGTCCTTACCTTCAGGCTGGGGAGGCAGCTGCTCTTGTGTGTGTCTAAGGGCTGAGAAGGAGACCCGTCTTATATTCCCTGTCCTGCAGGGAGGAGGTGAATGAGTGGGCAAGGGAAATCTCCCCAAACCACAGAGCTGAGGAGGAGGAAGAGGTAACCCACCACCGCCCACCTCTGGGCGCTTGCAGAGAGGATCAGCCCACCCCCCACCCACAGGAACTGCCACATCTACAGCCACACCCCAAGCAAGCCCTGGCCCTCAATGGAGCTGGGGGTGTGGGGGGCTCAGGGGCTGCCCATCCGCTGCAGTGCCAGACCTTTGTGCCCTCAATGGTCTTCACTTGCACAACACACACAGTGCTCAGAGATCTGTCCTGGTTGCCCATTGACTACCTGGCCAAGTTCAAGGTGTGATTGTTCGTAAATAAAGCCCTTAACCACATGGGACCAGTTTCCCTATGAGATGGCCTTGCCCCACACAGGTGCCCACTCAATTGTTTTGATGAGCTGAACTGGCGCTGCTGCAGGTGCCACATCTGTAATAACTCGGTTGTTCAGTGCGGCGGCACTTAAACTTTGGAACTCCCTGCTGCTCTTTTCAGTGCCTGCGAAAAACATTCCTGTTTTGCAACGGCAAGAACTCTGATTGCATCTTATTGGAAGAACAAAGAGATACCTAACATCGAGGAATGGCAGGAGAAATTGTTTGGATATTTAGACTTGGATAATCTGACAAATTCAAT
Source organism: Zootoca vivipara (assembly GCF_965207765.1). Taxonomy (NCBI): domain Eukaryota; kingdom Metazoa; phylum Chordata; class Lepidosauria; order Squamata; family Lacertidae; genus Zootoca; species Zootoca vivipara. The sequence continues at coordinate 75,464,624 of NC_142583.1, forward strand.
TAGAGGGCATTCGAATAAGAAATTCCAGCTTAATTGGGACAAATTCAGTGAATACATGAAAAGACAGTGCCCCACGGTAAAGTCCTGGGTTTATTTTTAGATCTCGTATTGAATAGCTTAGACTTAATTTAAGTTGAGAAAGTTGATAGATGTTGAATTTCTACATATAAGATATTTAAGGGTATATATTAGTTGATATATGGGGAAGCAGTAATGTAATATAGTATCCAATGAACCTGAGAGAGAGATGAGGGGAAGTCAATTAGGAGGGGAGGAGATTAAGGGAAATCATTAAAGGAGATTATAGGTGGAGCATACTTGGAATACTATGACTATAAGAATCTCTGTCTGTATTTTCTTCATCTTTTTTTTTCTTTCTTCTTTTTTTCTTTTTTGTCTGTTTTGCTTTTACTCGTAATTCTTTCAGAGTCACGAGTGTTACAATCTGAGTTGGATTTCAGTTGAATGTATGAATTTAATTTTCAATTTATATTTTTATTGTTAATATTGTTAATTTTAGATCTCTTATCTATTATGATTTTGCATTTTTTTCATTATTATTTCAAGTGTGCGTGTGAGTTTATTTGTATGTTCATTTTAATTTGAATCTCAATAAAGTTTATTTTTAAATTAAAAAAACAACAACATTCCTGTTTTGAGAAGCCTGTCTAGACGCTTAGAAAGCAAGTGAATTTTAATCTGTTTTAGCATTTTATTTTTTGTTTGTTTTAAAAAGTGTGGTGCTTTCTCCTCAATTTTATTATTTTATCTTTTTGTAAACCACTTTGAGGTTGTTGTTGTTGTCTTTTCAATCTAGCAGTGTATCATAGTAGTAGTAGTAGTATTTATAATAATAACTTGTTACTTATGCTCTGCCCATCTGGCCAGGCCTCCCCAGCCAATCTGGGCAGCTCCTAACATACCGTCATATTAAAAACATGATAAAACATCAAACGTTAAAAATTTCCCTAAACAGGGCTGCCTTCAGATGTCTTCTAAAAGTCAGGTAGTTGTTTATTTCCTTGACATCTGGTGGGAGGGCGTTCCACAGGGCGGGCGCCACCACCGAGAAGGCCCTCTGCCTGGTTCCCCCTAACCTCACTTCTCGCAGGGAGGCCCTCAGCGCTGGTCCTCAGTGTATAAATTTTATGAAATTAAATGAATAAATAAGGACCCCTGCCCGAGTCACTCTCCTCCTTCCTCTGAGCCTTTGCCGGAACAGTGAGTGTGTTGGGGGCGGAGCTTATCTCTCCACTTAGTGGCATGTTTCACGGCTGGGTGGGTGGGCGATCCCCAGCTCAGCCCCCACCGGGGTCAAAGGGATGCTGGATTCACTCCTTCTTTCATCAGGTGCCAAACAGCCATGAGATGCTCGGAGTCTCTTGGGCAATGACTCCCCCCCAAGCACCAGGCCAAGGCCCCATGGCTGAAGAAGGAAGAGGAAGACCAGCTACAAGGTGGCGGCGGGGGGCTATGTGAAGCTGGACTGGTAACAGCTCCTTGCGCAGAACATCCACACATGAAGGATGTTCATATTCCTTAACCATAATGTGGTGGGAATGCAATATGGTTAAGGAATATTGGCAGAGGATCACGAGGGTCATGTCTGGATTATTCCAAATAAACATAGAAATTAATAGGGACTTGTTGTTTTCGGGAATATTGGGAAATAACAAAGTAAAAAGTAATAATCAAGAGTTGTATAAAATCATGATTTTAGCCGGAATGGCAGTTATTGCTTTAGGATGGAAAGAAAAAGCTAAATGGAATATGGGAAAATGGAACAATTATGTTTTTGAATATGTTCAATCAGAAATATTTGCACAGATAGCAACAGAGGATAGATGGGGAAATAAATGTCAAAAAATCACAAACAAGTGGGCGTTTTATAGGAATTGGGTAGAAAGGGGAGAAGCCAACCCGAATATACAAGAATGAATGAACAGACTGTGTACATGGATAAAGATATGAAGAAGGAAGGTCCGATCAGGGGGAGGGTGGGAAGGGAGGGGGGAGGAGTGGGGGGGAAATAGACAAACTGTAAAGATACGTGGAATGAATTTATGCTTTTGTTATGTAATCCCAGCAAAGTAAATAAAAAATGTAAAAACAAAACAAAAAACAAGAACCCCACCTATGGTTGGGAGTTTGTTAAAAGGGAGATATTAAAAGCACAACTTCAGGCAATACCAATGAGACGGAAACATGGAAGGTGCCTAAAGAAGCCAGGCTGGCTATCTAAAGAACTTTTGACTGAGTTAAGATTTAAAAGGGATATGTACAAAAAATGGAAAAGGGGGGAAATCTCCAGAGAGGAATTCAAACATATAGCCAGCACGTGTAGAGACAAAGTCAGAAAAGCTAAAGCACAGAATGAACTCAGGCTCGCTAGAGAGGTTAAAAGCAACAAAAAGGGCTTTTATGGGTATGTCCGTAGCAAAAGGAAAAACAAGGAAACAGTGGGGTCACTCAGAGGAGAAGATGGTGAAATGCAAACAGGGGACAGAGAAAGGGCAGAACTCCTCAATGCCTTCTTTGCCTCAGTCTTCTCCAAGAAAGAAAACAACGCCCGACCTGAAGAATATGGAGCAGATGATTCAGCAGGGGAAACACAGCCCAGAATAAGTAAGGAGGTAGTACAAGAATGCTTGGCTAGTTTAGATGTATTCAAGTCTCCAGGGCCAGATGAACTACATCCAAGAGTATTAAAAGAACTGGCAGAGGTGATTTCAGAACCACTGGCAATAATCTTTGAAAATTCCTGGAGAACAGGCGAAGTTCCAGCAGACTGGAGGAGGGCAAATGTTGTCCCTATTTTCAAAAAGGGGAAAAGAGAGGACCCAAACAATTACCGCCCAGTCAGCCTGACATCAATACCAGGAAAGAAACTCTGTGATCACTAAAAGTCAGCATGGGTTCCTGAAAAATAAGTCATGTCAGACTAATCTGATCTCATTTTTTGACAGAATTACAAGCCTGGTAGATGAAGGGAACGCTGTGGATGTAGCCTATCTTGATTTCAGCAAGGCCTTTGACAAGGTGCCCCATGATATTCTTGTAAAGAAGCTGGTAAAATGTGGGCTAGACAATGCTACCATTCAGTGGATTTGTAACTGGCTTACTGACCAAACCCAAAGGGTGCTCATCAATAGCTCCTCCTCATCCTGGAGAGTAGTGACTAGTGGGGTGCCACAGGGTTCTGTCTTGGGCCCAGTCTTATTCAACATCTTTATCAATGACTTGGATGATGGGCTTGAGGGCATCCTGAGCAAGTTTGCAGATGACACCAAATTGGGAGGGGTGGCTAATACCCCAGAGGACAGGATCACACTTCAGAATGACCTTAACAGATTAGACAACTGGGCCAAAGCAAACAAGATGAATTTTAACAAGGAGAAATGTAAAGTACTACACTTGGGCAAAAAAAATGAAAGGCACAAATACAGGATGGGAGACACCTGGCTTGAGAGCAGTACATGTGAAAAGGATCTAGGAGTCTTGGTAGACCACAAACTTGACATGAGTCAGCAGTGTGATGCAGCAGCTAAAAAAGCCAATGCAATTCTGGGCTGCATCAACAGGAGTATAGCATCTAGATCAGGGGAAGTAATAGTACCACTGTATTCTGCTCTGGTCAGACCTCACCTGGAGTACTGTGTCCAGTTCTGGGCACCACAGTTCAAGAAGGATACTGATAAGCTGGAATGTGTCCAGAAGAGGGCAACCAAAATGGTCAAAGGCCTGGAAACGATGCCTTATGAGGAACGGCTTAGGGAGCTGGGTATGTTTAGCCTGGAGAAGAGAAGGTTAAGGGGTGATATGATAACCATGTTCAAATATATAAAAGGATGTCATATAGAGGAGGGAGAAAGATTGTTTTCTGCTGCTCCAGACAAGCGGACACGGAGCAACGGATTCAAACTACAAGAAAGAAAATTCCACCTAAACATTAGGAAGAACTTCCTGACAGTAAGAGCTGTTCGGCAGTGGAATTTGCTGCCAAGGAGTGTGGTGGAGTCTCCTTCTTTGGAGGTCTTTAAGCAGAGGCTTGACAGCCATCTGTCAGGAATGCTTTGATGGTGTTTCCTGCTTGGCAGGGGGTTGGACTGGATGGCCCTTGTGGTCTCTTCCAACTCTATGATTCTATGATTCTATGGTTCCACACAACTTGTTGCACATGACTTAATGATGTGAACTGACCCTCATTTAGCCTCTTGAGTATGTATAATATATTGCAGAATTGCTTTTTATAACAAAAAAAAACATGAAGGTGGTTTAAAGGTCAGTTCAGGGAGCGTGACTACTGGCTGGGATGGCTACACCCTCAGGGTCAGAAGCAGCACATGCTGCGGAATAAATGTGCCTAGAAGCCACAGGAGGGGAGGGGCCTTGGGTGCTGGAATCCTGCTTCTGGCTTTCACAGAAAGGCATCTGCATGGCCACTGTGAGAAAAGAATGACCTGATCCTGCAGGCTCTGTTTATTTATTATTTACCAGATTTCCAAAGCCTCCGGGCCGCCCTCTTACAATATTACAGTTTACAATATTAAAACACATACTGCATTAACACACAAAACCAGCCCAGTTTAAAAAGCTACAAATCTGCTTAATGAGCCGAAGGCCTGGGAGGAGAGGCATGCTTTTGCCTGGCACTTAAATAAATGTAAGGAAGGTGCCGGGTGAGCCTCCCTGGGGAGCGCAGCACACAAGTGGGGAGCCACCACAGAGAAGGCCTGCTCTCTTATGTTCTTGGAGAGAAGGGAAGGGGCTTAGGGCAGAGGAAGACGGGGAGAACCCCCCCCCCCCAGCTCAAGTCTTGTCCCCATTCTACTCAGCCGGGCAGAATCAGGCTACCCACACTGCAGCCATGACTTTTAAATAAGTAAGGGGCTCTCTATAGTGCCCCCCCCTGTATGGTCCTTGTCATTCTTTGTGTTTGCACAGTACAATAGGAGCACAATCCAACAGGATTGGAAAGCCGTTTTCGTCAAAGAAAACAGCTGGGAGGGGAAGTTTTACCGGTGAGGAGGGAGGGTCAGCTGCCCCCCAACATGCCTGACACAGCAGGGGCCAGATTGCAGCCCCCCCCAAGGGCCCCAGGCCCAGCAATGCTGCTGCTGCGTGTGGCCTGAACTCACTGGGTGACCTTGGGCCAGCTGCTGTCTTCTCTCAGCCTAACCTACCTCACAGGGTTGTTGTGGGGGTTGCAGGAGGAAGGGGAGAGCCATGTAGAGCCACCTTGACTTCCTTGGAGGAAAAGGTGGGTTAGAAACGCCACAAACGAACAATCAGGTCGGCATCCTCCCCCCTCCCCGCGCTGGGAGTTCCTATGAGCCATTGGGGGGGGGGTCCCCTGCTCTCTCTCTCTCACGCCCCGCTGGGCTTTGCCTTCTGCCAGAAGAGGAAGCTGCGGCCATGAGCTCAGCGGGGAGGAGAATTCCCTTTGCGGCAGCGCCCTCTTGGCTGGGGCTGCACCGGGTGGAATCTTCTTTCTTGAAGTTTGAATCCATTGCTCCGTGTCCGCTTCTCTGGAGCAGCAGAAAACAACCTTTCTCCCTCCTCTATATGACATCCTTTTATATATTTGAACATGGCTATCATATCACCCCTTAACCTTCTCTTCTCCAGGCTAAACATACCCAGCTCCCTAAGTTTCCTTCTTGCACACAGGACAAGAACGGGATTCTGGAAAACAGGGTCCCTCCTAACGAACGACACCATCAGCAGCTGTCCCCGCACTGCCAACATTTTATTATGTTATGTTTTATGTTATGTTACGTTACGTTACGGTTACAGGTAGGTAGCCGTGTTGGTCTGCCGTAGTCAAAACAAAATAAAAAAAATTCCTTCCAGTAGCACCTTAAAAGGTAAAGGGACCCCTGACCATTAGGTCCAGTCATGACCGACTCTGGGGGTGCAGCGCTCATCTCGCATTATTGGCCGAGGGAGCCGGCGTATAGCTTCCAGGTCATGTGGCCAGCAGGGATTCGAACCACCGATCTTCTGATCAGCAAGCCCTAGGCTCTGTGGTTTAACCCACAGCGCCACCTGCGTCCCATTTGCACTCAAAAGTTCTGCACTTTCCTAATTTTTGGTGACTGCTCTCCAAGCAGCCAGCCAAGTAAATATTTTGCTCTTGGGTCACCACTTTCTCGTACTCTTACTTATTAATGAAGTAACAGGTTGCCCCACTTACCAACCTAGCAGCTGTATTCTGCACCAGCTGCAGCCTCTGGACTGCCTTCAAGGGCAGCCCTACATAGACGGCTTTGCAGTAGTCCAGACAGCAGGTCACCAGCACATGGACAACTGAGACCAGGCAATTCCAATCCAGAAATGATTGTAGCTGACAAATAAGTTGGGCATAAGCACCCCAACAATGGAGACTGTCGTGAAAAGTTGGAATCCAGGAGCACCCCCAAACTACAATCCTCTTCTACAACCCCCCCAAACTACAACCCCTCTGCCCACCTCCAGGACAGGTCACCCACCTAATTCCCATGCATGAGAAGTGTCTGTGTGACAGATCTGTGATGAAGATGTGGCTCAGGAGGAGGCAGAAGTCTGAGTCGCATATTCTGGGCATCCCCTCAAACCAGGAATTTCTGGGTTAAAATAGTTAACAAGATTAAAATAATTTCTGGAATTTTGTGATGTTTTAAGAGGTGTCCAAGTTCATAACAAGCAAACAAATTCCCAAAATATTTAGCCTATTATCATTCAGTTAATTACCAAAGGTTATTAAAGATGTGCATGGAATATGCCATCTTCTCCTTGTCTTTTCTTCTTCTCTGGCAATCCCTCATAGCCCAGTAAGATGGTCTTCCATGAAAATGGTCTTAGCAGTGAGTCCGTAATAATAATAATAACAACAACAAACAACAACAACAATATTGTTGTTGTTGCTGTTGTTGAGTCGTTTAGTCGTGTCTGACTCTTCATGACCCCATGGACCATAGCACGCCAGGCCCTCCTGTCTTCCACTGCCTCCCGCAGTTTGGTCAGACTCATGTTGGTAGCTTAATCTATGACACTGTCCAACTATCTCGTCCTCTGCCATCCCCTTCTCCTTGTGCCCCCCATCTTTCCTAACCAACATCAGAGTCTTTTCCAGGGAGTCTTCTCTTCTCATGAGGTGGCCAAAGCATTGGAGCCTCAGCTTCAGGATCTGTCCTTCCAGTGAGCACTCAGGGCTGATTTCCTTAAGAATGGATAGGTTTGATCTTCTTGCAGTCCATGGGACTCTCAAGAGTCTCCTCCAGCACCATAATTCAAAAGCATCAATTCTTCGGCGATCAGCCTTCTTTATGGTCCAGCTCTCACTTCCATACATCACTACTGGGAAAACCATAGCTTTAACTATACGGACCTTTGTCGGCAAGGTGATGTCTCTGCTTTTTAAGATGCTATCTAGGTTTGTCATTGCTTTTCTCCCAAGAAGCAGACGTCTTTTAATTTTGTGACTATGACCATCTGCAGTGATCATGGAACCCAAGAAAGTAAAATCTCTCACTGCCTCCATTTCTCCCCCTTCTATTTGCCAGGAGGTGATGGGACCAGTGGCCATGATCTTGGTTTTTTTTATATTGAGCTTCAGACCATATTTTGCGCTCTCCTCTTTCACTCTCATTAAAAGGTTCCTTAATTCCTCCTCACTTTCTGCCATCAAGGTTGTGTCATCAGCATATCTGAGGTTGTTATTATAAATTTTATTTAAACCCTGCCCTCCCCAGCCAAGACCGGGCTCAGGGCGTAAGTGACTGTGGAGGCCGATTCTGGATCCACACGTCCTTCTACATTGGGGACATAGGTTTCTGGGTGGGAGTTGATCATGGTGAGGGTTTGCCAAGAGTGCCTTCCTCTTAGCATGTTTCTCCCTTTCATCCTGAGTTCGAGTGTCTTCAAAGCCCATGACCTTTGGTAAAGGCTGTTCTCCAATTGGGGAACTCGCAGGCCAGTGTTTTCCAATATACCCAGTCTGGCTATTTGCCCACCCAGCCCAGTAATAATAATAATAATAATAATAATAATAATAATTTATTATTTATACCCCGCCCATCTGGCCGGGTCTCTCCAGCCACTCTGGGTGGCTTCCAACAGAAGAATAAAACACAATAATCTATTAAACATTAAAAGCCTCCCTGAACAGGGCTGCCTTCAGATGTCTTCTAAAAGTCTGGTAGTTGTTTTCCTTTTTGACATCTATTGGGAGGGCGTTCCACAGGGCAGGCGCCACCACCGAGAAGGCCCTCTGCCTAGTTCCCTGCAACTTGGCTTGGGAACCACCAGAAGGCCCTCGGTGCTGGACCTCAGTGTCCAGGCAGAACGATGGAGGTGGAGACGCTCCTTCAGGTATACTGGACCGAGGCCATTTATGGCTTTAAAGGTCAGCACCAACACTTTGAATTGTGCTCGGAAACGTACTGTATTGTCTACTTGGACTGGCAGCAGCTCACGGGAGAGGTTCCTTTCCTCACACCCCCTCCTACCAGAGACCTCCCTGGGCGCCATTAGAGGTCCCACTTGTGGCTTAGGAAGCACAGAGTGTTTTGGGACTGGAGTGAGAGACAGGGAAGGCTCCCTTCCCCCGTTTTCCTATGGAGCAGTCCATTTCTTGAGGAACTCCCCCCCCCACTCCCCCCAGAGTGCCCTTTGGCTGCTCCCAGCCACCTCCAGGAATATCCTCCGGGGCAGAGAGACTCCCTCACGGGGCACAATTACACTTTTTTTTTTTTAAAAGGCACCCACTTTGGGTGGGCTTTTCGGAGTACCGAGAGAATTTTGCAGTGTTTGCACAGAGTTCTTGCCTGTTGTGTTTGAAATTTCACAGCAGTTTTTGATCTTGCATCCGTCAGGCACATTGAAAAACTGCCGCATTTTTTTTAACGAACAAATCAATAAATACGTGGCAGACATTCTCTGCTCGCCGTTTGCTGGCGGCCAGAGGCCCATCGTGGTCCTAAACCAGGAAGCCGGACGCCGCTGCTTGCTTCCGTTTGCAGAAGGGGACTGAAGCCTAAACGGGCTTACTCGTTGAGAGAGACAACGGATGGCTAAGTTGGAAGGGGCACCAAGGGTCATCTAGTCCAACCCCCTGCAATGCAGGAAGCGAGGCAGTCCTTCCAGACACCCGAAACGAGCCGAGGGGAGCGGTAGGCCAAGGTGCAGGGCGCGTGTTGGCCAAGGCAGACTTCGCGGGGCTTAAATCACAAATCCCGAGGAGGAGCCGCCCTCTGGTCCTTTTGCAGCCGGGGATCCGGAGACTCCGCCTTGGGGAGCGCTTCCTGCTGCCGGGGCGGCGGCTGCCTGTGACTCACCCGGCCGGGATTCCTCGAAAGCCTCGCCTGCCCCGCTTCAGCTTGGGGAACCCCGCGCCGCCCCCGCAACTCGCCAGGTTATTCACCCTGCGAGGGTTAAAAGGTCGCCCTCCTCCCCGCCCCCGCACGCCTTAGGATCCTCCCCATCGCCGCCCCCGCCAAGGCGTCACCGGAGGAGCCCCGAAGGAAGTGCCGGGAGACCCCCGCCCCTCCCCGCCCCCTGCAAAACGGGAGTCCCTCCGGGGAGAAGGCTGGGCTGGCTGCCCCCGTGCCGTCGCCGCCCTGTTTCGCCGGTTAGGGGCCCCGCAGCCCCTCTTCCCCGTCGCTTCTTGTGCCCGACGGGCGTCGAGGGGCCAGGAGCTGCTCTCGCGTCCGTCCGCGTCCCGGGCTGCCTTGGTCTCGGTTCCTGCGCGCGTGGCCGCGAAGGACTGCTTCCCCGTCCTGTTGGCTTTCGGGCTGAAGAAGGGGAGGGCAGGCAGGCGGGAGCCTCACCGGAGTAGCCCCAGGCTAGGCTGGTCCGGGCTAAAGCAGAGCTTTCATCCACTTGGCCCTCTCGCTGCTCCCGTGCCTACCTCTTCCCTTTCCCAAGGTCTACTCTAGATAAACACCGGGGGGGGGGGGCTTGCATGGCAAGCAGATGCCAGCATCTTTGGAGAGGGGGCTGGCTCACTGGTTACTATTTATCATTGTACACCACACAAACAAAACAAAATAATTTATTTGGGAGAGGAAAGGGTTCAAGGGCACATTCCAGCCAGGCAAAATACCAGAGGAGGGGGCAAAGCAGGGTCTGTAAGGAATTTGGGGTGGGGGGGTGGGCTGAGGTTCTCCCCACATTTTGGCACCACCTTTTCTGTGCCTTTTTGGGGACGAGGGTGATCAGAATTCAACCTTGCATTTCACAGAGTTCAGTGTTTCCAAAGGTATCTTTTAATTCTTCTGCTTTGGTGAACCACATTCTAGGCCAGAAAGAGTCAAAGTGGGGGCGCCAGGTGCCAGGCACCCCACAAATGGCACTGACAGAAGACAGGGGTGCCCCGATCCCAAGCAGCCTCTCTAAAGTTAACAGTTCAGGATGAGGATCATGGCCGCTACTGCAAGCAAGAGACACCCACCCCCTCCCCTGGTGCAAAGAGTCGATAAAAAGCTCGGCAGCCAGTCAAGGGCCATCTTGCGCCCCCACCCCCACCCCCAAATAAGGCAGCAGTAAAAGCAGAGCTAAGAAAAGACTTCAGGGAAGAGCCAACCCCAAGAGTCCCAAAACAAGGGGGCAGGGCATCACCCTCGGCTAAAGCTGCCCCAAGACTAGGGGGAGCCCCTCAGAGGAGCCCCCCCAACAGCTCCCAGGCGCATGGCTTCTGTGACAAGGGAGGAGGAAGAGCAGTCTCTCCTGCTACATGCAAGAACAAAACTCTGCCCAGACCCACGGACCCAGGCGCCCCTTCCTGCACTGCCCTCCCACCAGCAAGGAGTGGGAAGCAGGGACCCACAAGGAGACCCCACCCTGCCACCACCTCCAGCCTGGGCTTGCCTCTGCCCACCTGACCGTCTGCCTGGGGTTCCGCCACCTTTGCCAATGAGCAGCCAGGGGGAAGTGGAGCCCTGAGCCCACGGCACACCTCCACAGGCCACCTCCGCCACCCACTGCGCCAGCCTCTGGTGGGTCCCAGAAAGAGCAGCCAGGCTCCCTGCAGTCTGCCCCAGAGTGTCCAACAGCAAAAGTACAGCAGGACCTGCCTCCTGGGCCCCCTGCCCGCCCTCTCCCATGCCCAGGGAATGCCAGGGGCTCTGGCGTCAAGGGGCAGCAGGCCTCACCACCCAGGGACACCAGCGGCCAGTGCTGTTGCTGCTGCTGCTGCTGCTCCAGGCCTGGGAGCCTCCTCTGTCCCCTGTGAACAGGATTCCTCCAGGGCCTGGGCTTCATCCGGACCCAGCAGTGCTCCTGCTGGGCTCATTGCAGTAGGCAGGTGTCCTCTGCGTCCTCGCCAGCTCTGGGCGCCTGAGGCCCCTCGTCCTGCAGCGGGGATGGGGGCGGAGATGGCAACTCGGAGGCCCCCGCCAGCTTCTCACGCAGCTCCAGGAGCAGCTCCCGGCTCTCGCTGGGCGGCAAGTTGCTCAAGTAGTACTGGGGTGCCAATTCTGCCAGCCTGTGGGGAGGAAGCACCCAGTTGAGGGAGGGCACGAACAGACACAGCCCACCAGAATGCAGCAGCTAGACCATATAACACTGGTCCTGAAAGACCTCCATTGGCTTCCAGTACGTTTCCAAGCTCCATTCAAAGGGTTGGTGCTGACCTTGAAAGCCCTGAACCAGGCTTCCTCAACCTCGGCCCTCCAGATGTTTTGAGACTACAATTCCCAACATCCCTGCTAACTAGGGATCATGGAAGGCTGCCCTAAACGGCCTTGGCTCAGTAGACCTGAAGGAGTGTCTCCACCCCCATCGTCTATCCCGGACACTGAGGTCCAGCGTTGAGGGCCTTCTGGTGGTTTGCTCACTGTGAGACGTGAGGTTACAGGGAACCAGGCAGGGGGCCTTCTCAGTGGTGGCACCCGTCCTGTGGAACGCCCTCCCACCAGATGTCAAGGAAATAAACAACTACCTGATTTTTAGAAGAGATCTGAAGGCAGCCCTGGTTAGGGAAGTTTAATGTTTGATGTTTTATCGTCTTTTTAATAAGCTGTTGGGAGCCGCCCAGAGTGGCTGGGGAAACCTGGCCGGATGGGCGGGGTATAAATAATAAATTATTATTCTTCTGACCATCCCGCCCTGCATAAGCGCCCCCCCCCATTGCTGCTGCTTCCTGGTCCACAGAGTGTAAGAGCCATAGGGGGGCCCATCTAGTCCAGCATCCTGGTCTCACAACGGCCAAATACCCCAAATAAACTAGGAGTTTAGATAGAATCATAGAGTTGGAAGAGACCACAAGGGCCATCCAGTCCAACCCCCTGCCATGCAGGAAACATCATCAAAGCATTCTTGACATATGGCTGTCAAGCCTCTGCTTAAAGACCTCCAAAGAAGGAGACTCCACCACACTCCTTGGTAGCAAATTCCACTGCCGAACAGCTCTTACTGTCAGGAAGTTCTTCCTAATGTTTAGGTGGAATCTTCTTTCTTGTAGTTTGAATCCATTGCTCCGTGTCCGCTTCTCTGGAGCAGCAGAAAACAAACTTTCTCCCTCCTCTATATGGCATCCTTTAATATATTTGAACATGGCTATCATATCACCCCTTAACCTTCTCTTCTCCAGGCTAAACATACCCAGCTCCCTAAGCCGTTCCTCATAAGGCATCGTTTCCAGGCCTTTGACCATTTTGGTTGCCCTCTTCTGGACACGTTCCAGTTTGTCAGTATCCTTCTTGAACTGTGGTGCCCAGAACTGGACACAGTACTCCAGGTGAGGTCTGACCAGAGCAGAATACAGTGGTACTATTACTTCCCTTGATCTAGATGCTATACTCCTATTGATGCAGCCCAGAATTGCATTGGCTTTTTTAGCTGCTGCATCACAGTGCTGACTCATGTCAAGTCTGTGGTCTACCAGATAGAGTGCCTCTGGGCCTGGAGGCTCTACTCTATAAGTATGCCAGAAGAGCTTGGTTGCTGAATCAGTCCACAGGGGACCCCCACCTAGCCCAGCACCCTGTTCTCTCACAGTGGCTAACCAGAGGCCCCCAAAGGGAAACCCACAAGCAGGATCCGAACACAAGAGCAACACTCTCCCCTCCTGCAGTTTCCAGCAACTGGGATTTAGAAGCAGTTTTGCCTCCAACCGTGGAGGTTGAGCAGAGCAATCCCAGCTAGGAGCCATCAAGAGCTCTTTCCTCCATGAATCTGTCCAGTCCTTGTCTAAGAGGCATGCCTGTGGAGCTGTCCGATGGCCTACAGTACCACCTGCTCTGACTTCAAAAAAGCCAAGGTCCTAGTCCTCATGGCCAAGGAATGGCGTCAACAGCCCTAACTCCCCCAGGCCCCCCACTGATGCTCACATCTCTGGCTGGATCTCGGAGACGATGCTGAGGCAGTTGTCCTGAGAGATGGTGAACTCGTGGTAGAGCACCCAGGGAGGCGGGCGGGGGGGCGGGCGACGCAGCCGGTAGCAGCAGCTGGGGGGCAGCTGGGCCACGTGCTTGTGGGTCAGCAGCAGGTAGTTGCCAGAGCCGTCAATGTCCCGGGCCACCTGAAAGCAGGAGGGGAAGCAGAGGCTCAAGCAGGTGGGACGGATCCATCCCCTTCCCAAGAGCCCAGGCAGGGAGAGATTGCAGGCAGTCCCAGGGAGAGACTGGTGGGACGCGGTGCAGGGTGGAGCCCCCCCCAGCTGGGCTCAGAGATAACATTCCTTGGCTTCAGCAGCCTGAATCTCCCTGGCTAGGCAAGGAAACCCCAGGCAGCTCTTCCTGCAGCTGAGCAGCACCCCAAGATCTCCAGCACCCCAAAACCCTGGAGTGAGAGACAGAGTGAGTGTCCAAGAGAGAGAGAGAGAGAGAGAGAGAGAGAGAGAGAGAGAGAGAGAGAGAGAGAGAGAGAGAGAGAGAGAGAGAGAGAGAGAGATGCTGTTGGCCCCCATCTGTCTCAGAAGACAGTGGAAGAGTTTGTCTTTGGGGGTGAAGTCTGGGGGACTTATGAGGGGGGGAACCCAGGGGGAAAGGCGAGGAGAGACCCTCCGCTCTCAGCCTGGGCTGCAGCCTCCCTGCCTGCCACCCGGACCCCCCTTTCTGCAGGGCTCTCCCAGCCCAGAGCTCCCTCGTGCTTCGCGGCCACGCCACCCAGGCCTTGACGCAGCAGCCTTACCTTGAGGAAGAAGCCCGAGATGAGGGCTTGCGTCAGGCGCTGGACGTTGCTGTCGCTGCCAAAGGCCGCCGGGGAGACGGGCAGCTCGATGCGCTGCATGACCTCCAGCAACTCTGCCCGCACGGCCCCCGCCAGCCGCAGGGCTGCCTCGCTCAACGCGTGCTTCCGGCACCAGCTCTCCGGGTCGCTCTCTGGGGGGGGGGAGGGAGGGAGGAGGGTGTGGGTGCCTCTCCTGGCTGCTTCCCTTGAGAGGGTTCCCCAGCAAGACTCCCCTCCCCTCTGTCCCACCCCCTCCGCAAACTCACGCTGCTGGAAGGCATTGAAGACGTTGATGAGGGTGAAGTGGTCCCCCGCCGGGTGCAGCAGACTCCGCTGCCGGGCCGCCAGGGCCTCCTCCCAGCGCGCCCCCTCGGGAGCCAGGAAGCAGGGCCAGGCTGCAGGGGGGGGGGGAGAGCAGGGGAATGTGGGATATTTCAAGAGCAGTCCAAACCAACCATTCACATTTTGCCAAAGAGGCACAACAGGCATCCTCAAACTTCGGCCCTCCAGATGTTTTGGACTACAATTCCCATCTTCCCTGACCACTGGTCCTGTTAGTTAGGGATCATGGGAATTGTAGGCCAAAACATCTGGAGGGCCGCAGTTTGGGGATGCCTAGGATAGGAGCTGAAGCTCGGAGAGCTTTCTCGTAAGTCTGCTAGAGAGAACTCTGCGAGAGACACTCCCATTGTGCCCTGACAGGCAGAGGGCAGAGCTAGAGATATTCTCCTACCTGCCTGGGCACAGCGTGTCTTTTTCGTCACCTTCCACCCAGCCAGAAACGTGAGAAGGCCTGCTAAGCCTGAGCTCCAAGGCTCAGACACCATTTTAAGCTAGACTTCTGTATAATAAATAATAACAAGAATAATAATAACAATAATTTCTTTATACCCCGCCCACCTAGCAGAGCCTCCCCAGCCACTCTGGGCGGCTCCCAACAGAATATTATAAACACGATAAGACACCAAACATTAAAAATGTTCCTAAACAGGTGCAGGGACCCAGGTGCAAGGGACCCAGGTGGCGCTGTGGTTAAACCACTGAGCCTAGGGCTTGCTGATCAGAAGGTCAGCGGTTCGAATCCCTGCGACGGGGTGAGCTCCCGTTGCTTGGTCCCAGCTCCTGCCAACCTAGCAGTTCGAAAGCATATCAAAATGCAAGTAGATAAATAGGAACCGCTACAGCGGGAAGGTAAACGGCGTTTCCATGTGCTGCTCTGGTTTGCCAGAAGCGGCTTTGTCATGCTGGTCACATGACCTGGAAGCTATACGCCGGCTCCCTCGGCCAATAATGCGAGATGAGCGCGCAACCCCAGAGTCGGTCATGACTGGACCTAATGGTCAGGGGCCCCTTTACCTTTACCTTTACCTTTAAACAGGGTTGCCTTCAGATGTCTTCTAAAAGTCAGATTTTACCAAAAAGGTAGGTTTTTGTAATTGAATTACCATTTTAAGCCTGCCTGAAGAATGCTGTATCTGTTATTCTGCAACAGAAACTGTTTGTGTTGACTATTGTTTTAAAGGGGGGGGAAATCCCAGGAGAATCCAGTCTGCCTTAAAGCACCCTGGATCACTTAAACGAAAACAAGCCCATCTAAGCTTCTTTTTAAGCTGCAAAGGGATGCACTCTGCTGAGCTAACAAATACCTAAGAAATATTGCCTCTTCCAGCATTTATTCTCATCCCTGCAGGGAATGCCTTTTGCTGCAGTCCCTGCCTTGCAGACGGCTGGGCCAGATGCCCCGATTGTGGCTGGAAGGGGGTCTGATACGAGGGCCTTAAGAGCAAAGGATGCTCTTCTCGCAGTTGCCAAATCCCCTCAAGAAGCCAGGGATCTAGGTAGACTGTGTCTGGACCTGGAGGCTCCAAAGGAGCAGAAAAAGTGCCAGGCTTTTAGATCAGGCCAAACGGGGCCCAACCCAAATGCCCCAAGCGTCACGGCCGCTCTCTCCTCCCGGTTTCCAGCAACTGGGATTCAGAAGCCTCGTTGCCTCCGGTGATGGAGGCAGAGAAGAGCCTTTGTGGCTAAAACTCTCCTCCCTGAATCGGCCCAATTCTCATTTCAAGCCCTCCATGTTGGTGGCCACCATTGCCTCCCAGGGGAGCGAGTTCAAGTGCCGGCCCGACTTTTCCCCTCCAAGGTCTCTGGAGCTGCAGGAGCCAAGCCGGCCGAGCCCGCCAGAGAGGAGGCCCCACAGCGCCCCCTGCAGGGTTGAGCGAGAGGCGGCTCCACCTACCCGTCAGCATGGCGGCCAGCGTGAGCATCTCGTGGACGCAGTCAAACTCGCAGGAGGCCAGCAGGGCCTTGGAGAGCTGGGGGTCCAGAGGGAACTCCGACATGATGATGCCCACCTCAGAGAGGTTCCCGTCGTCATCCAGGGCCGCCAGGTAGTCCAAGTCCTCCAGGGCCTGCATTAAGGACTCCGGGGCTGGGCAGGGAGAGAAGGGGAGAGCCCCGCTGAGCCTGGCTGGCTGGCAGGCAGAGCCCCCCCCCCTGCTCTGCCCCCAGCCAGACACTCCCCGCCTCCGCCCAGACATACCTGGCCGGTCCAGGAAGTCGCACTGGCCCATGTCCGCAATGTCCAGCCTCTTGAGCAGCAGGACCAGGCGGCTGAGGTTGGCTTCCGTGATGGGGGCCGGAGGGACGGGGGGCAGGCGCTGCTCATAGAAGGCGTCCGAGTAGAGGCGGAGGCAGGACCCTGCCGGGCACAGGAAGGGGCAGTGAGGCGGGCGGAGTCAAGGCTCTAGTCCCTAGGGAAGAGAAGGAGGCTGCTCTCCACCCCCACCCAAAAACCTTCGCGGGAGGTTTTTAAGCAGAGGCTGGATGGCCACCTGGCAAGGATGCTTTAGTTGAGATTCCTGCGTTGCAGGGGGCTGGACTGGATGACCCTTGGGGGTCCATGAAGTCCCAGGGTCTCCGTAGCACAGCTCCCAAAGGCCCTGGGGAAGGAGGGATCGCCTACCTGGGGGGTTCCCGGCGGCCCTGAGTCTCCGCGCCTCGGCCTGCTTCTTGCTTATGGGGCGCAAGCCCTGAGCCTCGGCTCGGATCTGCGGGTTGTAAACCTGCCCAGGAGAGAAAACGTCCGGAGACAGAACATCAACTGCGGGACAAACAACTGCAAGGACTTCAAGGTTTGAAGTTGAGATAAAACTTCATTCGGTGCAGAAGATGGTGTGGGCGGGAGGGGAGGCCACAGTTTTTTTATTTAAAGTTTTCTTCTCTACACTGATGATTTGGCAACCCTCCTCTGAATGTTTAGTTCAAATTATATTTGTACAAGCGAGGACAGAAGAAATTGGGTTATAGATATGGAATATAACATTAAACAGAACTGTGTGTGTAAAAAAGGAGGGGAAGGGGGAAAGCTCTATTTTGCAAAAGGTTTACGATGGAAACTTAGAGTTGACTCTTCCCCATCCTTTATTATTTACGGAGTGAAGAGTGAACTGAATAACGCTAAGAGGACTCGGAATTTAATTTAAATTAATTGGAAGTCTTGGTGCTCATTTATCTTCAGTTGCATGGAAGAATGAAAGGAGTCTGTGAACTTGCCAAGGAACTGATAAGGTTCTTTATTGAGTTATCTGCAGTTCGACAGACTGCTCTTCTTCCCAGGCTGAGAGGGGAAATGGTGGAAACAGGTTATTCATTGGGACAGTGATTTTTGTAGCTGTTGTTAAAGTTGCAAAACAATGAAGCACGGGAGGGAGGGAGGGAGAAATTTCTGGAACAACAAAGGGATATCAGCTCCGCCCAAGGCATGAAGGAGAACAGCAACAACTGGGAAAGATAGACAGACTGTTTTACAAGGCCAGGAAAAAACATCTTGGAGAGAATAATTGCCACACACAGGAAGATCAAGGATATACCGTGTTTCTCCGAAAATAAGACACCGTCTTATATTAATTTTCCCTCGAAAAAACACACTATGGCTTATTTTCAGGGGATGTCTTCTTCTTTTTTTTACAAGGTTAAACTGCCTATCATTATGGCTTATTTTTGGGGTATGGCTTATATTCCTTGAATGCTTAAAAATCCTGCTATGGCTTATTTTATGGCTACGTCTTATTTTCGGAGAAACAGGGTAGTGTGAGTGCCTCACTTGTAGTTTCATTTAATGTGTCATTTAATGTGTCAACATGAACATGAGTCAACAGTGTGATGCAGCAGCTAAAAAAGCCAATGCAATTCTGGGCTGCAAAAATAGGAGTATAGCATCTAGATCTAGGGAAGTAATAGTACCACTGTATTCTGCTCTGGTCAGACCTCACCTGGAGTACTGTGTCCAGTTCTGGGCACCACAGTTCAAGAAGGATACTGACAAGCTTGAACGTGTCCAGAGGAGGGCAACCAAAATGGTCAAAGGCCTGGAAACGATGCCTTATGAGGAACGGCTTAGGGAACTGGGTATGTTTAGCCTGGAGAAGAGAAGGTTAAGGGGGGATATGATAGCCATGTTCAAATATATAAAAGGATGTCATATGGAGGAGGGAGAAAGGTTGTTTTCTGCTGCTCCAGAGAAGCGGACCCGGAGCAAAGGATTCAAACTTCAAGAAAGAAGATTCCACCTAAACATTAGGAAGAACTTCCTGACAGTAAGAGCTGTTCGACAGTGGAATTTGCTACCAAGGAGTGTGGTGGAGTCTCCTTCTTTGGAGGTCTTTAAGCAGAGGCTTGACAGGCATACCGGTATGTCAAGAATGCTTTGATGGTGTTTCCTGCTTGGCAGGGGGTTGGACTGGATGGCCCTTGTGGTCTCTTCCAACTCTATGATTCTATAATATTGCAGTTGTTGTTGTATAAGGGATTATTATTATAACTGGAATGTAATGGAAATTAATAAGATTTTGGAATGCAGAAATGAAGCAAATAATCAAGCCATCAATTCTAGCACGTGGGGGGGGCACCTTATCTAAATTATAGAATTTGTTATTTAATCATTGTATTATAAATTGGTATTGTTATAACGAGGCTATTACTGGATTGTAATTGAAAACTAATAAAAATTATTATATATATAAGAAAACCACACCAGGAGGCAGACCCTGGGGAGACCCTTTGCTGCCCGTTCTCCCCCCACCCCCAAAGCTCCTCCCGGGCGGCTCACAGCCACCCCACCCCCTAGCTCACACTGTGCAGCTCCAGCCCGGCATCAACGACATGCCTGACGCTCCCCAGGGAGAAGCCGGCGTCCGCCACCCAGTGGGTGACCACAATCCTGCGCGCCCGGACCACCCCGGGCTGCTCCTGGCCGGTCTCGTAGAGCCGCTGGACGTCTCGGCCCACGCCAGGGTGGAGGGGCAGCACCAGCAGGGGCCCCAGGCTGGGGTCCAAGGCCAGGGCCTCCGCCCGGATGGCCTCACAGCACTCGTCAATCTCCTACAAGGGGGCGGGAAGAGAAAGGTATTCAGCTGCAGGAGGAACTCTAGGGGCATCCCAGAAGCCTCCTACCCCAGGGAATTAGGATGATGATTATTTATTGCAGGGTTTCCCAACCTAAGGTCTCCAGCTGTTGTTGGACTACAACTCCCATCATCCCTAGCTAGTGGGACCAGTGGCCAGGGATGATGGGAATTGTAGTCCAAAAAGAGCTGGAGACCTAAGGTTGGGAAACCCTGATTTATTGAATATATATACCGCGCTATACCCGGGGGTCTAGGGATCCCCCTTGAAAGGCAATCCCCCAGACCCTACCATTGTTCACCTCCCCCCACAAAGGCCCCCAAGAACTCACAATCTCATTTTATTTCATAAAATGGACATATGGCTTGGTTGTAGAAAACCTCAAATAATTTAGAACAAAACAGTAAGACCATGCAAAAAATGAAAAACCAGCAATAAAATTAAAAGGCATAAGCATTCTAAATAACTGGGTAGAGTTGCCTAAACATTAAAGTTTTTAGCCGGTGCCCCCAAGAGGACAGTGACGGCACCTGCCTGATATCAAGAGGCAGGGAGTTCCAAAGTGCAGGAGCTGCCACACTCAACTCTGGAGTTCTTGCCAATGCAGAAAGGGGCACCTGGATTGGTTCCAATTCTGCCAATGGGCACATGCAGGTGAACAGTTCCCAAGTTGCTCAGGGCTTTATGCTCATAGCAACACCCTGAACTGGGCCTGGTAGCCAATCAGACAAGCAGGGCAATCTCCGAGCCCAGGGGTCGGATGCTGGCAAGGCCTCCCTCTTCTCAGCAATTGCGCTGCAGCATTCGGCACTCACGGAAGCTTCCGAATCCAGCGCGAGGGAAGCCCCACCTGGAGCGCATGGCAGTAATCCAGTCCGTGCCGGATTTACATATAGGTACGCTAAACACGCTATAGCTTAGGGCTCTACTCTCTTGGGGCCCCCAAATTTAAAGGGAAAAAACACCTGGGTGTACATTTCCAAAATATAAGAATAAATAAAACAAAACCTACATCCAGCAACAGTGTTTTGTTTTGTGTTGTGTTGTGTAGGGTCCTATGATGTAAGTCATGGGCCTTGCCTGCTAGCCTGCTCCCTAAAATATCCCTGGTTTGCTCATTTCTATATACAGGGTGCCTCCATTCTGCATGGACTGGTTGCATAAATTACCATATATTCAACAACAAAAAACAGCGACAATTTGTTGTTGACCAAGGACAGCTGAACATATAAAGGGCCCCATTACCTTCAGGAGCTGAGGGCCTCATCCAACCCAAATCTGGCCCTGAATCCAATCCAGAAATAACCAAGGCACAAACTACTCTGGCAAGGCTTTCTTGGTCCAGGAATGGCCGCAGGTGAAGAACCAGCCCCGGTTGTCCAAGGCCCTTCTAGACACGGAGACTCCCATAGCCCCCCAGGGCCAGAAACACCCCCAAACTCCAAACCTGCTCCTTCAGGGGACGGCAACCCCCTTCAGGGGCTAAGGCAAGGCCTGGCACATTCAGGGCCCCCCTCCCGCTCTCTGCCTGCCTGGGGCCTCATCTCGATTGGAAAGGGAGAGCCAGGGATGCCTTGAGACCCGCTATCCCCACCTGCTTGCTGGCCAGGAAGACCATCACATCGCCAGGCTCCCTCCGCCGGTGCAGCTCCAGGGCGGCATGGCAGGCGGCCAAGACGTGCCCCCCCGGCAGGGGCTGCCTGAAGGCCAAGCGGGGGGCCGGGCTGGGCTCCGGGACCCGCACCACAGGGGCGTCGGGGCAGAAGCGCCGCAGGGGCTCCTCCATCAGCGGCTCGGTCACCACCACCAGGCGAAGCTCTGGGCGCTGGCGCTGCACGTCCTTCAGCAGCCCCAGCAGGAGGTCGGTGGGCACCGTCCGCTCCTGTGCCTCGTCCAGGACCACCACCCCGTACTGGTGCAGCAGGGGGTCCGACGTCATCTCCCGCAGAAGGACCTCGTCCGAGCAGAACCTGGAAGCCACAAGGCACCTGGTGGGTGGGGTCCGGGGGGCTGGGCCCTCCATGCTTTGGCTCCCCCCCTTGATTTCTTGCTGCTGCTGCTGAAACTCCTGAGCAGGCAGAAGACTCAAGACCACCCTGCCCTTTGAACCCCCCCCCAAATAACTGGCCCCTCCTGGCAGGTCTCTCAAGAGCCTCATGGCAGAAGCTGATGAGGAGGGTGTCAGAATCCTATATAATAAAGTGCAAGTGTCTCTGCGTCCAGGTTCCCTGTGTCCCGTTTTCCGCGCTAATGCGCATGTGCCCCAGGGACACAGGGATTGGACGAAGAGACTGCATGTGCGCACTCTCCCCCCCCCTGCCTCCTCCAACCTCCGCTTCCGGCCGGACACCGCCTCACTGCAGGGCACGTCAGGGAAGCGAGGGTGGAGGCCGGCGGAGGCCTCCTCCTCACAACCCTCCCTGGCCCGTGAGAGGAGCGGCGGGAGGCCGCGAAGCAGCGGCGGCGAGGTAGGCGTTTGTGTCCCGCGTCCTTCCTGTCGGTGGCTGGGGGAGAGGAAGGAAGGAGGAGAAAGCAGCGCTTTCCTGTCCCCCCTTGCAAGCCGCAAGCGCTTCTCCGAACCCCAGGATGTTCTAGCACCCGTTATTGAACGGGCTGAAATACACTAGTTTTTATATATCCTCTGCTGCGACAGCAAGCAGCAAAGGTGTGACTACTGTTTTTCACACACTGAGTCTGAGTTACATCGTAAGAGAGGAAGTTTATGTCTCTTCCTGGTCATGTGATGTTTTTCTGTACTCTTTCACTTCTCAATGGAGGAGGAAGCAAGATGCCTAGCACTGATCTGATGGAGTTTAAGGAGCAGAGAATGGACTGTGTAAATAGCCTTTGAATAAAGCAGCTCTTTCTTTTCCTACTGCATGGTGCATGCTTTTCTCTACGGAGGGGAGTCGCATATCACTGGCCTCTGGTCTGTCCAGGCATCGGCAGCCAGGGAAGGCCGCTCGGAAGGGTCTGATGGCTGGGGCTGTTTCCAACAGAGGGACCACACGGGAGGATAAAAGAATTGGGGATTTTGACCCCCAAGGGTCACACCCTGCAATGCAGGAATCACAACTGAAGCATCCATGACAAGAGGACCGTCCAACCTCCAAGGAAGGCTTATTTATTTCCAGGCCCTTGACCATCTTGCTTGCCCTCTTCTGCAAACATCGCAGCTTGTCAACATCCTTCTTCCATTTTGGTCCCCAGAATCGGACACAGGACTCCAGCTGTGGTCTGACCAAGACAGAAGAGAGCAGCCCTATCCCTTCCCTTGATCTGGACGGGACGCTGAATAAGAATAAGCCTAAAATAACAGTCGCAGAGCCCCCTCCATTGCCGCCACCCATTGCTTTTCCAGCTAGTCAGGATCTCCCTGTTCTGTCTCCCTCAAACGCTTCATGAGCAACTGTGTCCTTTTGCCCATGAAGCATTTCCGGTTGACTTGCCAATCCAGTTCTGCCCAGGCTGACTCCTGCTGCCTTCCAGGCTCCTGGGTGACCCAGAGATGGAAGAAAGGGGTGGGGGGTGGCAGAAGCAGTGGGTGCAAAGTCACCCCTCGCCACTTCTCAGCCTTCCTTCCTCCTGTGTGTCAGAGGAGCTGGCCAGGGGGCGGGGGGCAAAGGTGCCCAAAGGGTTGTGCTCAGGTCGATGGAGTCTTCTCTTTAGGGGCAACCCAGAGCTGGGGTGGGGTGAGCAGGACGGCTCCCTCTGGGCCAGGTGATGGGGGCTAAGGGGGCCATGGCGTGCTCCTCTCCTCTGGGCTCCCCCACGCCTGCCCCTTTTCCTTCTGCAATGGCTGGGGCAAGGTATGGCAGCCATCTTCAAATATCTGAAGGGCTGTCACATGGAAGATGGAGCAAGCTTGTTTCCTGCTGTCCCAGAGAGCAGGATCTGAACCCATGGCTTCAAGTTACAGGAAAGGAGATAATAATAATAATAATAATAATAATAATAATAATAATAATAATAATATAACATAAGTACAATAATTTATTATTTATACCCTGCCCATCTGGCTGGGTTTCCCCATCCACTCTGGACGGCTCCCAATCGAATATTAAAAACACAATACAGCATTAAACATTAAAAACGTCCCTAAACAGTCAAAACAAAATATATATAAAAAAATCCTTCCAGTAGCACCTTAGAGACCAACTAAGTTTGCCATAGATGTGAGCTTTCGTGTGCATGCACACTTCTTCAGATACACGAAAGCTCATACCTATGACAAACAGTTGGTCTCTAAGGTGCTACTGGAAGGATTTTTATTTTATTTTTTGTTTCGACTACGTCAGACCAACATGGCTATGTACCTGTAACAAATTCCCTAAGCAGGACTGCCTTCAGACGTCTTTTAAAAGTAGGATAGTTGCTTATTTCCTTGAGATTCTGACTCGATATCAGGAAGAACTTTTTATTGCTAAGAGCTGTTTGATGGTGGGAAAGGACTCCCATGGAAGGTGGCCAACTCTCCTTCCTTGGAGATTTTGAAGCAGAGGTTGGATGGCCACCTGTCACCTGTGATTCGTGCCTTGCAGGGGGCTGGGCTGGATGACCTTTGGGGGTCCCTCCCAACTCTAGGATTCTAAGTCAAGCCTGAAGCCTGCTTGGCTCCATTTGTACCAGGCACCTGCGGGAGGCAGGCCTGGCAGGCCAAAGAACGCCCCTCCCCCTGGCAGCCCCGGAGGGTCCCCTGCCCCCTCACCTGAGCAGCGTCTCGGAGGTGCAGCAGTCTTCGTAGGGGATGCTGTAGCCCAGCTCATGTCCCACATTGAGGTCCATTTCGTCTGCCACCCGCAAGGCCAGGCTGAGGGCGGCCAGGCTGTGGGGCTGCGTGCAAACCACTTGGCCGGGTGCAAATTGCAGAGAGAGGGCGTGCTCAGCACACCACTGGGGCACCTGGGGAAGGGAGGAGGGACAGGTGAGGCCGGGCCAGGCGGGGCTTGGCTATCCCTCCCCTCCAGGTGCTACCATTCTGGACTCCACACTTCCAAGGCACCCAGGGGAAAAGCCCATAATCCTCCATCTGGAGGGGGCAGAGACTAGCCGGCTGGATCCCACCAATGGCCCATCTAGCCCCGCATCCGGGTATCACAATGGCTGACCAGATCCCCCCCAAGGGAAATCTGAAAGCAGGATCCGAGCTCAAGAGCAACACCCCCCCGCCTCCAACTAGGGGGGGCTGAGCAGAGTCGACACAACTGGCAGCAATCCTCCTTTTGCAGGAGAGCGCAGGAGCTAAAGACCACCTGATTCGCCGAGCAGCAAAAAGAGAAAAGAAAGAAAGAAAAAGAAAATTTCTGCCGGGCTGCCTGGCCTGGTAGAGTAGCAGCAAAAAATGAAAGAAAGAAAGAAAGAAAGAGAAAAGAAGAAGTGTCTAGACCAGGCATCCTCAAACTTCGGCCCTCCAGATGTTTTGGACTACAATTCCCATCATCCCTGACCACTGGTCCTGTTAGCTAGGGATCATGGGAGTCGTAGGCCAAAACATCTGGAGGGCTGCAGTTTGGGGATGCCTGGTCTAGACATTTTGTTTTGGTGCTCAGCACCCAGCTTCCAGGAGCCCCATGGCTCTTAGCTTCCCTATCCCTGTTTCTAACACTGCACAATAAATAATAATAATAATAATAATAATAATAATAATAATAATAATAATAATAATATATTATTTATACCCCGCCTATCTGGCTGGGTTTCCCCAGCCACTCTGGACGGCTCCCAACAGACTATTAAAAACACGATAAAACATCAAATATTAAAAACTTCCCTAAACAGGGCAGCCTTCAGATGTCTTCTAAACATCAGATAGTTGTTTATTTCTTTGACATCTGATGGGAGGGCGTTCCACCAAGGGAGCTACCACCAAGCAGGCCCTCTGCCTGGTTCCCTGTAACCTCCCTTCTCACAGTGAGGGAACTGCCAGAAGGCCCTCGGAGCTGGACCTCAGTGTCCAGGCTGAATGATGGGGGTGGAGACGCTCCTTCAGGGATCCTGGGCCAAGGCCATTTAAGGCTTTAAATGTCAGCACCAACACTTTGAATTGTGCACAAAAGCTTCTCCAAATGTTTCCCCCTCTCCCTCCGGCCTTTTTCTTCAGCATCTGAGGAGCGGCGTCATGTCCCCGCTGGGCCTTCCCTTCTCCAGGGAAAGCACCCAAACGCGAGCAGGATCCAGCCCCCAAAACGACAGGCAGGCCCATCATCCTTGGGTGGAGGGGTTGCCAACTGCCAGCAAGCAAGGACACCCCCCTCCCCAAAGCCATAGGCAGGGAATGTGAAACCCCAAGGATTCCACACTAGTGCCTTGGACACAACACCCCACAGAAGAAGAGCTTGCCTTACGCCTTGGTATCCGTGAGCCAGGATTGCCCCAACCCAGGGAGACCATCAGAGCTTCCCTTCCGCTTGCTGGGAGCCACCAGCCAGCTCTACTCTGTGGATTGGGGCGTGAGGGGTCTGTTGCTGGAACCCACAGGAGGGCATCCTGTCCGCCACTGGGGCATCTGGGAGAGCAGGGTGCTGGACTAGATGGGCCCCTTTGGCCTGATCCAGCAGGCTCTCCTTAATTTACAAAGGTGGGTTTCTTGCTTGCTATTGATCAGCAGGAATTTCAATGAAACCGAAGGAGAAAGGGCAAGCCCCACTCAAACTCCTCCATGCCCACCGCTGTGCTACCAGATAGCCAGGTGAGCAGGTGCCCCCAGGGCTACGGTACTCAAGATTCTCCTTGGGCAAACAGGTGTCCTTCCGTGTTGAGAGGGAGCCAGCGAGGAAGGCTGCTTCCAATGTGCCCCACCCAGGCCAAGGTCCACCTCCCTGCGGCTTCTCCTTCCATGTCAGGAGAGGCTCTGCCTGGAATCTGCCCGTCTGGGTCCCAAGCACTCCCCTTGCACGCCCCTCTCATGCCGAGCCCCTCCTGCCTGGACCAAGGGGGGCAAAAGCTGGTTGTAGGCAAGGAAGGAGAAGCCGGCCCCCGCCAAGAGGAAAAGGAGTGAAATACAGCTGAAAATGCTGGCAGCATTCAGATAAATTCAATAGTGTTAACAAGTGTTGATGGATGCAAGAATGCAGCGGTCAGCAAACTTTTTCAGCAGGGGGCCGGTCCACTGTCCCTCAGACTTTGTGGGGGGCCGGACTATATTTTGGGGAAAAAATGAACGAATTCCTATGCCCCACAAATAACCCAGAGATGCATTTTAAATAAAAGGACACATTCTACTCATGTCAAAACATGCTGATTCTTGGACCATCCGCGGGCCGGATTGAGAAGGCAATTGGGCCGCATCCAGCCCCTGGGCCTTAGCTTGGGGACCCCTGCAATAATGGAATACTGAATGGTGTAGCTTTTTGTACAATAGACAGAGATTTATGAGATCTAAAAATGAACCATGGAAAGAGAAGAAGCAAAGTCATTGATATCTTAAGGATGTAAAATGAGAATTTAAAATTGTAAAAAAAAAATCTAATTTAAAAATTATATATATACAGTATATATAAAGAAAGAAAGAAAGAAAAGGGGTGAGGCCACAAAGCTCCCCCCCCCACCATGATGATGTATCCCCATCTATGCTAACAGAGAGTTTGTGCGTTCTCTAGCAGAAATCCCAAGTCAATGAGAGGCTAATTGGCACCAGAACTGAGACAAACCTCACACTGCCTGGAGACCAAGGCAGGGCACACCTTGGCAGCTAAGCCAGCAAGTTCAGACAACAACACAGCACCCAGCCTCTTGGGACTGAGGAAGGGGAAAGCCTCTCACACACACCCCGGGAATAATAATAATAATAATAATAAATAATAACTTATACCCCATCCATCTGGCCAGGCCTCCCCAGCCACTCTGGGCTGCTTCCAACAGAATGTTCAAAACATGGTAGAACATCAAACATTAAAAACTTCCCTAAGCAGGGCTGCCTTCAGATGTCTTTTAAAATCAGGTAGTTGTTTATTTCTTTGACATCTGATAGGAGGGCGTTCCACAGGGCAGGTGTCACCACCGAGAAGGCCCTCTGCCTGGTTCCCTGTAACTTCACATATTTTTTCCTTTAAACATATTTATTATTATTATTATTTATTGTTTATACCCCGCCCATCTGACTGGGTTTCCCCAGCCACTCTGGGCGGCTTCCAACAGAAGAATAAAATAATCGATTAAAGATTAAAAGCCTCCCTAAACAGGGTTGCCTTCTAAAAATCTGGTAGCTGTTTTTCTCTTTGACATCTGACAGGAGGGCGTCCCACAGGGCGGGCGCCCCATATTATTTAAACATCTTATTTTTCTTTCAATATTTTACGCTATTTCCGCAGCACAGCCCCCTCTCTCCTCCCCTCGGGTGGCAGCTGCTGCCAGGCCAGCTGGGTGCCCACTCACCTGGGTGCTCTTGCCGGCCCCCGGCTCCCCAGACACCACGACGATGCTGCTTCCGCCCTCCAGGTGCTCCAGGAAGGGGAACTTGGAGCCCCAGATGGGGAGGTGGCGGCGCTGGCGCAGCAGCTCATAGTAGCGGGAGGAGAAGGGCAGCCCGTCGTACGGATTCACCTCCAGGTCGCCCTCACAGCTCCCAGACAGGCCTTCCGTGTGGCTGTCGCCGTCTTCATCTTCGTCCTCTTCCTCATCCAGGAGGGAGCTCAGCCCATCCGACTGATCCAAGGGGCCAGGGGGGTCCTCTGCTGCTGCAGCCGCTGCCATGGCAGTCCAGCCCTCGGGGTCTCCCAGGAAACCTGCAGAGGGGAGAGGGAAGGAAGGGGGGGAAGCCCACCCAAGGGACTCTGAATGCCAGATCACGGGATGCCGCAGGGTTTCTGCCTCAGGGACAAAGGGCTTTGGGCTCTGATCTCCTGGATCTGCCCAAATGTCAGACCAGGTGCAAAGGGGGATCCATGGCTCCAGGTGGGCCAAGATGCTCCCTGCCCTCCTCCAGACCCCAAGGGAGAGCAGCTGAAACGGCTCAGCTCCCCCGCCGGCGCTGGATGTGGGTCAGAGAGAGAGAGAAGCTAGGGGCATTAGGCAAGCGGGTCCCCTGTGCTCTGTGCCCACAACCTTCTCTCATAGAATGGTGGAGTTGGGAGGGACCCCCAAGGGTCATCTAGCCCAACCTGCTGCAAGGAAGCAATCGCCCCCCCCATGTCCAAGCCCAGGGAGCCTGGGGAGGGCCGGGCGGAGCCGAGGCTGCCGCTGCCCGGTGCCAAGCAGCCAGCTCACGGGGCAACGCAGCAGCAGCAGGGCGGCATCCTCGCCCAGACACGTCAGGCAGGCTGGCTGGCCGGGGGGGGGGGGCGGTGGCTCCGCAGAGACCGGCAACCGGGGAGACCCCACCCCCACCCACCCCGGCCGCAGGGAGCCCCGGGGCGGCGCCGAGAGCGCCTGGCCGCTGTTGCCCCAGGCGGGAGGGTGGGGGCCCCGATCCCGGCGGGGGCCCCGATCCCGGCGGCGCCTCCCGCCCTCCCGCCGACGGGCAGAGCCACGGCCAAGCCGCTGCTGCGCCCCCGACGCCCGGCCCGGATCGGGGACGGAGAGGGGCGCCTCCCGGACCCCCCTCCCCCCCCCGCCGGGCCTCACCTGTCTCACCTGCGCCGCGCAGGCGACGGAGTGGGAGGAGGGAGGAGGGGAGGGGGAGGGGGCGCAGCCGCGTGACCGCGAGCGGCCAATGGCCGCCGGACTAGACGGCTGGCTCTCCAGCTGGGGGGGGCGGAGCCGAGCGGCACTTCCGGTCTCCTCCCCGCCTCCTGTGACGTCATGCACACCTGGCGGGGCGGGGCCGACTCCCCCGCTCCGCCTGGCGCTCTTCTCCCGCCCCCTCCCCGGAGGTGGGTCTTGGCGCCCCTTTCCTGCTGCTGGAGACCTTGGGGCGCGCAAGGCCGGACTCTGCGCCCCTTCGCTGCAGCCTTTCCCGGGGCGCGCAAGGAGGAGCCCTCTAAGCCCTTTTTAAGATAAAAACACAATGAACAGATGAAAGATGATGTCGATGATTGGTTTCAATATTGCCAAATTAAAGAGGTGGTTAAAAAGGATAAAAAAATAGGTTTCCAAATGGAAAAATCCAAACTTGGAAATGATACCGCTGGACACAAAATCGAAGAATCTTTCTAAGATGTATAATTTATTGCTGGAATGGCATACGAAAGATGAACAAACGAAATCGGTAATGATTGAATGGGCAAAAGATGGGGGGCATAATATTATGGTGGAGGAATGGGAAAGGTTGTGGGGAAAGTCTATTAGGTTTACCGCATGTAATGTTTTGAAAGAAACTTTGATGAAAATGATTACAGGTAGGTAGCCGTGTTGGTCTGAGTCGAAGTAAAATAAAAAAAATCCTTCAGTAGCACCTTAAAGACCAACTAAGTTTTTATTTTGGTATAAGCTTTCGTGTGCATGCACACTTCTTCAGATACACACGGGAGTGTATTCAGTGTATCTGAAGAAGTGTGCATGCACACGAAAGCTTATACCAAAATAAAAACTTAGTTGGTCTTTAAGGTGCTACTGAAGGAATTTTTTTGATGAAAATGATGTATAGGTGGCATTTAACACAAGTTAAACTTGCAAAAATTTACCATACACATGATAACAAATGTTGGAAATGCAAAGGTGTTGAAGGAACTTTTTACCACATGTGTTTTATGTTTTGTTGTTGTTGTTGTTGTTGTTGTGTATCTGTGGTTAATTTGCTTTCATAAAAGCAATAAAACATTTTTTGGGGGGGGGAAGGAGGAGCCCACCGGGAGGGAAAGTGGAGGAGGCCACTTGCCCCCCCCTGCCCCCTGGAATGCTGTTGCTGCCCCTTCCCTTTGACAGGTCCTCCCAGACAAGCTTCACCAAGCCAGGAGCCCGAGGCGCACCATGCGCTGCCCTGGCTGTCTTGGGGCGGAGGGGCAGGAGGCGTTGATGCCCGGGTCACGTTGGGCAAGATGGGCAGGAGGCGAGGGCCGCCCGGTGACTCTGGCCAGGTGCGGGGAGCGACCTAGGCAGACAGGCAGGCAGGCAGGGAGATAGAATGCGGCATCGTTGTGGTGCCGGCTGCTCCTTGGCTCACTTCCTTGAGCTGCGCAGTCAGGAGCACACTGAAGGGCTGGCATCTCCCGGACTGAGTCTTTGGGCCACCGAGGCTAATCTCAGCTCAGTGGCTTCATGCCGATTTAAAATAGCAGGGAAAAGAGGGGGGGAGGCTTTGAGTGCCACTGCTTACCCAGATCACATCTTGCCAGCCATCAGACCTGACTGGCACCCTTGTTGCTTCCAGGCCCAGTTCACAGCGCTGCTTCTTCCTTGACCCCGAAGCTCTCACTGAGTCTGGACACTCCCTTCTCAGCACCCTCACACACACACAAACACACCCGCTGGTGCGTCAGAAGGGAGCCCCACCTGCGGAAAGGCCTCCTGGGCTTTGCTGCCTTCAGCTTTGAATGAAAAACAAAGAGACTTTGCCAATTAATCATGGCGGGAGATTTCATGGATATCACAAAACACTTGGAGTCTTCCTTACCAGGCCCGTGACGGAGAAGACCGAAAGGTGTGCACTGAATGATGACGAGATGCAAAAATTACACTCAGATAACTCGAGTTTAAATATAGACAGACACACATTTAACCTTGTACAGCTGCAGATGGCTAATAAACTGACTTAAAGTCATTGATAATATAAACGTTTTAAAGGAACAAAGGCAGAGTTAAACTATGGAATTCATGCCTGCGGGAGTCAGTCCTCTGGGAATATGCAGGTGACTTTGGAAGGGACGGCACATGGAAGAATCATGACCAAGCCTATGAGGAGGCGTGTAGTGGTGATAGAGGTTTCCCTACTGAGGGGTACAGAAGCAGTGATCTGTGGGCCTGATAAGATGTCTCGAGAGGTGTGCTCTGTCTCCCCAGGGCCAAGATCCAAGATGTAACAGAACGGCTGCAACGAATTACCGGTATAAAACCCACTGACAAATACCCCTTCCTTTTGGTCCATGTGGGAACCAATGACACTGCTAACCTTAGCCTCCAGAAGATGATAGCCATGTTCAAATATATCAAAGGATGTCATATAGAGGAGGGAGAAAGGTTGTTTTCTGCTGCTCCAGAGAAGCGGACACGGAGGAATGGATTCAAACTACAAGAAAGAAGATTCTACCTAAACATTAGGAAGAACTTCCTTTTTTATAATATTTTTATTAGTTTTTTATATATAAACAGACAAAACATAAAATACAACAATATATCTATTTTCTGTCCCTCCAACCAACCTCCCTTCCCCCACCAGTCCACTTCTGTAAGTAAGAGCTGTTCGGCAGTGGAATTTGCTCCCAAGGAGTGTGGTGGAGTCTCCTTCTTTGGAGGTCTTTAAGCAGAGGCTTGACAGGTACCGTATATGTCAGGAATGCTTTGATGGTGTTTCCTGCTTGGCAGGGGGTTGGACTAGATGGCCCTCGTGGTCTCTTCCAATTCTATGATTCTATGAGACAGTGATGGCTCCCAACTTGGATGGCTTAAAAGAGGATTGGACAAATTCACAGAGGAGAGGGCTATTGATGGCTTCTAGCCACAATCGCTCTGCCCTGCCTCCAAAGTCTTCCTGTAGCTTAGAATGAATGAAGTTCCTCCCATCTTTGAGGGAATCTGAGCTGTGTGCATTTGCACAGCCAGGCCACAGAAATCGGACTTTCCTTTTGCTGGAACATTCTCTTCTGATCCACCCAGTTCAGCTAAAAGTGAAAGTTTGCACAGGGGCTTGGGATGGTGGCCTGCTCTGGAAGGATCCAATTAATTCCCTCCCATGGGGAGCAATGAGTCTCCTGTCTGGCGAGGGGCCTTTGATTTCACCTTGGCCAAGGGCAGCCTCCCTCCTGTGCTCAAATTCAGACCTGCCCTCTGATGCACAAAGGACGCAGAGCTGAATGGCCTTTGCAAGGAGGAAAGAGGGGGGCTGGCTGCCAATGGTCCCTTTGTAAAATCCTGTCACCTTACCTGCAGGTCCTTGATGTTCAACACATCAATGTTTAATTGATTCTGAGAGCCCCAAGAAAGAGAGTCTGGGACAGGCTGGAGACGTCATCACTTGCCCTCCCTCCCAGGTTTTGATCAGCAAAGTCGGATTTTCTCAAGGAGCAACAAGAGCAATTGCCCCCTCCATTTGGGACCAGGGTTTGCCTCTGGGGTGGCATTTAAAACAGGGCACTCTGCCAGCTTAGACTAGGTTCTTACAGCTCCTCGGGTCTTGCCAGGGTGGGGGCATGAGGGAAAAGAGAGGGGGGTCCCCTTGGGCTGCCCAGTTCCCATCACTCTGTTACTTCATTTTTTTACTTTTGTGTTTATCACAGATCAAAAAGCAAAGGATCAAAATCAGGGGAAGGAACCCATGGAAGTGGGGAAAAGCTCCCCAACAAATTGAGCCAGTGGTGGATTGGGCAGAAAAGACCGATGATGCTATCAAAGGCTGATTGATGTTCTGTAATTTTTTATTCTGATCAATGGGTAGTTGTCAGATTTCCTGCTTTTTTAATTCAAGGGCACAGTTATGAATCATGAAAACACATTTCAGCAATATTGAACACGAAAGCTTATAATTGAGTTGTTTGTCCATTAAATAAGCAAATGTGAAAATGCTTTGAAAGGTAGGGGCACCATCGCTCCCTCTAAGTAGGCAGTAAAAAGCCACTCAAAACCCCTTTGGAGGCATCCCTGAAGGTATCTTGCCTGGTCCCTCCCTCCCTCTTTGGGGTCTTCAGATGCGCTCTATGTGGGGCTCCCTTTGAAGGTGACCCGGAAACTACAACTAATCCAGAATGTGGCAGCCAGACTGGTGACTGGGAGCGGCTGCT
The DNA here is from genome assembly GCF_965207765.1 of Zootoca vivipara. NCBI lineage: Eukaryota > Metazoa > Chordata > Lepidosauria > Squamata > Lacertidae > Zootoca > Zootoca vivipara. The sequence continues at coordinate 75,497,986 of NC_142583.1, forward strand.
GAGACATTATATCACTGGTCCTGAAAGACCTACATTGGCTCCCATAACATTTCCGATGGTGCTGACCCTTAAAGCCCTAAACGGCCTTGGTCCTCTATACCCAAAGGGGCGTCTCCACCCCCATTGTTCTGCTCGGACACTGAGGTCCAGCACCGAGGGCCTTCTGGCGGTTCCCTCACTGCAAGAAGCAAAGCTACAGGGAACCAGGCAGAGGGCCTTCTCAGTAGTGGCACCCGCCCTGTGGAATGCCCTCCCATCAGATGTCAGAGATAAACAACTACTTGACATTTAGAAAACATCTGAAGGCAGCCCTGTTTAGGGAAGTTTTTAATATGTGAAATTTTAATGTATTTTAATATTTGTTGGAAGCCGCCCAGAGTGGCCTGATGGGCGGGGTACAAATAATATATTATTATTATTATTATTATTATTATTATTATTATTATTAGACCAAACTGTGGGAGGCAGTGGAAGACAGGAGTGCCTGGCGTGCTATGGTCCATGGGGTCATGAAGAGTCGGACACGACTAAACGACTAAACAACAAATTATTATTATTATTATTATTATTATTATTATTATTATTATTAAGATGCTGCTGGGAGCCGCTTAGGAGAGCAACTGTGGGTGAAAGAAAACCGTCACCAGAGGGCAGCAAAAGGGAGTCATTTGCCTTCTCACTTGATGAAATATTAACCCACCAGATTCCCCTAATTGGAAGCCAAATAAGGCCAGATCCCTTTTATGCTACATGGCTTCAGGGATCGAGTGCCTGACCAGAGAGGAGTGAGCCAAAGACAGCTGTGACGTCAGGTAGCCGTGATTCTTGCACTGCGGGGGGTTGGACTAGTAACTCAGTTTTCAATGTTTGGTGTTTTATTTTGTTTTTAATATCCTGTTGGAAGCATCCCAGAGTGGCTGGGGAAGCCGAGCCAGATGGGCAGGGTATAAGTAATAAATTATTATTATTATTATTATTATTATTATTATTATTATTATTATTATTATACAGAGCAGATCCGTTGGAATGAATGTGCATGGCCATGTTTCACCCATTAATTCCATTAATTCCAGTGGGTCAACTTAGTTGACTACTGTCCCTTGTTTTCGTCAAAGCATTCAAAGGTGTGATTACGACACCATCCGATTCAGCCTGGATGGGAGGAGAAAGTGAGAGGGATCTCCACCCGCTGTCACTTTGAATTTCGGAAGAGGGACTTCTCTCCAAAGGGAGGCTGTTGGCTGAAGGTGAAGGGGAGATGCAGAGGCCAAACCCCTCTGTGGAAGATCGGAGATCAGCAGAATAGACTGGCAAAGAAATGTGCGTGACAGATGACAAAAGGCCCAAGGAAATCCAAGGAGATGCCAGCAAGCCTAATGAGCAGAGTCAAGGCTGACCCTGAAAAGTGGTTTTCTGGACATAAGGAAGAGGAGGAGAAGCAAAACATTAGCATGAAGGTGAGCAAGCAAACATGAAGGCAGGCAAAGCATGTTCCTTTAGACGTTGCAGGGAGTGGCTCTGCCCCAAGGGCATTTCTGGAGTGCTGTGCAGACCCAGTCAGCCTTCCATGCTATATCACCTCTGCATGAAACTTCAGGGAGAGGATCGTGGGTGAGTGATGCTGAGGGCAGCCGGCTCTGCTATTTCGGAGGGATGCAGCCTGTTAAAGACACCTTTGCATTTGGGGCAGGCTCCAGGACTCGGACCAGGTCTCCGCAGTAGCCAGGAGCGCATTTGCACAGCTCAGCCTAGTGTGCCAACTGTGCCCCTTCCTGGAGATGTCTGAGTTGAAGCTGCAGTGACGCACACTTTAGTTCCATCCCGTCTGGACTACTGTAATGTCCTCTACATGGGGCTGCCTTGGAAAAGGGCTCAGAAACTTCCACTGGCTCAAAAAGCTGCAGCCAGAGTGCTGACCAGGGCTTGTTATAGGGATGACTCCCTTGTTTCAGCAGCTCCACTGGCTATTGGTCTGTATCCAGGCACAATTCAAAGGCCTGGTTATTACCTATAAAGCCCTACATGGCTGAGCTCCAAACTATCTGAAGGACCGTATTCTCCTCATGCCAAACTGCCTGCGTTTGGAGATCTTCGAGGGAAGCCTTCTCTTGGTCCTGCCACCCACACAGGCCCACTGGGTGGGGATTGTGGGAGAGGGTCTTCTCAGCTCCCAGACAACTTTGGGACTCTCTCCCTAGAGCAGGGGTTCTCAACAAAATTTTCTCGAGGACCCCTCATCGAGCCGCTATTGTGACAAGGACCCCCATTAATTCCTAATCCTAAAATTAAAAAGTGAGAGCCAAATTAAGTCTTTTTATATTTTATATTTATACGTTTTTTACAGTTACAACAGAGTACTCCATCAGTATACAGTTAGTTTTAATTTTCAGTTTAATTTTCAGTTCTTAATGAGATGAGTTAAATCTGTCCTTTGAGTCCATTATTTCTGAAATATTAGGTTCCAAACTTGAAACTTTCACTCTGAAATCCGACCGCATGTCGAGCCGATTCCTATATTTGTTTTTCATGAAACACATGGAAGAAAATGCTTGCTTTGTTTACAAACACTACTGTTTTGCAAAGAGGCAGCTTGCGCCAGGGAGGAGGGAGGGGAATGGAGAAGACAGGGTACCTGCGCAGTAGCGCACAAATGAAGCCGACGCTTGCAAAGCATCTTGGGGAGGTGAGCGTTAGTAGAATGCGCACGCTGCCTCTTTGCAAAACAGACTCTGCGCTAGACTCTGCTCATGCAGGAAGCGGCCAAAACAAAAAATCTGTTATCATACGAAATTTAATATGTTTTTTATTCTAATAGCAGCCCCTCATGTCAGGAGGGGGAACAAAATGCAGCATGTGAGCAGAGAAAAGGGGGAGAAAAGGAGGGCAATTCCTGTGCTGCCTGGTGTGAGAGCCAGATCCTGGCATGTAGATGCTCGATGTATTCTGCTCTGGTCAGACCTCACCTGGAGTACTGTGTCCAGTTCTGGGCACCACAGTTCAAGAAGGATACTGACAAGCTGGAACGTGTCCAGAAGAGGGCAACCAAAATGGTCAAAGGCCTGGAAACGATGCCTTATGAGGAACGGCTTAGGGAGCTGGGTATGTTTAGCCTGGAGAAGAGAAGGTTAAGGGGTGATATGATAGCCATGTTCAAATATATAAAAGGATGTCATATAGAGGAGGGAGAAAGGTTGTTTTCTGCTGCTCCAGAGAAGCGGACACGGAGCAATGGATTCAAGCTACAAGAAAGAAGATTCCACCTAAACATGAGGAAGAACTTCCTGACAGTAAGAGCTGTTCGGCAGTGGAATTTGCTGCCAAGGAGTGTGGTGGAGTCTCCTTCTTTGGAGGTCTTTAAGCAGAGGCTTGACAGGCATATGTCAAGAATGCTTTGATGGTGTTTCCTGCTTGGCAGGGGGTTGGACTGGATGGCCCTTGGGGTCTCTTCCAACTCTAGGATTCTATGACCCTGAGGAAAGCATGGTGGTGGTGCAGGAGACTTGAGATATTCATGGCAGAGAGATTTTCTCCTGCCCCCCAATAAGGCTGGAGGGCAAGGCTGAGTCAGTGATGAGTGAGGCAAGCAGAGTAAAGGCCCAGAGGGAGCGGGAAGAGGCGGGAATATTCAGTGCCATATTCAGAGTCCTTCCCCATCTCGCTCTCTGAACAAATAGTTTGGGCTGAGAGGGAGAGAGATCTCTTAGGGGACAGAGAGGATGGGGTGGCGTTTGGGTGGGAGAGCTGACAAGGCAAGAGCTAAAGGATGGACCTTCCCAGAGACCCCCAAAGCCTTTCCTGCAGGCCTGCAGCCAGCCCTCCTCCTGGAGAAGGCTAGGCTTCCAGTTAGATGGTCACAGAATCATGGAGCTGGAAGGGGCCTCAAGGGTCATCTAGTCCAACCCCCCCCAAAATGCAGGAATATTTTGCCCAAGGTGGGGCTCCATCAGGAGGCAATGAAGAAGATGAATGGGAGGGGGCTGTTGGGGCTGGGAAGGGGGTCAGGTAGCAGGCAAGAGAGGCTTGAAGAGAGGCTGCCTGGCTGCCCCCCAACAGAAAAGGTTCAGGGACTGTGCAGGGGAAAGAAAAGGGGAGCCAGAGATGCAGGATCAGGCCTCTTGCAGGTCCAGTTCCTTGCAGGCCCACACATTCTGCTTCTGCAGGGAGGAGCCTGGGCTGGTGGGCTTGGCTGCCCCACCTCCTGCAGCTGCAGCTCTGCGAAGGGGAGGCCAGTCTGGATGCCAGCCAAGGACACCCGCGGGCGAGGAAAGTGGGCCAAGGACCCAGCCAGTGCCACCCACCCCCATCCTGCTGAACAAGGAAGGAATAGAAATCAATCCCCATGAGCATGGCAGGAGTGCGGCTGCAGAGGCAATAGCCCAGCCCTTGCCGATGGCTGGCATGCAGCCAGAGGGCACCGGGGTCAGTGCCCCCTGCCGCCTTCCCTGGTATTATGTGTGCTGGGGTCCCTGCCTGCTCCAGGTTGCACTCTTTCAATTCGCCAGCCAGCCAGGATTGGCATGCCCAAGTCCAAGAGGGGAGCTGAGCTCACAACCACCTCCTGGAGAGGGAGAGGGAGCCCCCAGGGGGCCTAGAAGGAAGCCATGGGCCCATGGGCTCTGCTCCTGTCTCCCACCCCAGCAGGGCAAAAGCAGCCTGCAGAGCCCTCCAGGCCAGGAGGACACAGGCCCACCTCCTCACCAGACCAGCCGTGAGGTTCAGCCAGCCAGAAGCGCAGGAGTATTTTCTGGGGACTGATGTGGCGAGCTCAGCCAGCTGGAAACATCCGTTCTGGCAGGCGCAGGACTCCGATTCAGGTGAACTTGCTGCAGCCCCAGGAACGGAAGCAGAGAGCCAAACAGGATTTACGTGCAAATCAAGGACACAGGAGGAGCCTAACAGCAGCAGGATCAGGTCAAAGGGTTCTGGTCCTCCTCACAGTGGCCAGCCAGAGGGAAGTGCACAAGGGGGACCTGAGCCCCCCCAAGACCCCCAGAAACTGGAAGCAGAGCGTAGCTGTTGTGGATAGTAGCCCCCATGGATTTGCCTTAATCCTCTTTTCAGGTCATTGGGGTTGGGGGCTGTCACTGCCTCCTGTGGGAGGGAGTTCCGCAGTTCAGCTACGCGCTGCGTGAAGAAGTTCTTCCGTTTGTTTGTCTCAAATCTCCCAACGTTCAGCACTAGAATTTGGGACGCCCCCAAATTCTGGTGTTACGAGAAAGGGAGAAAAGCCTTTCCTCTGCCCACTCTTTCCACACCGGGAATTCTTGTGCCTGTGGAAGCCGCTGCCATTCCTATCACTTCTGTGAGGCCATGGCCAGATGCAGCACAGGGGCTGGGCATCATGGGCGCTCGGCACTGCCAGGGCATTGCAAAGAAAAGGGCAACTGAGGGCTGGCAGCTCCAAGGAGGAGTTCCCAGTTGCTATGCGACTTGGGACCCTCGTAGCTACAGGACCGCCTCTCCTGGTATGCCCCGCAGAGGACCTTAAGGTCCACAAACAACAATATTCTGGAGATCCCGAGTCATAAGATGGCTAGATTGGCCTCTACTAGAGCCAGGGCCTTTTCAGTACTGGCCCCAACCTGGTGGAACGCTCTTTCCCAGGAGACCAGGGCCCTGAGGGATTTGTCATCTTTCCGCAGGGCCTGCAAGACAGAGCTGTTCCGCCTGGCCTTTGGGTTAGACTCATCCTGACCCCTGTGTTTTCCTCCCTCATGGCTTGGATTTATGGACTACTTGAAATGAGGCTGCACTTTAAATTTTAATACTGTATTTTAATTAATTGTTCTTATGTTTTATTGTAATTCTGTTGGTGTCAGCCGCCCTGAGCCCAGTTTTTGACTGGGGAGGGCGGGGTATAAATAAAATTTTATTATTATTATTATTATTATTATTATTATTATTATTATTATTATTTTATCAGCTTCTCTGCAAGAATATCATGGGGGACTTAGTCAAAAGCCTTACTGAAATCAAGAGACACCACTTGCACAGCATCTACCAAGTTCGCAACTCTATCAATAATCTTCTTCTTTGGTGATCATTCGTGGCCGAGCAAGATTGTCTTCCATAAACACAGTTTTTAAAAAAGAGTCCGTAAGGGACTGTGGAGGCCAATTCTGGATCCACACGTCCTTCCACAGTGGGGACCTTGGTTTCCGGGCGGGAGTTGATCACGGTGTGGATTTGCCATGTGTGCCTTCCTCTTAGCACATTTCTCTCTTGCGTCCTGAGTTCGAGTGTCTTCAAAGCCATGACACCTTTGGTAAAGGCTGTTCTCCAAATGGAACGCCTGCAGGTGTTCCCCAGTTGTCAGTGTTTATTCTACATTTTAAAAAAGATTTGCCTTGAGACAGTCTTTAACTCTCTTTTGTTGACCGCCAGCATTATGCTTTCCATTTTTAAGTTCGGAGTAGAGTAGTTGATTTGGAAGACAATAATCAGGCATCTGCACAACATGACCAGTCCAATGAAGTTGATGTTGAAGAATCATTGCTTCCACACTGAATCATAGAATCCTAGAGTTGGAAGAGACCCCAAGGGCCATCCAGTCCAGCCCCCTGCCAAGCAGGAAACACCATCAAAGCATTCTTGACATATGCCTGTCAAGCCTCTGCTTAAAGACCTCCAAAGAAGGAGACTCCACCACACTCCTTGGTAGCAAATCCCACTGCCGAACAGCTCTTACTGTCAGGAAGTTCTTCCTAATGTTTAGGTGGAATCTTCTTTCTTGAAGTTTGAATCCATTGCTCCGTGTCCGCTTCTCTGGAGCAGCAGAAAACAACCTTTCTCCCTCCTCCACTGGTGATCTTTGCTTCTTCCAGTACACTGATATTAGTTCACCTCTCTTCCCAAGTGATGTGTAAAAATATTTGGAGACACCGTTGATGGAATCTTTCGAGGAGTTGGAGATGGCGTTTATAAGTGGTCCATGTTTCACAAGCATATAGTAAGGTTGGTAGAACAATCGCTTTGTAATAGCTTTTTTTGGAGTCTTCTCCAAAAAAGAAAACAATGCCCGACCTGAAGAATATGGAGCAGATGATTCAGCAGGCCAGGGCGGGTGGACCCAGGGATGGGCAGGGTGAGCCCAGCTGCCTGCCTGCTGAAGACGAAGAGGGCAGGCAGGCAGGCAGGGTGACTGACCTTCTAGGGTGAGGCAAGGCAAGGCAACCTTCTTGGAAGGCGTGGGACTGGATTAGCTATCAGGAGATCCGTCAACTTCCATCAAGTCGCCCCTGAGTTCCTCATCCTTCTCTCTGCCTCCACCTGCAGAGCCCACAGCAAAGTCAAAGCTGATTTAGGTAACCACCTGAACCGTCACCAGTGAAGATTGTTGCACGCCACCCCAATCTCCGAGTGGTGAGAGATTCGAGGGGTTCCAGGCGCTTACCTAGGGGGTTTGGTTTCCTTGGAATGAGGAACAGCAGAGACTGTGGTGCCTTTAGGATCCATAGTTTTTAAATGCATACTTCCTGGAACAGATGAACAGGCATTCAAAAGGAGGTGAGATGGTAGTAATAGGGGGTTTCAACTATCCTGATATTTGTTGGATGTCAAACTCAGCCAAGAGCATAAGGTTGAACAGATTCCTCACTGGCCTTGCAGACAATTTCATTGCCCAGAAAGTGGGAGAAGCAACAAGAGGATCAGCCATTTTAGATCTGGTCCTAACCAATAGTGATGACCTGGTTAGTGGGGTAGAAGTGGCAGGATCATTAGGTGGGAGTGACCATGCTCTTCTGGAGTTTATTATTCAGCGGAAAGGAGCAACCAAGCATACTAAGACTCAAATTCTAGACTTTAAGAAAGCTGACTTCAGAAAACTTAGGGAAACGCTGGGTGAGATCCCATGGACAGTAATACTAAAAGGGAAGGGAGTTCATGATGGTTGGGAGTTTGTTAAAAGGGAGATATTAAAAGCACAACTTCAGGCAATACCAATGAGACGGAAACATGGAAGGTGCCTAAAGAAGCCAGCGTGGCTATCTAAATAACTTTTAACTGAGTTAAGATTTAAAAGGGATATGTACAAAAAATGGAAAAGGGGGGAAATCACCAGAGAGGAATTCAAACATATAGCCAGCACGTGTAGAGTCAAAGTCAGAAAAGCTAAAGCACAGAATGAACTCAGGCTTGCCAGAGAGGTTAAAAGCAACAAAAAGGGCTTTTATGGGTATGTCCGAAGCAAAAGGAAGAACAAGGAAACAGTGGGGTCACTTAGAGGAGAAGATGGTGAAATGCAAACAGGGGACAGAGAAAGGGCAGAACTCCTCAATGCCTTCTTTGCCTCAGTCTTCTCCAAAAAAGAAAACAATGCCCGACCTGAAGAATATGGAGCAGATGATTCAGCAGGGGAAACACAGCCCAGAATAAGTAAGGAGGTAGTACAAGAATACTTGGCTAGTTTAGATGTATTCAAGTCTCCAGGGCCAGATGAACTACATCAAAGGGTATTAAAAGAACTGGCAGAGGTGATTTCAGAACCACTGGCAATAATCTTTGAAAATTCCTGGAGAACAGGCGAAGTCCCAGCATACTGGAGGAGGGCAAATGTTGTCCCTATTTTCAAAAAGGGGGAAAGAGAGGACCCAAACAATTACCGCCCAGTCAGCCTGACATCAATACCAGGAAAGATTCTAGAGCAGATCATTAAGCAAACGGTCTGTGAGCACCTAGAAAGAAACTCTGTGATCACTAAAAGTCAGCATGGGTTTCTGAAAAATAAGTCATGTCAGACTAATCTGATCTCATTTTTTGACAGAATTACAAGCCTGGTAGATGAAGGGAACGCTGTGGATGTAGCATATCTTGATTTCAGCAAGGCCTTTGACAAGGTGCCCCATGATATTCTTGTAAAGAAGCTAGTAAAATGTGGGCTAGACAATGCTACCATTCAGTGGATTTGTAACTGGCTGACTGACCGACCCCAAAGGGTGCTCATCAATGGCTCCTCTTCATCATGGAGAGAAGTGATTAATGGGGTGCCACAGGGTTCTGTCTTGGGCCCAGTCTTATTCAACATCTTTATCAAGAACTTGGATGATGGGCTTGAGGGCATCCTGAGCAAGTTTGCAGATGACACCAAATTGGGAGGGGTGGCTAATACCCCAGAGGAAAGGATCACACTTCAAAATGACCTTAACAGATTAGACAACTGGGCCAAAGCAAACAAGATGAATTTTAACAGGGAGAAATGTAAAGTACTACACTTGGACAAAAAAAATGAAAGGCACAAATACAGGATGGGAGACACCTGGCTTGAGAGCAGTACATGTGAAAAGGATCTCGGAGTCTTGGTAGACCACAAACTTGACATGAGTCAACAGTGTGATGCAGCAGCTAAAAAAGCCAATGCAATTCTGGGCTGCATCAATAGCATCTAGATCTAGGGAAGTAATAGTACCACTGTATTCTGCTCTGGTCAGACCTCACCTGGAGTACTGTGTCCAGTTCTGGGCACCACAGTTCAAGAAGGCTATTGACAAGCTGGAACGTGTCCAGAAGAGGGCAACCAAAATGGTCAAAGGCCTGGAAACAATGCCTTATGAGGAACGGCTTAGGGAGCTGGGTATGTTTAGCCTGGAGAAGAGAAGGTTAAGGGGTGATATGATAGCCATGTTCAAATATATAAAAGGATGTTGTATAGAAGAGGGTGAAAGGTTGTTTTCTGCTGCTCCAGAGAAGTGGACACGGAACAATGGATTCAAGCTACAAGAAAGAAGAGTCCACCTAAACATTACGAAGAACTTCCTGACAGTAAGAGCTGTTCGACAGTGAAACTTGCTGCCATCTGTCAGGAATGCTTTGATGGTGTTTCCTGCTTGGCAGGGGGTTGGACTGGATGGCCCTTGGGGTCTCTTCCAACTCTATGATTCTAGGTTTGCTGACATAGTATTTTAAAACGACAGAAGTGACTCTCATGGCTGATGTCAGCAGTTTAGGAGGAAAACAATGTGCAACGGGATGGGAATGGAACCTTTTTACTCATTTGATTGTGCAGGTTGAATGACAGAGAACACACCACGCCTCTAGAAGAAAACTGGGTACACATTTCTGTATTGGAGCTTACATGATTGGGAGACCAAGCCCAAAAGGACCAGTCAGTGCTCTGGTGCTGTTTTCAGGGACCAGTGGATCTTTCTCCAGTTCCTGGGGTGATTTGGCTGGCAGCAGTCATGCAGCTACCTGCATCAAATTATGTGACCCATGGATGAAAAGGAGGAATGGGGTGGGCAAGCTGGGCTCTTGGTGTCCCCGCTGTCCATCTTTTGCTCTGTGCAAGAGTCTTTGTGAAGCAGGAGGAAAGGCTTCTTCATTTCCACCGCAGAGCACAGAGTTTGCTCTTTACTTCCCAGTGCAAGGAAATGTTGGTAGCTTCGCTTTCTTAATAGCCTCTGTCAGCGCCTTTGCTTTGTGAACAAAACGTTCCCCTCCAAGCTGTACACCAGCATCATGTCCCTGTTCTCAGAATGAGAGGTGACACTCTGTGCACACATTGCTTGACGGGGAACTGGGATGGAAGTGGCACAGACAGACACCCCAAAATCAGCTCACGAGGCACCTGGGCTTGTCTGGCCAAGCAACTCAGGAAGAGGAGGGCTGGTCTGTGACATTTCACTCTGTCAGACCCCAGGAGTTTTGGTAAACATTTGTTCTGGCCAGAACTTCCGTGGCATGCCAGACCTGTACTTGTGTCAGTCAGCCAGTTTGGCCAGGGATGGATCCTTCACCAGGACTCTTCTGCCTGGCAAGGGCAACACCATCACTACCGAGAAGGCAGAGGGCCTTCTCGGTAGTGGCACCCACCCTGTGGAATGCCCTCCCACTAGAGGTCAAAGAGAACAACAATTACCAGACCTTTAGAAGGCATCTCAAGGCAGCCCTGTTTAGGGAAGCTTTTAATGTGTGATGGATTTCTGTATTTTAGAATTTCTGTTTTGTTGGAAGCCGCCCAGAGTGGCTGGGGGAACCCGGCCAGATGGGCGGGGTATAAATAATAAATTATTATTATTATTATTATTATTATTATTATTATTATTATTATTATTATTATTATATTGAACTGGCCCAAACCCTGAGATCATCATCAGAGGCCCTTCTTCGTGGGTCTCCTCCACAAGAGGTCTGGAACACAAGGACAGGCCTTTTCTGTGGCGGCTTCCCATTGGTGGGATGCTCTCCGCTGGGAGACTCATTTGGCGCCCTCATTACATCTCTTTCGGCACCAGGCAAACACATTCCTCTCCTCCCAGGGCTTGGGCTAACTAAACTATCCATAGGGGGTATTGTTTTTGTTTGTTACTATGTTCTGCATTTTTGTGTTTTTATATTGTAAATCATCATGGTTCTAGGATGAAGGACAGCATATAAATATAATAAATAAAAATAAAATAATGGTACCCAGTTAGTCTGGACATGGCCTGATGATTATCTGCTTGTGGTACCACAGAGGTGGCCTTTTTCATGGGTGGCCCCAGTGTTGCGGAATGCCCTCCCGTTGAGATAGGAGAGGCATTGTTGTTTTTACCTGTTTAAATGGTTTTGCTTCTTAACGGCTTGTTTTATTGTATATTTTAATTAAGAATGTTTTGATGTTGTTTAGTCTTTTAGTCGTGTCCGACTCTTCGTGACCCTATGAACCAGAGCACGCCAGGCAATCCTGTCTTCCACTGCCTCCCGCAGTTTGGTCAGACTCATGTTGGTACGGTAGCTTCGAGAACACTGTCCAACCATCTCGTCCTCTGTCGTCCCCTTCTCCTTGTGCCCTCCATCTTTCCCAACATCAGGGTCTTTTCCAGGGAGTTTTCTCTTCTCATGAGGTGGCCAAAGTATTGGAGCCTCAGCTTCAGTGAGCACTCAGGGCTGATTTCCTTCAGAATGGATAGGTTTGATCTTCTTGCAGTCCATGGGACTCTCAAGAGTCTCCTCCAGCACCAGAATTCAATTACGGACTGATTTCACATTTGTAAATTTGCTTAGAAGCCATTTGGGCATATAAATGGTATAAAAGGTAAAAGTAAAGGGACCCCTGACCATTAGGTCCAGTCGCGGACAACTCTGGGGTTGCGGCGCTCATCTCTCTTTACTGGCAGAGGGAGCCGGCGTAGAACTTCTGGGTCATGTGGCCAGCATGACTAAGCCGCTTCTGGTACCTATTTATCTACTTGCACTTCGTGCTTTCAAAATGCTAGGTTGGCAGGAGCTGGGACCGAGCAATGGGAGCCCACCCTGTTGCGGGGATTCGTACCGCCGACCTTCTGATCGGCAAGCCCTCCTAGGCTCTGTGGTTTAACCCACAGCGCCACCCGCGTCCCTAAAAGAACAGGCCTGTTTCTGCCCAGAGTCCTTCCCAGAACACTGAATATCTTGCTGGGCAGTTTTTGCACCCTTCCCTCTTTGCACCTAAGGAGGAAAGAGTCCTTGTCCACAGGCCTGACTTAAGGAGCCACTTTGCCTTCCTTGCCACCTGAAATCAGGAGCCCCTGAAGGGCCACCAGCCACACCTTGGAGGGTGGCGGTTTGCCCTGCAGGTCGGAGTCTGCACAGTTTGGGTCCAAAAGCAGTGCTCTCGGCCCAAGCGGCTGATGAATGTTAAATTTCTATTCCCATCAGAGCAGAACTGTTGTTTTCATTTACACAAATTGTGCCTCGAACAACCCCAATGTCCTTTGCTCCAACGTCCCTGTGGCCGTTTCCAGCAGCTCCGTTGACCTTCAGAATGATGAGTGTCTCAGTTTCACAGAATCTTAGAATTGTAGAGTTGGAAGAGAACTCCAAGGATCATCTAGTCCCACCCCCTGCAATGCAGGGATCCCTGACAAGTGGCCACCCATGTCTTGGCTAGGGGAGGGGGGAAGGGGGCTTTCCCTGGATACATTTCTACTTCTGGCTCACAAAGGAGTCTGTTTTATTTGAACCAAATTTCTATGCCCCTGAATCATCTAAGCAGTTTAGAGATCGCCCAGGCCACACAGTGACCTCGACTGGAAAAGGGCCTTACAAAAAAGCCCCCGGACCTTAGGATCGGGGCAGCCCCGAGGGGCAGCGGGGCTTAGTCGGCTCAGGCCCGTGAGCCTCAGGGCCCAGGAGCTGCAGCAAATCCCAGCCCCCCCTAAGAGGGCCAATCCTGCCAGGAAGCCCCACCGGCTAAGCCCAGAGGAGAGGGGCCGCCACGCCCTCTGCACATGCTCGGAGGCGTCTTCTTCGCGCGGCTCCCAAGCCAGGGCCAAGCCGGGAGGCAGAGAGAGGAGGATCCCCGCGCGCGACGTGCAGCTGCTGGGGCTCCGCTCGGGGTCGCGCACGTGGCCGGGCCGCCCGCCGAGGCGAAGCCCCGCCCAGGGAGGCGGCGGCGGCGGCGGAGCGCCGGTCGCTCTCCCGGGAAGGCGCGACGCCGCCCGCCCGCCCGCCCCGGCTCCGCCTCTCTCGGCCGAGCGCTTCGGCGGCGTAGGACCCTCTCGCCGGCGCCGGGCTGGTGGGCGAGCGAGCGAGCGAGCAGGCAGGCAAGGAGCGCGCAGCGGGGACGGAGGGCATCCTGAGCAGCCGTCGCCTTCGGCTCGGGATGGCAGGGCGCGCAGATTGGCAGAGGTCTTTTTTATGGCTGCCATGGGTGGGGGGGGGGAGGCAGCTCTGCGGGAAGGTCGGCAGCCCCTCTTCCGCGCCAGAGCAGCTGCTTGGCATGCAGAAGGCTCGCCCGCGAATGGCTTCGCCGGCCTGGCTTCCCCGGAAGAGAGCCGCTGCTGCCAGCCCGTGTCGAGAAGGCTGAGCTAGGTGGACCAAGCCTCGGCTTGGCTTGGTTACTCCACACCCTCACACACACACACCCCGCTACGAAGCAGGGGCTGCTACCTCGGCCGGGCGGATGCTGCGAACGAACGCCTTTCTGGATCGCGGCGCGGCTGGGCGCGCAAGCGGAACGGGGGGCGGTGGAAGCCTTTGGGGAGCCCTTGTAAGCGGGTGGGGGCTAGTCTGTGGCGCCTGTGGGAGGGTTATTTTGCCCCAACCCCCCAAAAAAACCATCTGAAAGAGACAGTAAGGCGCAAAGGGTGATCTGTCGTGGGGTGAAAAGTTTTCTCCGAGGCGCCTGCGGTGTTCCGGGGAACTTCTGAGACGCGCCGCTTTCACGTCCGCAACTCCCTTGGCGGGAGGGGGGGGGGCTGGCGGTGAGGATGGTTTTATCCGGTGTCTTAAAGTTTAGGCTGCGGGCAAAAGTCCTGAGGTCCGGGGGCTGGCTCCGCCTGGGTTTTAAGGGGGGTTCTGGGGATTATTGGAGGGAGGCCCTACCGTAATACATGTCTGACCCCCGCCTCCCCCCCCGTCCCTTGCCAGCGGGCCAAGGGAGCAGGGAACAATGCAGGGGCTTAAAGACCACCTTCATTGTGGGGGGTGCTTTGGGGGCGCAGGCTCCAGCCCCCCAGGCTTCATGCTGCCCTGAGAAAGGCACCTGCCACGAAAGTGCTGCTATTTCGTTGCCCTTCAGGGGATATTGGATGTGGGGAAGCCAGGGACCCCTTCTTCTGGGCTTGCCACTCCTTTCTTCTTTGCAGCTGGGACCCTGGCTCTCTCCCCCCCCCCCCGCCCTCTGGACTCTGAGCCGCATCTCTGCTTCTGTGTGTGATCCTGAGGGCCAGGTGAGAGCCTGAGGCATGGCCGGGCTGGTGCTCTCTCTTGGCACTGGCTTGACTTAGAATCGTAGAGTTGGAGGGGGCCGCAAGGGTCATCTAGTCCAACCCCCTTGATGTGACCCCCAAACGCCTGCTTAGAAGCCTCCAAGGAAGGAGAGCCCCCCCCCACCTTCTGAAAGAGTATTTTCCGTTTGTACTGGCAGAAAGTTCTTCCCAAGGTTTCGTTGGAATCTCTTTTCCTGCAAGAGGGGCTTCTTTCTCCCCAAGGATGGGCACCCTCACAATGGAGCACCCAGCCCATCCGGCTGGCCTTTACTGGAAGCCCACTGCTTCGTCTCCTTGGAAGCTCTCCTTGGATAGCGTCCCACAGCTTCAACCTGCCCCTCTCCTGTTCTTCTGGCCTCCATGGCCCCCTGGATAGCGTCCCACAGCTTCAACCTGCCCCTCTCCTGTTCTTCTGGCCTCCATGGCCCCCTGGAGTCTCCCTTTGTGGCCCCTGTCTCACTTTCCCTGAGTGCCTTTGCTCCCTGTGGGGGAGTGGCAGAGCCCCCTCCCTGCCTTCGCTGGGCTCATAGGTAGAAGCCCGGCTCCCACCTGCCCCACTGGGCACCCATTATTTCTGGGATCTCCGTTTCCAGGCTTGTGGGCTATATAGAAGGGGGGAGGGGGGGTGCTTTTTGCCTCTTGCCCTTCAGAGGAGGGTGACCAAGAAGGTGAAGCCTCGGGAAACAAAGCCGGATGAGGAATGGTTGAAGGCGCTGGGGATGTTTCGCCTGCAAAAGAGGAGATAAGGCAGCCACCTTCAAATACCTGAAAGGCTGTTACCTGGAAGAAGGAGCAAGCTTGCTTTGTGCTCCTCCAGAGGGTAAGACCCAGTGGAAGGGTTCTCAGCTCCTTCCTTGGAGGTTCTTAAGCCTGTCTTGGATACTTTAGTTGAGATTCCTGCATTGCAGGGGGTTGGACTAGATGACCTTTGGGGTTGATTCCTTCCAGCTCTGCAGTTCTAATATTCTGAGAGCTCTTTAGCTGGATCAGGCAAGAGGTGGCCCATTCCAGCCAGCTTCCTGCTCCCACATTGGCCAGCCAGATGCTCACAGTCAGTGTAGCAGCTGCCGATACCCTCTCCACACTTGGGATGATCTCCTGCAACTGACATTCAGAGGCGTCCGGCCTTTGCAGTGGTGGGAGAGCCTGTTCACTGTGTCTGTTGGATCTCTGTATTCTGCCTATTGCCTCTTGGCCTGCAGCCCCCAGCTACCTGCTCCAGGCTGGTTGTCTCATTCTGCAGAACATTCATAGAATCATAGCCTGGTCGTCTTGGAAGGGACCCTGAGGGTCATCCAGCCCAACCCCCTGCAATGCAGGAATCTTCACGAAGGCATCCATGGCAGATGGTCATCCAACAGTTCCCCCCCCCCACATCTGCTCTCAGGGAAGGGTCCTGCTTGTGATCATGGGCAGCCGGCAGGGCATTGGGTGTGAAGTAAACCACCCATAGGTGTTTGCCGCCCCCCCCACCACTGCCACTCTCCTCACCCGGCGTTGCCAATACTAATGAGACACCCTTCCAGTCAGGTCTGGGTCTGGGCACAGCTCCAGGAACAGGAAGGAAATTGCCCAGGTGTCTGCCTGGGTAGCAAGTGGTCCAGAATCCTCAATTCTGCTGCAGCAAAATGGGGGGGGGGCAGGCAGGCAAGCAGGCTTCCTCCTCCTCCTCCTCCTCCTCCTCCTCCTCCTCCTCCTCCTCCCCCCCCTCCTGGGGTGCTCTGAGGAAGGCCAGTGATTCGCTCGCTCAGCAGTTGGAAACTTTGCTTGTTAGCAGTGCGGGAGAAAGTCTGGGCGGCTGTGCTGAGCTGGCAACTCCCTTCCTGCTGGGGAGAAGCTATGATGGCACAGTGGGGGGGGGAGGCACTGCAGCTGGGCAGAAAGGGGTCTCTTCTGGCCTGGCCCTCTTGCCAGGAGGCATTGGCGGGGGGGGGGGGGCTGCAGAGCCTGCCTGGGACGCCCCTCCTGTGCAACCCTGAGGCCTCTGCCCTTCATTCTCGCTCCTTTCTGGTGGGTCCCTGACCCCCCCTGCCAAGTCAGCTGCAGGAGGGAAGAGTGTTGCGGCACAGGGGGCTCCCCCCAACTAAAGGGCTCTCCCTTGGTTGTCTGGGAGTTCCCACCTTACAGAGGGGGCTTCTGGCACCTTCTTTAGGCCTTCTTAGAGCTCTGCTGGATGAGGCCAGTGACCCATCGAGTCCACCATTCTGTTCTCATGGCACCTAACAGTCCTGGGGGAGAGTTGCCATTGTATGCCCTCGATGACACCTGGGGTTTTATTTCTTTATTGAATTTCCATCCCACCTTTCTCTACAAGGAGCTCAGGAGGGCCGGTGTATGGTTCTCCCTTCCTCCTCATTTAATCTCCACAACAACCCTGTGAGGTAGGCTGGGTTGAGGGGAGCATTGACTGACCTTCCTGGCCGAGGAGGGATTTGAACCCTAGTCTCTCCCAGGTCCTAGTCCAGCACTAACCCCTGGCTTTCTGTTGAAGATCGATAGATCCCACAGTCATTCCTATTAAACTGCCTTTAATACTACGTTTTTAAATGGCTGTAACCTTCCTTTCCTTTGTTGTCAGTTTTTAAGCAGAGGTCGGATGGCCATGTGTCAGAATCATGGAATCAGTTGTGATTCCTGCATTTGGGGGGGGGGGACCTAGTCTGGATGACCCTTCTGTCATTCTATATCCTGGGACCCTACGGTGGTGGGCGGGCAAGAAAATCAAGAGCCATTCATAATAATGACAACAAGGTGAAATGTCCACAGGCTTGCTACCTACCTTTTGCTTTCTCCCCCCCCCCAATTCCCCAAGGTGCCTCCCCCTGGCACAGCCACTTGGGGGTGAGCTGGGAAACTGAGTTGCGGGGCGAAAGGGGCGCCAGCCAGGAAACGCTCTCTGTGGCAAAGAGAGGCTGGAGGGTCCTCCGGCAGCGGGCTGTGGCCTCCTCCCGCCTCTAGGCTGGGAGATGGAGCCCCTGGTCGGTTTAAGGAGGCACAGCAGAGGCTCTTTGGGGGTGTCCCTTCCCTGATGTGCCTCTTGGAGGCCGACACAGGCGGTGGGATGGCTGGGAGGGAAGGAAGGAGGGTCCTCCTGGCCGGGTGGTGAGGGTTTCTCCTCCTCCTCCTCCTCCTCCTCCTCCTCCTCCTCCTCTTCCTGCTCCCCATGAAGGCCATGCTGCTATTCTTAGCTGTGGCTTCTGCCTGGCTGGCGTTCCTGGCCTGTTGACGCTGAAGGGCCCCTCCCCCCTCCCCCCCCTTTCCAACAGAGGCAGCAGCAGACCCACCAAAGACCAGAGCTTGTCGCTTTGTGTTTTGTGATCCTGCCTGAGACTGGAGGTGGCAGAGGGACAGGAGAGGGTGTTTTTTAGGGGTTAGCCACGTGGCAGAGGGAATTGTGGGAGCCTCCGAAAGGAAACTGGGCACATTTGGGAGGGGCTTTAAGAACATCAGAAGAGCCTGCTGGATCAGGCCAGGGGCCCGTCAAGTCCAGCATCCTGTCCTCACAGGGGCCGACCTGTGGGAACCCCCCCCCAGCAGGAGCTAAGCACAAGGCAACGCTCCCCTCCTGCAACTGGGATTCAGAAGCGTTGCAGATTCTGGCTGTGGAGCCAGAGCAGGGGCGTCCTGGCTAGTAGCCCTCGACCGCCCTCTCGTCCTCCGCAAATGTCTGTTTCACCAGACCTTGAATGGGATTGGTGGGTGACAGGATTGGGGAGTTATTTCAGAAGAAAAGTGAATGGCAAGGAAAGGGTTAATCCCCCGCAGCCCTACTCTGATGCAAATTCCCCCCCCCCCCACAGCTGCCCTTTAATAGTCAGCCCCTTTGGTGGCCTGATCCAGCTGCTACAGAGCTCCCTTTAGGTTCTTGTGATTCCTAAGTGGAGCCTCCATGGATAGCGTCAGTCTACCTTAGAAAGGTGGAGAACAAGAGTGGGAGAAGGTTGCTGCGCTCAGGTCCTGCTTGTGGGCGTCCCTTTGAGGGCCTCTGGTTGGCCAGGGGGAGAACCGGGTGCTGGATTAGGGGCCCCCACTTTGGTGGCCTCATCCAGTTGCAGGCTCTCCTTCTCTTCTGGGCTCCTGGGTCACTTGATCTGAGCAAGGCTGCTTCTTATGACTCGCCATCTGCTCTGCATAGCGTTAAGGCCAGTTAATAGAACAAGTCAGGGATTCCTGCGTTGCATTGCAGGGGGTTGGACTGGATGTCCCTTGGGGGTCCCTTGCAGCTCTACACCTCTCTTATTTTCATTATCCCTGTCTTACTTTTGCACTGTTTTCTTAGCCAGGGTTGTAGTGTGGCATATAACTGGAATGGGTTTCCACCCACTCATCTCCTCTCTTCTCTTCTCCCTGCAGGTCCGCCACCCAGGGAGGCTATGGGCTGGCGCTGTGCCTTCCAGCCCCACAAGTGACCGACCCTCAGGAAGCTGAAGCAGCAGCCGTGAGCAGGATGGCCCCCCTTCCCCCCTCTCCCTTCTCCCGGCCGAGAGAGAGGCCCTCGGTGGCCAGGGACGGACCCTAGAGAGGGGGGAGGGGAGGAGGAGAGCAGGCCATGGGGCACCTGCCAGCTGGGGGGCAAAGGCCAGGCCTCCACCAGCCATGAGGCGCCGGCTGCCCTCTGGGGAGTGGCTGAGGCTGAGCCCCAGGCAGCAGCACCCTCAGGAGAGATGCTTTGCGCCACGGCGGAGGGGGCAGCCAAATCGAACGCTTTCTGCGGAAGGGCTTGAGGTTATGCGGGGCAGGAGGCCGTGACGCCCCCCCCCCGGCGGGGCAAAGTGGCTGCCATGGCCAGCCAGGGGGCAGCCCTGGAGGCCGGCCAAGAGAAGGCTGCCGCCGCCGGGGTCCGCTCCGTGCTGCTCAAGCGTGACTCGCCGGGTGCTGAGGATCGCCTGCAGCGCCGCCACCGTGCCCGGCAGGTGCGCTTCAAGGACCTGGAGGAGGGCGGAGAGAAGCCCCTGGGCAGCCCCACCCCGCGGGCCTCTGCCGCCAACTGCGCCAGGCGGAGCTGGCCCCAATCCGGGCCCCGCCTGCTGCTTGCCCTGCCGGATCCCCATGGGGCGACTGGCATCAGCACCGCCAGCCAGACGTCGCCCAGCCTGCAGCGGCCCCTCCGCAGCAAGAGCTCCTGCGACCTCGCCCAGGAGGGGGCACCCTCTGCAGTGGGCCGCAACCAGGATCCACCCCCGGGGGGCACCGCCAGCCTTCCTGCCCTTGGTTGCTCCCTTGCCTCACCCCACACCCAGCAGCGCCCCAGGCTTCCTGCCACCCTGTGCCCCGGGCTGCCACCTCCCCGAGGATCATGCCCCCCATACCCGGGGTGGGGGGAGCCGTGCCTCTTGGCCAGCTGCTCTTCCCAGCGCAAGCACTGTGCCCCCTCCTCCATGCAACCCCTCGGCAGCTCTGGCGCCCCCTGGCTGTGCCAACTCCCTCTCTGTCAAACTCCCTCTGAGCAGGCCTCTAGAGCCCCTCCCTGTGCCCCCCAGAGGAGCACCCCTTCCCCCAACCCCCTTTCTCAGGGCCCCCCCACCCAAGACCCCACCCCTGCCTGCCTGCTTCCTGCAGCAGGGCCCCCCAAGTCAGCAAAACCAGCAGCGCCCGGGGCCTCCCCGGAGAGCCTCAGCACCACTCAGGCCCACCCCACAGCCCCCACGCCTTCCCAGAAGCCCCCGGACCCCCTTCTGCCCTCCTCTAGGAGCAGCTGCCCCCCTGAGGCCTGCCTCTCTGCCCAACCTGGGGGGACGTTTCCCTGCGTCCAGGACCACCACCTGCAGCTGGTGTCTGTGGCTGAAGGGCCACCGTGTCCCGCTGCTGCAGAGAGGGAGCCCCCGCCAGCATCTCAGGACCTCCCCAGGCGGGTGGGTGAGATCCACTCCCAGCTGCAGTCCCTCGAGGGGGTGCTGGAGACCAGCCAACGAACCATCAAGGTGCTACTCGATGTCATTCAGGATCTGGAGAAGAAGGAGGCCCAGCGCGATGGGTGAGGCGGGTCTTGGGCTGGGTGGGTTCTGGGTTCCCCAAGGAGCCCACCGGCCAGGCCTTGAGCCACCTTGACCCTTGGAAGCCAGGGATGTCGAAGAGATGCTAGGAGAGCCTATATTTATTAGATATTCTCCTTACTTCTGCAGAGTGATATCCCTTTTGTGGCTTAAAAAGGACCTTCGATGGGCTAGTTTTAGCCTTTCTGTTTAAGTAATCTAGGATGTTTTAAGGCAGATTGGATTCTCCTGATATTTCCCCCTTTTCTCCCCCTTTGAAAACAATAATCATACAAACAGTCTTGTAAGAGATTAAAAACAACATCTATTCACTCAGGGTTTCTGCGGCAGAATAACAGCTTTATTCAGGGGGCTTAAAATGGTAATTCAGTTACAGAGACAAAATTTGCAGGGCCTCTAGGGACCCTGAGGGTCATCTAGCCCAGCCCTCTGCAATGGAGGAATATGCAGCCATCCCATACGGGGATCGAACCTGTGACCTTTGTTTTCCGCACCAGGCTCCAACCAAATGAGCTAATTTGAGAGGCGTACTTAAGTTGAGCTTAAAAGGGTGTCTGAACATTGGAGCTCAGACACTTCGCAGATGTTCTCCTATTTCTGGCTTGGGGGTGAAGAGACAAAAATGAGAGCATGTGCCCAGGCAGGCAAGGAGAAAAGATCTATGGCTGTGCCCTCTGCCCATCAGGGCACCATGGGACTGGCTCTCGCAGAGTTCTCTCCAGCAAACACAAAGGAAAATGCTGTGAGCGTCAGCTGCTCTCGGCTGCCTGTCCAGCAAAAGACGACATTTTGGTTTGACTGTGCTTGAAATGATGGAGCACTGTGCCTGCCCACTTTGGAAGCCAAAGCAGTGCCACTGTGGGGCCAGCCCCCTTGCCTTGGGGCAGCCTCTGTGCTGGGAGGCTGGAGGGGCTCCTTTTCTGCCTGCCTGCCTTGGCTTCCCTTCCTAAGACCTCCTGGGGTTCTCCTGGCCCCCAAAGCCAGCTCCCCCCGGCCCTTGGGGCATGGCTGCCTGCTTGTGCCCTCCGGGACCTTCGGCTCATGGGCTCATCCTGCTCTGTTTCAGGCGGCAGTCCTACCGGACAGGGCAGGACACCACCAACTGCGGGACCTGCCGGAACAGCGCTTGCATCATCTACAGGTAGGAGGGGCCTCGGAGCAGGGGTGGGGTGGGGTTTGGGGGTGCCCAGTCCCACCAGGCCCCCCTGGCTTCCCCACCTCCTCTGCTCTCGGCTGCCGGCCACGGCATCCACCTGCAGCCCAGACCTAGGCTGCTGACATTCACATTTCACATCAACATAAAATGTAAGCCTGTTCAGTATTATGGAGGTGATGATCCTGCGCTTTCTGCTGAGCGAGGGCAGAGGGGGCTCAGGAGAGAGAGGAGGTCTGTATCGTTGGCCCGGTTCAGAATGTGGTCTGGGGTGAAGAGGATCCCCTCCCTCAGGGCATTCTCGAGCAGGTCGGGCGCCCTGGCGCTGAGCGGCGGAGATCGCTCCGGCACCCCCGCCCTCGCAGGGCGCAGCATGGTTTCCGCGCGGCTTTGCCACGCAGCGCCCCACCTACCGGCCCGGCGCCCTGGCGCACCGCGCCACCGGGACTCTACCTAGAGCCGGCCCTGCCCTCCCTAAAGGGCCAGCATCTCCCCCCCCCAACCCACTTTCAGGCTAAGCCCACCCAACTCCGTTGTCTTTTGGCTGCTTTCCAGTCCTTTCCAGTCCTGCTGGATCTCTGGCAGGCCCACTTTTCTCCCTGCCCAGCCGATTTTTCTCTCGCCCAGGTCACCCTCTTCTGCAACAGAGCCCCTTCCCTGCTTGGGCCTCTGTTTTGGCCTAGCCAGGAATGGCTCAAGAGTTGGAGGGGGCAAGGCTTCGGAAGGTCACTTGCTGGAAACCGCAGGAGGGGGGAGGGCTGCTCTTGTGTTCGGATCCTGCTTGCAGGCTTCCCACAGGCATCTGGTTGGTCACTGTGAGAACAGGAGGCTGGACGAGGTGAGCTCTTGGCCTGATCCCTTGGGCTCCCTGGCACTGTAGGGGCAGTGGATTTTGATGGGGGTGCGATGGGGCAGGAGCAGACTCTGCAGGGCCTGTGGTGAGCTTGTACCATATCCCAGGGAAATGCCTGCCAGGCTGGGGCAGCCCCACAGGGCCCAGACCCATGGAGCTGACAGTTGCAAATGGCTACCAGCCCCTTTCGCTACATTCTGCTTCTAAATACCAGAGGCTGCCTCTGAGTCCTTCTTAGATATTATTTATTTATTTATTTATTTATTTATTTATTTATTTATACCCCGCCCACATCTGGCTGGGTTTCCCCAGCCACTCTGGGCAGCTTCCAACAGAAGTATTAAAATACAATAATTTATTAAACATTAAAAGCTTCCCTAAACAGGGCTGCCTTCAGATGTCTTCTAGAAAGACTGGTAGTTGTTATTCTCTTTGACATCTGATGGGAGGGCATTCCACAGTCATACCTCGGTTTAAGTACACTTCGGTTTGTGTACTTTCAGTTTAAGTACTCTGTGGACCCGTCTGGAATGGATTAATCCACTTTCCATTACTTTCAATGGGAAAGTTCGCTTCAGGTTAAGTACGCTTCAGGTTAAGTACGCTTCAGGTTAAGTACGGACTTCCAGAACCAATTACACTCATACTTCAGGTTAAGTACACTTCAGGTCGAGTCCTCCGGAGACCATCTGGAATGGATGAGTCCACTTTCCATTCCTTTCAATGGGAACGTTCGCTTCAGGTTAAGTACAGACGCAGTCAGAATAAATAAATAGATAATAAAAAGTGTCCAGTAGCACCTTAGAGACCAACTAAGTCTGAAGAAGTGTGCATGCACACGAAAGCTTCTACCCAGAACAAACTTAGTTGGTCTCTAAGGTGCTACTGGACAATTTGTTAAGGAGGGGTTAGAGGAAGTCAATACCCCATGGGGGGCTGTGAGCCAGGATGGTGAAAGGGGGTCCAGGGAGAGGCGGGTATCTCTGCTCTGGGTTCCCTAGAATCCGAGTCCTAGAGGGCTCTTGCTCTCAGCCCTGGCTGTTTGGCACAAGGAAGACATCTTCCGCAGACCATAGAATCCTAGACTTGTAGAGTTGGAAGGGACCCCGAGGGTCCTCTAGACCAGCCCCCCCCCCCCCGCAAGCATCCTGGCAGACGGCCTCCCAACCTCTGCTTAAAAACCTCCAAGGAAGGAGAGACCGGCAGCCTCTGCTCCTTGGAGGCTTTTTTCTCGGTTCCTGCCCTACGTTTCCATTGACCTTTGGAGGCTGTTGGGGGGGGGGTGCTGGCTGTGCAGAGCCTCCCTGGCAGGACTGGGCCCTCTTCCTCTTCCCGCCACCCTGCCTGCCTGCCCGCCGGCTCCTTCTGGCCTCCTGCCTGTGTGGCTCACACAAAGCCTCAGCGCTAATTGGGATTGACGGGTCTGTCTCTACCGCTGCAGCGACGGGTGAGACATGCCAGGGTCGGCAGAGGCAGGCAGGCTCCCATTGGTGCCCCCCCCCAGGCTCCTGCCGGCTGAGCTGCTTCCTCTGCACCAGCTCCCATGGCCCCCCAGGAGGGATGGGGGCAGCCCAGTCCAGCCAGACCTCCGTCTCTGCCCCCAATTCCTAGCGTTGGCTGAGTGGGGTTCCTTGGGAGACGCCACCCTCTGACTTGCTCCCCGCCTCCCCACAGTGTGGAACATGATTTCCGGAAGCAGGAGGGGCGTTTGCAGCAGGTGCTGAGCACCATTGAGCCTGAGCCGAGCCACAGCCCCCCGGGGGCTAGGCCAGCTGCCACGCCGAACCACCAGGAGCCGTCGCCAGCGCTGAATCTGGCCGTGGTGAAAGCGGAGCCCAAGAAGTCCCGGCGAAAGTGTTTCTGGTTCCTGTGATGGTGCCGTGTCCAGAAGAGTCCGGGGGTTTCCCTCCCCAAGGAGAGGAAAAGGAGCCATGGGGGGGGGCTGCCTTCCCCCCACCAGTCAACCTGCTACAGAGCTGCAGCGTGGAGAGATTGCACCAGCCTTTTTATTGTTCGAATCTGTCCAGTTTAACTTGCAGAGCCCCCACCCCACCCCCAATGAAAGGATGGGAGGAGGGGAGGGAAGACACACACACTGTATTCGAGGAGGTCTCAATAAACTCTTGTTTTCAAACTGCTTCTCCTTCAGAGTCTTTCTTTGGGGAGGGGGAGGGAGGCTGCCTTATCCCAGAATCAGGACAAGCCCACCCCCACCCCCGGCAGCAAGGTAACTTCCTAGTCTGTGGTGTAGGAAGGGGGGTGCAGGGGGTGTGGGCCGCCCCGCATGTCATCCCCGAGGGGGGTGACAAAAAATAACTCCTGCACGCACGGCATGCCCCTTCCTGCGCCACTGCAGGAGCACCCTCCCCTTGAGTGATTTCCAGAAACTTTGTAGGCAGAGCACAGCCTTTATGGCTAGTAGCCTTCGACAGCCCTCTCCTCCAGCAATCTGCCTAATCCAGAGGCGTAGCTGGGTGAGGCCCTGCCTTGGCTCGCCCCATCTCCGGCTGCAAGCAGGGCAGTCTCGAGCAGGTCGGGCGCCATGGCGCTGAGGGGCGGAGATCGCTCCGGCGACCCGCCGGGCACAGCATGGTTTCCGCGTGGCTTTGCCGCGCAGCGCCCCACCTACCGGCCCGGCATCCTGGTGCACCGCGCCACCGGGGCTCTACCTAGAGCCAGCCCTGGCTGCAAGGCACACACGCCGCCCCAGGCACCTGAGCGGCTAGCTACACCACGGTTCCTAGTCACCTGGCAGAGGGAGGGGCCACTGCAGGACCCGAATTGGGGCGCCGGTAAAGCTCAACCAATGATCTTTTTTAAGATACTGTTGGGGAAGTCACCCCTGCATTTGGGTTTATTGTTTCAAGCACTGAAATATTTTGGCCGCAACATGCAAAATGTGTAAAAACAAAGACCAACATGGGAATCTTAACCAGAAATTTTTAAAAATCATAGCTGGAGTGGGGAGATTCCTCCGCTTCTGTCTCATCTGCTAGAAAAATACGGGTTCACATTGTCCACTGAAGTTGATCAAGTCCTTCTGTGGGCCAGAGGCAAGTGACAGGGTGAGGAGACACTTTCTAGTGACCCCGAGGAACTAAAGGGGAGGGGGCAACCCCCTTGCCAGTCTTGATGGGGGAGGGTCCCTTTCTGCGCCCGCAAGGCTCTCAGGGTGACCACGAACCTCCAACTTCTTCCTTGCACAACAGAGTGAGGCTGCTGGGGCTCTTGGCTTGACCCGGACTTGGCAGAGAACCAGGCCCGCGTGGGCTCCTCGCCTCTGGCTTTGAATCCCGGATGGGCACCCCAAATGCATGTCCCTTTCCCAGTCCTTGTGTCCTGCCTGCCTCCTTTGTCGCCCATGGAGGGATCCACTGAGGAAGAGACTGAGCTGCTTGGCAGGGAGGCTGTCAGCCCCTGCGGTCCCAGAGGTAAAATGGGCATAGATCCGGTCCCATCTATGGGAGATGCTGGGGGGGGGGCACCCAGTAATCAGAGCACAGGAAGAGGCTGCTGGATGAGGCCATTGGCCAGCCAATGGGAGAAAGACCATGAGCAGGACCAAAGCTCAAGATTCCTGATTCCTTGTGATTCTCAGCAACTGGTATTGAGAGACCAGCTGCCTCTGATTCTGGAAGCAGGAAACCACCATAGTAGCTAGTGCCCATTACTAGCCTTCTTTTCCACAACCCTCATTTAAAGCCATCCAAGCGGGCTTTACCCTCTAGTGGCAGTGAGTTCCACAGGTCTATCGAGGGGCTGTGTGAAGTCCGTTCTCATGCCTGTTCCGAATCTCTGGCTATGATTTCAGCTTCCATGGATGCATGTCCAGATAAGCCGCTCTAGTAGCAAGACCCTGGATGGGAGGAGCTGCCAGTCAGAGTGGGCTGTACTGGGCTCACTGAGGCAAGTGGAACCTTCCCTCGGTTTTGCCATGTGCAACAAGGTCAGGACTAGGAAACGTTGGCTTGCAGACCAGCATGGAGGCGCCAGGAGAAGGACAAATGCTGGTCTGCAGACCCTCTGCTGGTGGCAAGGAGAAATGTGAGAGACAAAAATAAGAGCAGCGTTGGGTCCGGCCAGGGGCTGGAGAAAAGAGAGGCTCCCCCAGCCAGGCTGAGAGCAGCAGCTCCCCCCGCCCCCGCGACATACAGGCCACCTTCTCCCCCCAGTGACGGAGGAGGCCTCAATCCAAGGCAGCCCACGCTTCTACGGCTACATAGGAGCCAACTCCTAGGGTCTGAGGTCCCTTTGGCTCCCCCAATAACATATTTGAGGGGGCTTCTTCCCCATGGCATTGCCAGAACATGGTGCCCCTCACTCCACACCTAAAGCACAGCTACTCTCCCCCTGTACATTAAAAAGGAATGCCTGGTAGACTTTTTTAGGATTTTGAAAAACAGGATTTATTTCGAATGAAGCAATGGCATTTTTGAGTAGATCAGCTGCCATACTTTGATGCCGATTGTCTTTCCGAAGCTCCTTGGATTGGCATGTGGGGGTAGCGCAGCCTCCAGATGTGGCCTTCCAGATGTGTCCAGGCTCTAACTCCCAGCTGCTAGCAGGGCCCACAGGAGAGGAGGGGGAGGAAGGGAGCGGCTGCTGCTGGAGCCTGGCTACCCAAT
This sequence comes from Zootoca vivipara, assembly GCF_965207765.1. Taxonomy (NCBI): domain Eukaryota; kingdom Metazoa; phylum Chordata; class Lepidosauria; order Squamata; family Lacertidae; genus Zootoca; species Zootoca vivipara. Next base: position 75,525,279 of record NC_142583.1, read on the forward strand.
CCCCTCTGCCCCACTGCAGCAGCCACCCCACAAGAGGGAAAGTGGAGAGGGGGCTTGGGGGCTAAATCCGCAGACACTCTTTGTGAGGGCTCGGCAAGGGAGGTTGTGTACAATGGGTGGGGGTGGGGTATCAGCTTTGATGCTGGGCTCTGCACCACTTGGGCAAGATGGGGCCGTGCAACAGTTCGGTGGGGAGCTGGGGTGGGGTTGGATGTCCCAGGAGGCCCCTCTCGGCTTCTCACAGGCTGCTTGCTGGGGAGGCAGCCAGACGCTTCCCGATACAAATGCTGGAGAAAGGAGAGGGAAAGGGCTTGGTCAGGAGAGGCAAGGCCAGCAGCCCCCTCTCTTGCTCCCCTCCTCCAGGAAAGTGGGAGAGGCAAGGGTACCCACAACAGAAGGCTCTGAGCAGCAGAAGAACACGAAAAGAGGCTGCTGGATCAGGCCAGAGGAGACCCATCGAATCCAGCATCCTCTTCTTGCAGTGGCCAGCCAGGTGCCTGGGGGGAACCTAAGCTCAGAGACGTCACAGCAGGTCTCAATGTGTTTTGGAGGGGAGGGGGGTAGGAGACAGGCAGTATTGGGCAGAATTAAGGGTGTTTCTGTAAAGGGAGAGAAAAATCAACCCCCGTCCCCATGTTTTTTTGGCATGATCCCATTTCTCCTCAACTGATGGGCCACTGCTGTGTGTGAGAGAAGAGGTTTGGAGGTGCTAACTCTGCCTGGTTCGTTGCCTCTCTCTCTCCCCCCCCCCCGACTCACCCAAGGCCCAAGGCCAAGACGTGGCTGAGCAGCAGAGAGGGGATGACCAGAAGCAGCAGCTGGGGGTCCCGCAACCCCCTCCTCCTGTGTAGAACTGGGCTGAGCAGGGGGGCACACGCAGGGGATAGACAGGCCAGCTCCCTGCAGAGAGACAGAGAGACAGAGTCCAAAGTGGAGCAGCAGTGGGGTGAGAGTCTTGCCCAGGGGGGGCAAGGACCCCCATGGAAAGGCAGTGAAGAGCCATCCTTACTTTTGGTGCTCAGGGGGGCTGGGCCACGACCAGGGCAGGGTCCCCAGCTGGACAGACCCTTCAGCGTCTTCCCTCTGCAAAGAGAAAGTCCAGCATCCCATAATATTTTTAAGGGTGGAGGGGGACATCACCTGGGCAACCATCTGGGAATGTCTTGTGGGTGGGTGTGAACACACCTGTTTATGGATCTCGAGGTGCTTTGTGGGCCGGTCACCACAAAGACCCCTGAGATTAAACCTTTCAGGACCCCAGTTTGGTTGGCGCCTTCTGAATGTGAGGCTACAAGCCCACAAGCCCATGGCCCAGGTGGGTCCTTTGCACACCTCAGCATTGACACTCACCTGCCCTGGGCTCAGCTCCTCCACACCAGGTGCCTTCAGTGCAAGGAAGGAGCTGGAAACACAAGAGAGATTTCACTGCCATACTGTTTGTGAGCATGCTCAGAAGCTGCTGTGAAGCCCTTTAGAGGCTGATGCCCTCACTGGACCTAAATCTCTACCAGGCAAGACCTGTCCACACCCTGTGAAGATGCTCAGGTGCCTCCTGTCCTCCTGGGCAGGTGAAGTGGTTGGCCAATGGAGCCTCAGGCAGGAGAAAGACACTAGGTTGTCACCACACAGAAGAAGCCCAGGTCATCCTTGCAGGGGGGTTTGTGTCCCTGGAAGATGTCTGGTGGCCACTCCCAGGCCGGTGTTTCTGGGGAAGCAGCTGTAGAAACCAGACCCCACACAGCAAAGGCTCCTTCTGACTAAACACCAGGAAGAAGTTTCTGAGCTGTTTGACAGCGGAAGAGACTCTCTAGGGAGGTGGTGGAGTCTCCTTCCTTGGAGATTTTAAAGGAGACGTTGGATGGCTATCAGTCATGTTGTTGAGATCCCTGCATTTCAGGGGGCTGGACTAGATGGGCCTTGAAGGTCCCTTCTAACTCTACAATTCTGTGATTCCACGATTCTTTCAGCTCTGGTACATTTATAATGGCAGGATGTGGGGTTCACCTCCTCAGGTTCATGTGGCAAGGGGGAGCCCAAAGAAAACCAGCCAAACTTTCCAATTTCACAGGGAAAAGTTCAGAAAGACAAATCTCAAGAGAAGCGATTTGGTTCAAACTCTGACGTTTCAGAGCATCCCAACAAGGGAACGGAACAGAACCGCAAGTACTGAGGGAACATCTGGGCAATTAGCATTAAAAGGAGCTGACTGGAATTTGCTTAGGAGCGCAGTTATGCCAACTCCAGTAAAAGCCACAGTACAGCCCCATAGTGTGTGTGGGGGGGAGTAGAGTCAGGTTCACGGGAGGACTTTGGGAGCACTTGGAAGGAAGAGCTGGCCTCCCCCCAGGCCAGGCAGTGGGCCGCCCCCTGGGTACGCAGCCCTGAGCAGGGGTTAAGGAAAGGGCGAAGAGCCGGGGATGCCCAGTAGCGCCTGTCTGGCTCTGAGGGGCTGATCTGCCATCCCCTCACCAGAGAGACCCGGCAGTCCAAGCTTGGTCTCCAGCCCGCCCGCCCCCCCCCCACCCCGGTGCCGTCGCTTCCCGGCTGCGCTCACAGCCAGTTGCAAGGAGTTCCGCCGACCCCGCTGCCCACGAAAGAGTCATCCGCCCCCAGCCACCTACCCCTCGGCCCGCGGCGACTCCACCTCCAGCTGCGCTTCCAGCAGAATCTGTTCCATGTCGCGGTGGGGCGCACAGGCCGGCGTGGGGGGCTCCTCCTGGCCAAGTGGGGTCACCTCCACCCAGGAGCCTAGGAAGTGGGCAGGCAGGGAGGGAGGGGCAGTTAGAGGGACCGAACTGGATCCCCCCCTACCGCAATCTGGTCCCGCAAGGGACCCGGCGCGGGAGCGCGCTTCTCCTCCCCTCCGCCCGCCCAGGGCCACTCACTCTGCAGGACGTCTTCCCGGGGCGCCTCCATCGCTCCGCTGCCTGGGGCTCCCTCCCGGTGCCAGGCAGGTGCCCGTCCCATTAGCCAGCCGGCCAGCTGGAGGCCACGTGACGCCCAGCCGGCTGCCTTCTGTAAACAGAAGCGCCGGGCACCCTCGCGCCTTAAAAGGGCGACGCCAGCCTGCTCCTGGGAGGGGTGGGGACCCCAATCGGCAAGAGACAGGGGAAGGGGCACCGTCCCATGTGCAAGGGCTGCCCTATGGAGGACGGAGCCGGCTCCTTTCCCAGCTGCTCCGGAAGGGAGAACCCGTCCCGAACCATTGGATTCAAAGGATCAGGAAGGAAATTCTATCTTTCGACAGGAAGAGCTTTTGCAGTGGTGCCTGCATTGCCAGGGGTTGGACTAGATGGCCCTTGGGGTGCCTTCCATCTCTACAATTCTGGGATTCTAAGGGGAAGGCTTTCTGAACATCACACCGTGGAGTTACAATCAGAATGCAAAATGACCGTAACAGATTGGAGAACTGGGCACAAGCTCAGAAAATGAATTCCAATAGGGACAAATGCTAGGTTCTGCACTGAGGCAGGAAGAACCAGATGCACAAATTTAGGACGGCCAGTGCCGGATTGACGTATAAGCTAACAAGCTATAGCTTAGGGCCCCACTCTCTTGGGGCGCCAAAATTACTACATAACATACTGTATTCAACACAAAAAACAGCGACCATTTGTTGTTGACAAAATACAGCTGGACATATAAAGGACCCCATTACCTCCAGTAGCTGAGGGCCTCATCCAACCTAAATCCGGCCCTGAGGACGGGGGGGGGGACCCCTGGCTTACTTACTAGCAAGTACCTGTGAAAGGGATCTCGGGGTCTTGGTGGACCACAAGCTTAACGTGAGTCCAGTGTGATGCAGCAGCAAAAAAGGCTAATGCTCTTCTAAGAGAAGTCCTAGTCCTGCTCTATTTCTTTCAAAGAGCGGGGCGCCGCCGAAGCCACGGAAGGAGGGAGCTGGAGGAAGGCAACTCGCCCCCCCACCCCCCGTTGCCCCTTTAAGAGTAGCCGGCTACGTGCTCCATGAATGAACGCGCGGCCGGGAGGGGCGCAGCCAGACATGCCGAGCTGCACGCATCTCCCGCCCGGGAGGAGGAGGCTGACCTGGGCCGACCCCGCGAGCGGAGAAGGGATCCGAGGACGGGGAGCAGTATCCTCCGGAGCGCGCCGCGCGCCCCCGCCTCCCGGGCAGCCTTCCTCGCCCCTCTCCTCCTCGCAGCTTCATTTGCCCAGGACTGCGGGGCGGGGGGGGGGGAACCTGAACAAATTTAGGCTGCCCCACTGATTCAGAGAACTGGAAGGGGGACCCCCCCCCCAACGCAGGAAGCGCTCATCAAAGGATGCCCAGAATAGAGGCACCAAGGATCCAGAGTTCCTCCTGCCACACTCGCAGCCACTGGATTCTGGAAGGTGTGGAGAGTACCCCCCCCCATTCCCCCTCAGGGTCGCCTAAGACCTCCCCCTGGAACCCGGTTCCCCCCAGGAACCGCTGCCCTCTCCAGGTGGTCAGGAAGGTTCCCTTTGTCCAAAGTACAGGCAGCCAATTGGACAGTGACAACCCCTCCCCTTTCAACTCCTAGGTGATTTTCAAGGCTCAGGTGGAGTCTATTGGACCCCCCTCTCAGGGAAAATAGCATGCAGGTGGCCGGGCTTTCTTTTCTTGGGGGAGCAGAAGGGCTGGCCCCCCGCAGCCCTCACTCAAGGATCCAAAGGCGCCCCCACTGCTTTTGTTTCCAAGGAGCTTTGGGGCACCTGCTCAGGGCAGAGCTATGCAAGGCTGCCACAGCAAGGAGACCAAAGGAAAGAAGCAGCCATTCCGCTAAAGGAACACCACACCGCTGGGGGCTAGAAAAGGCCGCCAGGCATTGGAAGGGAGCCCATGGGTCATCTAGTCCACCCCTCACAATGCAAGAATCACCCCCCCCCCACACACACTACTATCACCCCAACCCCACTACAGTGGAACCTCGGTTAATGAACACCTCGGTTTACGAATTTTCGGTTTACAAACCCCGCCGACCCATCTGGAACGGATTAATTCACTTTCCATTACTTTCAATGGGAAAATTCGCTTCAGTTTATGAATGCTTCAGTTTATGAACAGACTTCCGGAACCAATTGTGTTCATAAACCGCGGTACCACTGTCTTCAGCACCTGCTTCACTGTGAAGTACGCAAAGCTAAAGCAGACTCTCACCACACAGAAACAGAAACCAGAGACTCAAGACGGCGAGGACACAAAAACCAGCCACCGAAAAGCACTTGGAATGGAGCTTGGTGTGGCTCAGGCTGGGTCAGGACAGGAGGAGCCTGGCTCAAGGCAGGTGACAGCTGTCCCCAAATGCAAGAACAGCTCAGCTTGCCAGCTGACTGGCTCAGGGGCCCACCCCCTCCGGAGCCAGGGCACAGAGGGCAGAGCCAGAGGGCACCCAGGCAGCACACTCCCAAGAGGCAAGGCAGCCTGGCCACACCTGGCGGTGGCGGAACAAGGACCCATCGTGTCTCCCTTGGTGGGGCTTCTGCTGCCTCTCAAGCAGGAGTCAACAGCAGCGAAGGAAGGCGCGTCCGAGAGGATGAGAATTAGAGTAACGTTTATTTTGATAGTGAAAGCTTGCCCCCTCCCACCCGCACTCTGAGGGAGGCCGTCGGTGGCCCCGGCTGTGCGGCAGGGCGATGTGGAGTCCGGGCCTTGCAGCGGGCGGGGTGGGGGCCGGGAGCCTCCCTCTTGCCCTGCGGAGACGTCAGGCAGGGTGAGTGCACACCGCTCAAGGGCAGCCACCGACACACCGCCAACCCCACATGGGTCCAGCAGGGCGGCAGTGCCCGCAGCAACCCTCCACCAAGATCCAGAGTTGATCAAGCCAGCAGTCCTCAAGAAAAACCCCAGCTGCTCAGTGGCTCCCCTCCTTCTGCGCCATCCCATGCTTCTCCATGAATCTCCTGTGAAGGCAAGAGGGAGCCTCTCATCAGCACATGGAGGCGCAGAGCAGCTCAGCCACAGCAAGCCCGGACGGGCTGTGGGGTGTGTGAGAAAGACTGCTGCTGGGGAGGGTCCACCCCTTGCTCCCTCTGCGGCAGGGAAAGGGTCCTGGCCTCACCTCCTGGCGTAGTCGTACAGCAGCCGCTTCCGCTCCTGGAGGGAGACGTGCCTTGCCTCTGGGGACCGGGCAAAGAGCTTCATGGGGGCCTGCAGAGAGAGGGAGGAGGGGGCAGCTCAGCCTTGAGAAGCCCCGGCCCTCTTCAGCCCCCCCCCATGGGCCCACCCAGCGCCTGCTCCCTCCCTCCTCCTTGGGGTGGGGGGTGTTGGATACCGTGGTCAGGGGAGCAGAGGCGAGGTAGTGAGCGCCAGAGACGGACGGGGCAGCCGAGGAATCCTCCGCCTCCGCCTCGCTGGGGATGAAGGGAACCCGCCCCTCCAGGAGATTGGCAATGGTTGCATCCACACAATTCGTCTGAGCTGGAAGAGAGAGAGAAAGAGGCCAGACTTAGAACGGACCACAGGCTGGGTGGTCCTCTCAGTTGGGATGCCTGCATTGGAGGGAGTGGACTAGGACCCTTCCAGCCCTACAATTCTTGTGTTTCTAGTGGGGGGAAGCAGTGGCGGAGGAACCCGCTCCAGCACCTGGGTGCAGCCTGCGCATGTGTGACATCCTGCGAGTGTGCACTCTGTACGGACTGCGCACGCGTGGCAGCCCATACAGTTATGGCGGATAACTCATTCTGAAGCTGACCGGACACGGGTTAGAGCTCAGTGTCGAGCCTACCAAGTGGCGGTAGTGGCGGCGAAGAAGATTTTCTTCACCGCCTCTATTGCATCTGCAGAAAACAGCAGCAGGAGACTCTTTCAGGTGGTTCGCAATTTAGCGGAAGCACCTGCTCCATCGAGGCCCAGCACGGGCCACATGATCTCCTGCAATGATTTTGCAAAGTTTTTTTGCAGATAAAGTTACTCAGATTTGGGAAGAGGTAGACTCCACCGTGGGAGCAGGGCCGGGGCGAGGGAGTGCTAGAGTCCTGTCTAGTCAAGTTGTGTGGGATTAGTTCCAATCTGTTACCTCCGAGGATGTGGACAGGCTGCTTGCACGAGTGAAACCAACCACCTGTCTCCTTGATCCTTGCCCATCCTGGCTAATAAAAGCGAGCCGGGAAGGGCTGGGCGATGGGCTTCACAGGTTGGTAAATGCTTCTCTTGGTGAGGGAGCCTTCCCAGACCCACAGAAAGAGGCAGTTATTAAACCGCTTCTTAAAAAACCATCTTTAGATGCGGTCAATATGGCCAACTATCGCCCAGTCTCAAATCTTCCATTCTTGGGCAAGGTGCTTGAGCGAGTGGTTGTTGAACAGCTCCAAGCACGCCTGGAAGGAGCAGACCATTTGGATCCCTTCCAGTCGGGATTCAGGCCTCATCATGGGGCTGAAACTGCCTTGGTCGCACTGGTCGATGATCTCCGGCGGGCTAGGGACAAAGGTGAGGGCTGTTTCCTTGTTCTGCTGGATCTCTCAGCGGCTTTTGACACCATCGACCATAACATCCTTCTGGACCGTCTAGAGGGGTTGGGAGCTGGGGGCACTGTCATACAGTGGTTCCGCTCCTTCCTCCTGGGCCGTGTTCAGAAAGTGGTGGTGGGGGATGAGTGTTCAGACCCCTGGGCTCTCACTTGTGGGGTACCTCAGGGTTCTGTCCTCTCCCCCATGCTTTTTAACATCTACATGCAGCCGCTGGGAGAGATCATAAAGGAGTTTGGGCTGGGTGTTCATCAGTATGCGGATGATACCCAGCTCTACCTCTCTTTCAAATCAGAACCAGTGAAGGCGGTGAAGGTCCTGTGTGAGTGTCTGGAGGTTGGATGGTGGCTAACAGATTGAGGTTGAATCCTGACAAGACAGAAGCACTGTTTGTGGGGTACAGGAGGCGGGCAGGTGTGGAGGGCTCCCTGGTCCTGAATGGGGTAACTGTGCCCCTGAAAGACTAGGTGCGCAGCCTGGGAGTCATTTTGGACTCACAGCTGTCCATGGAGGTGCAGGTTAATTCTGTATCCAGGGCAGCTGTCTGGCCAGAGTGGTGCATGCTCTAGTTATCTCTCGATTAGACTACTGCAATGCGCTCTACTTGGGGCTACCTTTGAAGGTGACCCAGAAACTACAACTAATCCAGAATGCGGCAGCTAGACTGGTGACTGGGAGCGCCCACCGAGACCACATAACACCATCTTGAAAGATCTACGTTGCCTCCCAGTACGTTTCCGAGCACAATTCAAAGTGTTGGTGCTGACCTTTAAAGCCCTAAACGGCCTCAGTCCAGTATACCTAAAGGAGCGTCTCCACCTCCATCATTCTGCCCGGATGCTGAGGTCCAGCTCCGAGGGCCTTCTGGCGGTTCCCTCGCTACGAGAAGCCAAGTTACAGGGAACCAGGCAGAGGGCCTTCTCAGTAGTGGCACCCGCCCTGTGGAACGCCCTCCCATCAGATGTCAAAGAGAAAAACAACTACTGTACCAGACCTTTAGAGGACATCTTAAGGCAGCCCTGTTTAGGGAAGCTTTTAATGTTTAATAAATTATTGTATTTTAATATTTCTGTTGGAAGTCGCCCAGAGTGGCTGTGGAAACCCAGCCAGATGGGCGGGGTATAAATAAAATATTATTATTATTATTACAGTCAATGTGCAAGAGGCAGCCCATACGGACGCAATGTGAGCGGCAAGCCCTCGGCCGCTCTACAGCTGGGGGGAGGCAGGGGCCATCTGCCCCCCTTCTTATGCCCCTGGGGGGAAGCTGCCCTCCCCAACCCTTCTGGGTATGAGAATCCACCCTCAAGCTCTTACTCAAATGCTTTTGCCCCCCCCCCGCCCGGAGCCTCTTCCCCCCCCCACGCACCTAGATCCTTGCGGATGACTGCCAGGGGCACGTGGGGCAGGACTTCTTTGACACGCTGGGCCATGCCACTCCAGCGGACATCCTCTGCGGAGGCGACACTGGGAAAAGCTCGGTCCTGGGCCCCCAAAGGCTGGCTTGGAGCTGAGAGGAAGGAAGGAAGGCAAGCAAGGGGAAAGGGGGAGGCTGAGGCACAGAGGCCTGGGGGGAGGGACACAGCCTCCGGGGTGGCCTGGATCCTCCCTCCCTCCCTCCCTGCCAGCCACTACTAAGCACAGTGGGCAAGACCCTCGCCACCCACCAGGGGAGAGCTGGGAGCAGGCAGAGCCCAGGCAGGAGACGAACAGCTTCCACCCCACTCACCTGGGGGGCTGTAGGGGGCTGAGGGGCTGTGGCGCAATCGCTTCAGGTGCTCGGCTTTGTCAGCAGCAGTGAGTCGAGTCGACACCACACCCAGCTCCAGGGCCAGGAGCTACAGGGAGGAGAGACGCAGGCCAGGGCTCAGGCTGGGAAGCCCCCAATCCAGGCTCTGACACAGCCTGAGCGGACAGAGGCAGCCCCTCCCACCCCACCGCCGAGAGGCGTGCAAGACCACACCCCAAGCCCCCGAGGCCCCGCACCTACCCCCTGAACCCGCAGCGCAAACTCCTCGCGGGTTTCTTCAACCAGTCTGCCAATGGGTGGGAGCCACCTGGGGAGGAAGGAAGGGAAGAGGGGAGGACGAGCCTCAGGCTACCCAGGTGACCTGCCTCCCCCTTCCCCAAAACGAGGCAGAGAGAGGGGGCTCAGGGGCAGAGAGGCTTCCTTCCCTTCCTCTCTGAAAGCCTCTCTCCTCTCCTTCTGTCCAGGTCCCCCCCCTCCTCCCCCATGCAAAGAAGTAGCAGAGACTTTTAGTACCTTACTTGATAAACAGTGAAGGGCACAAAGAACGTCCAGAGCAGCTCCGTCACCCAGGAGGCGTCAGCCACACTCTGGGGGGCGGGGAGAGAAAGAAAACAGTAAAAAGCTGGGGGGGGGCTGCTGCAAGTGCAGGCCCTGACCCTTGGGATGGGGGAGGAAGAATCCCTCACAAACACCCATTGCTGGGGGGGGGGATGTGCCCGAGGATCCCGCTTTCTGGCCGCAAACAGACAGCCCCCTGCCCCCCCCACTCACCACAGCAACAAAAGGCCTCTGGACTTGCAGAGCCACTGGCTGGACACTGTCCAAGATGGAGAAGGGCCATGAGCTGGAGAGGGAAGGGTGCAGTCAGTGGGGCAACGCTCAGCAGGAGACTCCCCCCACCCCGCTGTTGGCTGGCTTCCCCCCGTGGCCTTGGCCTGACCCCGGGGGAATCTTCTCGGGTGCCTGGCACCAGGCCGGAGGCTCTGCCCACCTGAAGCGCAGGAGACCCACGCGGCCGTTGGTGGTCGTCTCCTCGGGGAAGAGCAGCAGGGGCGGGTTGCCCCCCTGGGAGGAGTAGGCCTTCAGGGACTCCAGCAGCTCGGCTCGGCTCTCTGCACCCCCAACCTCCAGGAAGCCCCGGGACCAGCAGATGAACCCGGAGGTGCCGTTCAGCACAGGCTGTTGGTTGGGAGGAGAATCCGTCAGGGCCTGCAGGAGACAGGCGGCAGCCCCTGGCTCTCCCCTGGTGGGGTGGGGCACCTGCAGCCCTGGGGAAGCCAGCCCCCAGGGATCATAAACAGGACACAAGGGCATAAGCTACCTTCTGCCCCACAGGCAGGGGGAAGCCATCAGGGCTAGGGCCCCCTCCTCTGCTGTGAATCTGTCTCATCCACTTTTAAAGCCATCCAAGTTGGTGGCCATCACAAACTCTTGTGGGAGCTAAATCCAATGTTTAAATTATGTGCTGCATGAAACTGTACCCATTATTATTTATTCTTATTTCTTAAAATTGCCTTCTGCCCCCCCCCAATTCCACAACCTATTTTAAAGGTCAATCAGCCCAAGGTTGAAGAGGAACATTTTCACCCGGCGCCGAAAGGTGTATAATGAAGGTGCCAGCCGAACATCCCTAGAGAGAGCATTTCACAATTATATATCCTTGGGGTCTCTTCCAACTCTAAAACTCTCTGATTGTTTGTTTATATGGTGCCATCAGTATGAATGACACTTGGCAGTGTACAGGTCCCTGTCCCAAGGCACTTATCATTTAAAACTTGACAGAGGGGAGAAAGCAGGAAGGAGAGGCACAGGGTTTCAGTTATACCTGTTTAGGATTAGCTACAGGGCCTGGGGGGACGACGACGCGTGTGGCGCTGTGGTGTAAACCACTGAACCTTGGGCTTGCTGATTGGAAGGTCGGCAGTTTGAATCCCCATGACGGGGTGAGCTCTCGTTGCTCGGTCCCTTGCTCCTGCCAACCTAGCGGTTCGAAAGCATGTCAAAGTGCAAGTAGATAAACAGGGAAGGTAAACAGCATTTCCATGCGCTGCTCTGGTTTCGCTAGAAGCGGCCACAAGACCCAGAAAAACTGTCTGTGGACAAATGTTGGCTCCCTCGGCTAGTAAAGCGAGATGAGCGCTGCAACCCCAGAGTCGTTCGCGACTGGACATGGCTTGTTATGATAACCATGTTCAAATATATGAAAGGATGTCATATGGAGGAGGGAGAAAGATTGTTTTCTGCTGCTCCAGAGAAGTGGACACGGAGCAATGGATTCAAACTTCAAGAAAGAAGATTCCACCTCAACATTAGGAAGAACTTCCTGACAGTAAGAGCTGTTTGGCAGTGGAATTTGCTACCAAGGAGTGTGGTGGAGTCTCCTTCTTTGGAGGTCTTTAAGCAGAGGCTTGACAGCCATATGTCAAGAATGCTTTGATGGTGTTTCCTGCTTGGCAGGGGGATGGACTGGATGGCCCTTGTGGTCTCTTCCAACTCTATGATTCTATGATTCTATGAAATGGCAACGATTATTACATTAAGGTGAACTCCCAAAGGTGGACATCCAAGGCTGAGAGCTGGAAAATTTAGGACAAATAATAAAGTTGTTCTTCATACAGCCCATCGTTAAACTATGGAACTCCCTCCTGCAGGAGCCAGTGATGGCTACCCACCTTGATGGTTTTTAAAGAGAACGAGACAACTGCGATGTGCTAACCACAATGACTCTGCTCTGCTTTCACGGTCTGATGCAATAATACCGGTACTTCTGGATGCCAGCTGCCAGAAACCGGAGGAGGGCCAGGGCCCCTGTGCTGAAATCCTGCTTGTGGGTTTCCTATAAGGGGCATCTGGTGGGTCCCCGGGAGAACAGCATGCTGGACTAGGTGGGCCATGGGCTCGATCCAGCGGGTGCTTCTTACCTTGCCAAAAGCTGCACTAACAAGACCTGCATCTCTTCGAAGCAAGAGGAGAAATTGCAAGAGCTATGCCTATGCCCATCCCGGGAGAAGCGTGCCAAGGGGGGAGCCTTGGCTCTGCCTCCCCGCGCCCCCTTTCTTTAACCCCTGCCTCCCCGCTCACCGCGTTGCAGGACGTGAGCAGGTTGAGGACGTTGTGGTCGAAGTGGGTGACGTGGTTGGCGATGAAGACGCGCGCGCGGAGGCTGCGCGGCCGGGGCTCCTCCTGGCGCACCAGGACGCCCAGCACCGAGCACATCACGCGCACGATGAAGCGGCGGGGGGCGCTGTCCGGGAGCGCGCAGCTGACCAGGAAGACGTGCAGGCCGATGAAGAGGCGCAGCAGCAGCAGCGCCAGCCCCACCGGCGCGTAGAGGAGCAGCGCCAGCAGCACCCGCGGACCCTCGCCGGGGAGCCTGCGGGAAGGAAGGAAGGAAGGAAGGAGCAGCGCCCGTCAGCGGGGAGGGAGGGAGGAGAGACCCGGCCCCGACCCCCTCCGGGAAGCCCCCCTCCTCACCGGTGCGCGTCGAAGAGCCGGTCGGGCGCCACGGGGGCGGCGGCGGCGGCGGCGGCGTCCATGCTGCCCGCGGGCTCCGAGAGGCGCCGTTCAGCGGGAAGCGCGACGGGCCTGGGCCGGACGGGCCTCCGCTGCCATCTTGGTCGCGCCCGCTCCGAAGGGAAGCGCGTCACCGTCCGCCCCGCCCCTTCCGCCGCGTCCCAGGACTACGTTTCCCGGCGTGCCCCGCGAGGCAGGCGGGCGGGCGGCCCCGAGCAGCATGGCGGCGGCGTCTGGGGTGGCGCGGCGCTGGATGGCGGCGGCGGCGCTGGCGCTGCGGAGAGGGGTGGGCGGCGGCGGCGGCGGCGGCGGGCAGAGGCGTCCTCCTGGGCGCGGGAGCGGGTGGCGATGGGCGGCGGCGGCGGGGGCGCTGGCGGGCGGCTGGTTCCTGCTACGGGGGCCGGGCCTCCCTCCGCTCCACGCCGCCGTGCCCTCGCCGCCCCCCTCGCCCTCGCCGGGCTCCCCGCGCGCCACCTACAACTTCATCGCCGACGTGGTGGAGCGGACGGCGCCGGCGCTGGTCTACATCGAGATCCTGGGCAGGTAGGCGGCGCCCGGCGGGGAAGGGGCGGCGCCGGGGGCCAGGCGGGACTCCCTCCCGCCCCCCCCCCCGGCATTCGGGCGCCTCGGCTGCGTGGAGTGAGGATGATGATGGTGATAATTTATTATCTGTACCCCGCCCATCTGGCTGGGTTTTCCCAGCGCACTCTGGGCGGCTTCCAACAAAAATTTAAAATACATTAAAATGTCACACATTAAAAACTTATCTGAACAGGGCTGCCTTCAGATGAGGAACGGCCTAGGGAGCTGGGTATGTTTAGCCTGGAGAAGAGAAGGTTATGGGGTGATATGATAGCCATGTTCAAATATATCAAAGGATGTCATATGGAGGAGGGAGAAAGATTGTTTTCTGCTGCTCCAGAGAAGCGGACACGGAGCAATGGATTCAAACTTCAAGAAAGAAGATTCTACCTCAACATTAGGAAGAACTTCCTGACAGTAAGAGCTGTTCGGCAGTGGAATTTGCTGCCAAGGAGTGTGGTGGAGTCTCCTTCTTTGGAGGTCTTTAAGCAGAGGCTTGACAGGCATATGTCAAGAATGCTTTGGTGGTGTTTCTTGCTTCACAGGGGGTTGGACTGGATGGCCCTTGTGGTCTCTTCCAACTCTATGATTCAATGAGAAGCGGGGAAACGGGTAGAATGAAGGTGCAAGAAGGAGCAGAGCAGGGAGTCCCAGCAAGAGAAAGCTCCCTGTGAAAATTACATTGCCGTTGTGGGACCCCCCCCGCCCCCCCGGGGATCCCTTCCTCTGTGGTTCTTACTCACATATCTACTTTAGCAAATTCTAACTCATTTTAATCACCTCATATAGTCTAATCTGTTATATGTCTCCTTTTTATTCTGTATTTTTCTTTTTTTAGCTGCTTGCTTTTTTATTCTTGTTTTTTCTGTAAAGCTTTTTTGTGCTTTTTTGCTTTTTCTGTATTCTGAAAAATTAATAAAAATATTTTTTTAAAAAAGAGAGAGAGAAAGCTCCCTGTGCCAGCTTTGCCATTCAAAACAGTGCATTTCTAAAAGCTGGTGGGACAGAGCAGAGGGACAGCAAGCAGGCAGCCCGTCGGGCTTCCCTAGGGAAGGAGAGCCACCACCTAGAAAGCCCTGTCCTGCTTACGGTTTTCCCATGGGGGCACCGGGTTGGCCACTGTGAGAACAGGAGATTCCTCTAAGAATAATCCTATATAATAAAGTCCCTGTGTCTCTGCGTCCAGTCCCTGTGTCCGCGCTACTGCGCATGTGCCCCACGGGCAGCTGTTGGGACTTGGAGCGCAGAGACACGAGGCATTTGGCTCCCTCCCTCCTTCAGTTCAGCCAATCAGTCCGTCAGAGCTTGAGAGTCGTGTGTTGTTCGTTGGCGGAGCAGGACTGGACGGTCTGCTCTGGGGACTGAGCCCGGCTTAAGCCTGTGCACGTTTACTCAGGAGTAAGTCCCTGTGTTATGTGGGGTCTACTTCCTGGTAAGAGCGCTCCAGGCGGCCCACCTGACGGACTTGGAATGCAGAGGCACAGAGAGCCCGGGAGAAAAAGTGAACGGTGCTGCAGCTTGGGGGGGGACGGGGACATATATATTCTTCTCCTCTTCTCCACCACCCCTTGCTTTTCTTATCTCCTCGACGCTGCTGCTCCTCCGTGAACAAGAGCAAAGCTGGTCGTGCTGAAAGCAATGGGGAGAGAAAGGAAGAGAGACAGGGGGAAAGGAGGGGGGGAGCGAGTGAAATTGCCCTTAAAAGAAAAAAAGGGAAATCCCAGTGAATTGTATTGCCAGCTCCCTTTCGTCCAGTGTTTGGAGATTGCGAAGTCCTGACACGGACTCTCCACTGACTCTGAACTGGAGCTACCTCCAGCCTCCACCTCTTCCTCCAATCTCCACCCCAATATTAGGCTAGCCTTTAAATGGGGGTAGGGTGGGGTGGGGTGGGAGAGAAGCAGTTTAGAAATATTTCTGAGAGGAAATTTTCCCCTTTGGAAAACATACACATGGCATTGCATGACCATAGCTTTTCAGAGGAAGAGCAGTAAACATTAGAAAATAAAACTGAAAATGAATAGGATTGGCCTAAAATACTGGCCTAAAACTTCCCTGTTCTATTAGAAATGGCATTGGTTCTCTTGGATGTGCCACAGTTGTTCAGTTCCCTTTTTCCTTTATCGTCTGTGATGCACTGATTCTTTTACAAAGTTTACACCACATATGTTCTAGCATCCGTTATTTTAACGGGCTTCAAGATACTAGTGATATAATAATAACTTTATTGTCATTGTACAACCTCTAGGTTGCCCATTGGCCTGATCCTGGCTCTGCTGGAGTCCTTGACATGGGCCCTCCTGGGTTGGGGCTTCCCCCACGCCTGGGCCTGGTCCCCGTGTCCCTCATTCCCCCCTCCCTCCCTCCCACAGGCACCCGTTTTCCGGCAGGGAGGTGCCCATCTCCAACGGCTCCGGCTTCGTGGTGTCTGCGGATGGGCTGATTGTCACCAACGCCCACGTGGTGGCCAACCGGAAGCGGGTGCGAGTGCGCCTGGCCAGCGGGGAGCTCTATGACGCTGTGGTGAGGCAGGTGGACCAGGTGGCAGACATTGCCACCATCAAGATCAACGCCAAGGTGAGTCCCTCCACGGGGAGGCCGGGGGGTGGGGGCTGATGGGTGCCCTGAGGCAGCAGGGGATTTGCAACAGTGCCCCTTGGACTTAGACCATAGGTAGGCAAACGAAGGCCCGGGGGCCGGATCAGGCCCACCGCCTCCTCAATCCGGCCCATGGAGGGTCTGGGAATCAGCGTGTTTTTACATGACTAGAATGTGTCCTTTTATTTAAAATGCATCTCTGGGTTATTTGTGGGGCCATGAGGCGGGGGGGGGCCTCTCCCCTGCTGTGTTCTGGTACTGACACATGTCTCTTTCCTCCTCCCCCCCCCCCGCAGCACCCGCTACCCACGCTGCCCCTCGGCCGCTCCTCTGATGTGCGCCAGGGGGAGTTTGTGGTGGCCATGGGCAGCCCCTTTGCCCTGCAGAACACCATCACCTCGGGCATCGTCAGCGCTGCCCAGCGAGGGGGGCGGGAGCTGGGCTTGGCAGCTTCGGACATGGAATACATCCAGACGGACGCAGCCATTGACGTAAGGAGGGGCGGCAACACAGGGGGGGGCTTCCCCTGCCATGGGGGAGAGGCCTGGGGGATTCCTGGGCCGCCTCCTGTCCCTTGTGGCCAGGGTGGGGGTGCCCAGAGGGACCAGGGGCAGCTATGGGTCACTCCAAGTGACTTCCTCTTTGGTTTTCTGCTCTACAGTTTGGAAACTCCGGCGGACCCCTTCTCAACTTGGTAAGTCCCTCATCCTCTGCATATTTCTTGGGAATGGGGGCTCCTGCCGCACAGGGGGGGGTCTTTGCTCATTGACTGGTTGGGGAACAGGGCCTTCATTTCCCAGGCGGCACAGGGGGCTTGGCAGACTCTCCGAAGGGCCTGCTGCTGGCTCAGGCTGGCGGGGCGGCATTTGGTCCCACATCCTGTTCTCAGTGGCAGACCAGGTGCCACCAAGGGATGTCTGCAAGCAGGATCGGAGCCCAGCAATTGGCATTCAGCAATTGGCATTCAGAAGCAGGGCTGTCTCTGACCAGGGGCGGGGGGGGGGGGGGTGGCAGAGCCCTCCACAGCCCCCTCCTCCACGCAGTCTCATCCTCCTTTAAAGTCATTTAGGCTGGCGGCCACCCCTCCCTCCTGTGGGAGGGAGTTCCACAGTTTAGCTATGGGCTGCGTAAAGAAGGACTTCCTTCTGTGGCATCAGTCCTGAATCTCCCAACGTTCATCTTTGTTGGATGGCTAGGAGTGTTATGAGGGGGGGGGGAGCAGAGCTTTTCTCCCCACCCCCCGAAAGCCAACCTGAAGTGGCTGCCCGGGGCTCCTCTCCCTGCCTCCTAGGACGGCGAGGTGATTGGGGTGAACACCATGAAGGTGACCCCCGGGATCTCCTTCGCCATCCCCTCCGACCGACTGAGAGCCTTCCTGGAGCAGGAGGAGAAGCGCAAGGGTGAGGATCTGCCCCCCTTCCATGGGGAGAGAGGTGGGGTTGGCCTCTATATGGTGGGGCTACCTGAGCCCCCCTCAACCCAGGGATGTTCCTCCTAGCAGCCTTAAGTCTGGGTGGTCTTCCAGCATGGAGGGGGCCCCAGAGTCTCCTTCCCCCCGGGGCCAATGACAGCCTCTCCTCTCCTCCCCCCCCCCCAAGACTCCTGGTTTGGCAGCACAGATGGCAAGAGGCGCTACATTGGGGTGATGATGCTGACCTTGACACCCAGGTAGGTGCTCAGCGCCCGATCCTTCCAGGCCCAAGTGGGGCGGTTGCTTCCAGAGTGGGCCCTGGCTCCCCCTAAGCTGCTGGGGCAGAGTCCCCACCTCCTTGGGGGTCTGCCTAGAGCCTTCTCTCCCCCTCCTGCTGGAATCCTAACCTTGTGGCTCCCTCTCCCACCCCAGTATCCTGTCTGAGTTGAAGATAAGGGATCCGGCCTTCCCCGATGTCTCTCACGGGGTCCTCATCCACAAGGTCATCATTGGCTCTCCGGCACATCAGTAAGTGCAACGCCCACCTGCTTTGCTGGGGGTTGGACTAGATGACCCCGGGGGACCCCTCCCAACCCTAGAATGGGCAGAGCAAGGAGGGCCTGCCCGCCCCTTACCTGTCTCTCTGCCCTCACCCCCGTACTTTGCTCTCATCACAGGGCAGGGCTCAAGGCAGGGGACGTGGTCATGGAGATCAACGGCCAGGCATCCCGGCGGGCAGAAGACATCTACGAGGCGGTGCGGAGCCAGAAGACCCTCACGCTGCTGGTCCGCCGGGGCTACGAGGCGCTGCTGCTGAACATTGTCCCCGAAGTCACAGAGTAGCGGCGGGCGGGGGTTGTGGCGGCTGCGTTTGGGGGTCTTGGCAGGACGACGGACTTTGCCCTGAGTGTGGAGAGGACTGATCCTGCCCTCTGTCCCCACGGGAGGAGGAGGGGGGGGCCAGCAGGTGTCGGGGTGCCAGCTTGGTGGGTCTCGCTCTTCCCTGGTCGTGTGATGTCAGCTGGGCGCTCTCCTTTTGGAGGGAGGGGGCAGCCCTTTCCTTTTTTCCTTTCCCCGTTGGCTATTGACCTGTCCAGGCCTACGTTTTGCGGAGATCAGGGGTCATTCTCCTTTGTCGTGGTGCTGCGCAAACGGGCACTGAAGGCCAGGCTTTTCCACAGGCACTGTTTGCCCCTTGCCCAGCTGTTTTAAAAGGGGCCAAGTGGCCATCCTTCTGGGGGGAATTGGCAGGAAGATGGCCCCTTTTGCTACCCCCCCCCCACTCAGAATCATGAGGAACGAGCCCAGCGGGGCCCAATCCGCAGCCCCTTCTGCTCCCAGCCAGTGAGACGGTGTTGCAGCGAAGCAAGAATCCTTAAGGGGGAGGCTGAGGGGTCTGTCTGCCATGGGTGACATAAGGGGTGGGGTAAATGAATGGAGACTGGGCGGCTGGTGGTTGTGCCATCCACAGGGTCCTTAAGGACTAGAAAGTTGTTTTAAAACCCTACCGAGCTCGCCGCTGCTCCGCCTGACCTGACTTGCCGCAGAGCCAGACAGGGACTGGGACGGGCTTTGTGGCTCGTTCCTTTCTGCTCAAATAAAGGGTTCTGCCAAGGGGGCAGCAATTTCGTCTTTATTATGGGATGCTTGAGGGTGTTTAATTAATCCATCTGAGGCGGGGGCTGCACAACTGCTGCCTGGGCAGCTCAGAGGACTGGCACATCGGTTGCTTTGCTCTGGAGGAACAGGGGTGGGGCTCTTCCCCCCCCCCAAATGAGGCCTGCATTGAGGGAGGGAGGGCTACTGGAGGTGGGCCCAGAAGAGCCACCCCCCCCCCTGACCAAAGAGACGTGCCACCTCAGCGCTTAGCGATGGCAACACAGATTTCCTTTCTGCTCTGCCAGTGTCCTTGCCCCCAAGTGGGCTGATTTCTGCCAGGGGAGGGAGTGTGTGTGTGGTTTGCCTTGGAAGTGGTCTTGCTAAGCCCCAGGAATTTTGGGGGGTGGGTGTGAGGGGCTGTTTGTTTCTGAGGGGCTCAGCCTGGTCTCACCGGGAGGGGTGCCGAGTCCCCCTGTGCCGCCACCGGCTGCCCAGACAGGCCTCTCCTTTCACCTCCAGCCGTGGAATTTGTTTCTCTGCAGCCCAGCCAGGAAGGAAAACAGGACACGGAAAGTAAGTGGGGGGGGGGGAGAAGGTGGGTTCTTGCAGGAGAATTAGGCCAGGCTGGCCGACTGACCGCAGGGCTCCATTAGGACATTTCTCGCATAGCTCTGAAGTGGTCAAAGGGGGGGGTTCCCGTGGGTCGGGGTGTTTGTGCTAAATGCCCCTTTTTCTTCTTGGCTGCAGCTGTCTCCATCTGAGATGCCCCACCCAGATTAAGAGAGGGAAATAGAGCAGTTAGAGAAGTTTTTCTCCTACTCTCTCAAAACTAGAAATTGTGTGGACATCCAAGAAGCTGAATGTTGGAATAAGAGGACTTCACGCGGTGGAAACTGTGGAACTCCCTCCTGCAGGAGGCAGGGATGGCCCCCCCAACTGGAATGGCTTTAAAGAAAGTGACCGATACATGGAGGAGATGATTGATGGCTCCTCCTTTGCCATGACGAGTGGCATCCCTTTGGGGCATCCGATTGGCCGCTGTGAGAACAGGACGCTGGGCCACTGGCCAGATTCTGCGGATTCTTGTGATCTTGCGTAATCCTGGCACTTTGGGGGCTACCGGAGCCATCCCTCCACCATGCTGAGGGTCTGCCAGACCTGCCCCCCTCCCAGGTGCAGCTGGCTCTTGCCAGGGGGTGCAAATGCAATGGGGGGGGGGGTTGGAGCTTTTCCTGTCTTGGAGCTGAGCTGCCCCTTCCTCACACATCAGCAGGGAGGCAGGTTGGACAAAAGACATGAACTTTATATAGGAAACAAGACCTGGCCTCAGAGCCTGCAGCACCAGAAAAGGGGGGGTGGCTGTGCAGGGGGGGGCAGAAGGAGCAGCTTCCTCCTGACACACACACACACACCCCTGCAATTTCCCCATCACATCAGATGCTCCCATTTGGGGGGTTTGGTCCTGCAGTTCAGTCCCAGCTCCCCTATGGAGGGGGGCACATGGGGTCAGCAGCCTGCTTTTCTTCTGCCCATTGCCAACTGGCCTCTGCCCCGTCCAGGGCTGCGCCGCGCCAGGTGAGCCGCTGTCTGTCATGGGCTTTCAGGGTTCAGCCCCCCTCCTGTGGGGCAGGCCAGGCCAGCCAGTGGCGCTTGTGGTCTGGCCTACAAAATCTGGTTATTGAGCTGTCCTGGGTACTGTTCAAAGCGCCTGTTTGCCTCCTCGCTGAGAGCATCACCTGCATCAGAAGGACCAGAGGAGGGGATGAGGAAGAGGAGGGGACCCCCAGCAAGCTCCCCGCCCCCCCCAAACCCCTGGGAAAGTACCTATATGGCAGCTGTGCACCCAGATGCGGTGGCCGTCATACTTGCAGTTGCACTTCATGGCGTTGTTGGTGAAGTCGCTCTCTGCCACTTCATATCGGGGGTTAATCACCACCTGGAGGGAGGGAGGGAGGGAGGCTGAAGGGAGCCCTGTGCCTGGGGGGGGGGGGGCGGGGAGTGCCCTGAGAGCTGGGCGTTAAAGCCCTGAGGAAGGGCTGGAGGGTGAGGAGGGGAGGGAGGTGGAAGCTCCACAGGTGCAGCGCCCCCCGCCATGCCTGTCCCACTGATTTCAACGGCCTGATTTGGTGCCCAGTCTTGGACAGCCTTTTGCTCAGAAGTACATCCTATGGGGAAGGGACGCGGGTGGCGCTGTGGGTTAAACCACAGACCCTAGGGCTTGCCAATCAGAAGGTTGGCAGTTCAAATCCCCGCAACGGGGTGAGCTCCCCTTGCTCGGCCCCAGCTCCTGCCAACCTAGCAGTTCGAAAGCACGTCAAAGTGCAAGTAGATAAATAGGTATCACTCCGGTGGGAAGGTAAACGGCGTTTCCATGCGCTACTCTGGTTCGCCAGAAGCGGCTTAGTCATGCTGGCCACAGGACCTGGAAGCTGTCTGTGGACAAACGCTGGCTCCCTTGGCCTATAGAGCGAGATGAGCGCTGCAACCCCAGAGTCGTCTGCGACTGGACCTAATGGTCAGGGGTCCCTTTACCTTTACCTTTACATCCTATGGGTCTCATTGCCAGGTCTATAGAGTTGCAGCCACAGGGCTGGATCAGGCCCTATTTACGACAAACTAGGCAGAGGGGGGTAGAGAGAGGAAATTGCTTTCTGCCTCTCATAAGACCAGGCTTAATAGATGTGGAGAGTTTGAAGGAGCCCCTGTGTGTGTGTGTGTCTCCTCTGGGAGGGAATTCTGTAACAAAGGAGACATCCCTTGTCCTTCCTTCCGCCTCCAAGACTCTCCCTGTCCACCGTGCTCTCAAGCTCCAGACTGGGGGCTCCAGACAAAAACCCACCCTCCAGACTACCAACCTTTATTTTACTGCAATTTAAAAGTGTCATTACGCTTCTACTTTCCTGTATTTGCTGCCTGCAAACGTGTGATACCTTTTCTGCAGCAGGTGGAGAAAGGAAGGTTAGCAAACCGCAAATAAAGGTATAACTGCCTCATTCCTAAAAGCCAGCAAGTTGCAAAATGACAAGTGTGTTTACTTTGCTAAAAAGGCTTCACAGCCCACTTAACTTTTAAACTCTAATCTACAGATTTAATCCTCAATTCATCTCCTACAAAGGGACTCCTAGGGTCTTATAGTCCAAACCCTGCAATGCAGGAACCACAACTATAGCACCCCTGACAGTTGCATTCACACAACCTACAGTTCACCTGAGGAGTTTGCTGCCCCCTCCCCTCCCTCTTCTTGTCTCACCTGCAGGATGTAGTTGCCAGCCTTGACGTCAGTGATGTCTATCCACTGGCAGTCAATGTCGTGGCGATAGAGGTCCCAGCACCCCACCGTGATGCCCTGCTCCCCAAAGTTGGCACATTCATAGCGCTTGCTCACATCTGTCCAAAGAAGGGGAGGCGTGTCAAGTCCTGCCAGGGGGCTGCAAACTCCTCCCTAAACCCCTGGGGAGCTGCTGTAGGCAAACTCAGCCCCCCCCCAGGCTCCTCATGCTCTTCTCCCCCCCCACCCCCACCCCACGGCCCCACAGGCACCCTGGCAGCCTCACCCACCCTCGTGGCATTCAGTGTCCTCCAGGCAGAAACTGGCCTTGTGTCCCTCTGCGACTTTGGTGCCATTGGAAGTCAGAAGGTCATAGTGGGTGAAGACGTCCATGCTGTGGTAGTGCCTGGGGTGAGATATGGCAGCGTGGTGTAGTGGTTAGAGCATCGGACATGAAGCTCCCTGGGCAACTAGCCTACCTTGCAGGGGTGTTGGGGGTATTTAAATAAAGAGGGCAGGGAGAGAACCATGCATTCGCCACCTTTAGTTCCTTGGGGACGAAAGGGGATCTAAAAGAGGGAAAGGCCCTCACCCGTGACATTCGTGCCAGACCCAGGAGTGGCGCCCTGCCTTGGGGCGAAAGTCGGCCCGGCCGTTGTTGTGGATCTGCGAGGAGAAGCGCAGGAGGCGGCGGTGGCCATAGGGCCAGTTGGCATTGCGTGCGCTGCTGGACAGGCAGTTCTCCTCCGCAGCACAGTAGAGCATGTGCAGAGGGCGGTCCTCAATGTACGCCGTCTCTTGGACCAGGGGGGCATGCAGCAGCAAGTCCGAGGCAGCTGTGGAGAGAGAAGGGGAGGGGGCCGGGCCCAGCAGCTGTGGGGCTAGCCCAAGGAGCCCCTGGGGGCCAGCTAGCCGAGAGCCAGCCTCTGCTGTGGGGCTGGCCCCTCTGCCTTTCAAGGACCCCACACCCAGGGCTTCAGAGCCAGCCCCCAGGGAAGGTGGGTGGGCATGTCTCTCCAAAGACCCCCAACTGGCTTCCAGGTGGTTTTGCTCCCAGGGGTCTCTCTGCCCCCCAGCAGCCCCTCCCCCCGCCTCACTTTCTGAGCAGATGACTCCAGCGGCGAATCGGGTGCCCGTCTTGGGGCAGTTGAGGGTGCTGTGGTGCTGGCAATGGCTCAGCGCCAACTCGTGCCCATCACACTTCACCCCGCTCACCACCATCTCGGTCACGTTGCTGGCATCCCAGTACCACGTTTCCTGGGGACAGAGCACAAGAGGCAGGGCAATGGGGCACCTTCACCCCTGGGGCACCGAACAGAAGGATCTCAGAAGGGACCTCCAAGGGCCATCTAGTCAAGCCCCCTGAAATGCAGGAGTCGCAACTAAAGCCTCTGGGACACAGGGCCACCCAGCCTCTGCTTCAGACCTTCTCAGGGAGTCTGTTGTGCTGGATCCCAAATCCTGTTCTTGCAGTGCCCAACCAGAGACCAGAGCACGAGATCCAATGGACTCTCCTGCCTTGATGGAGCAGAGCGGGTGGCCATCTGCCAGGGCTGCTTCAGCCGCCATACCTGCATTGCGGGGGGTCAGACTAGATTGCCCATGGGGTCCCTCCCAAGTCCACAGTTCTCTTGGCTAGTAGCCCCCACGTCCCCCTTCTTCTCCACTGGGCCTCTTCTCCAGCCAGCTGCCCTCCCAGGAAACCCCTCCCACCCCACTGCCTCCTTCCCAGCCCCACAGCTGCCCCCCGCCTACCGTCACGGCATGCATGGCGTAGCCCAGGCCAAGTTGGCGACAGGCCACCATGGCCTCCGTGGTGCTCCAGCCTGTGCTGCAGACGGTGCCCCAGCGGCCGGCGTGCTTCACCTCCACGCGCCCCTCAAACGCGGTTCGGCCCCCAGCGATGCGGATCTGTGGGGAAGCCCAGCGATGAGCCGGCGGCTGTCCCTCCCCATCCTGGCTCACTGCCCCTTTCCACCAGCCAAGGCCAGGAAGGCAGGCAGGCAGCAGCCGCCCTCAGCCCAGGCTGAGTGGGGGGCACATCATCGTGGCCTCAAGGGTTCCCCAGCCCTGGCCACAGGTGCACTGGGGAGTGGCAGGCCCAATCTGCACAGGGGGAGTTGTGGGCTGGGGAAAGCCTGCAGGCAGCCTAGGGGTGGAGAGAGGACAAGGCCCCTCTTCCCTGGGGCCCCCAGTGCTGACCGTGGTTTCATGGCCCATGTACGGGACGTTGCAGCGGACGGCCGCATCCTCGGTATGCTTGCAGTCCTCCTGCGTGATGTTCTTGTGGGGGCAGCTCCAGAGGGACTTCTCGGTGCCTAGGCAGCGCACCTCATTCAGGTGGATCTGGCCCATCCCTGTGGCAGGAGAGGAAACGCTGGGCCTCTGGGAATGGCCAGCCGAGAGCCCCTTTGCGGGGGGCAGTCTATGGGGAAGGCGGTGGTGGGAAGTCAGAGACTGCCCCGTGCCCCCTTTCTCCATCCCAAGGCGCCACCCACATTTCATTTGCCAAGCTAGACTTTTCTGTAGAAGTATATTTGTTTCCAAAGTGAGCACATATCTGCCTGGTGGGGGGCGCATGCAGAGTTGGGGACCCCCCCCCCATGAAGCTCTCCTTGTCTGAGAGAGTGTGGGAACGGAAGCCTGTCTTATCTCTTCCGCAGAAGTGTTATTGTAATGTTAGTTTCACTTTTGCAGCGTCACAGTTCTGAACTGTTGTTCAGAGAACACAGATGTATTTATAACTTGCAAATAAAGTAGTTTAGAACTGCAGGTGAGTCTTTCTTCTCACTGCAAGATGCTACAAGACCTGTGTGCTCTTTTCCAGAGGAAAGGATCACATATTACCGGCGCTCTGGACTGAAGGGACATGCCAGCCGGAGAGGTCCATGGAAGACCCTCAGAGGTACTGGGGGTCTGCCATTCCCCCCCCCCAGGAGTGCATTCCAACATGAACATGGTGTGCCAGGCCTCTCTGGCACCTGTGGCAGTCCAGACCGGGGTGGGGGGTGGAGGGACTGTTGGGCAGGGGGGGCACCCCCAAAGGAGCAGCCCAGGCCCCGTCCCCCTAGTGGCTCACCTTGGCCCATGCGTGCGCCCGTCAGAGCCTCCTTGGCACTCCCAAAGCCCAGCTCCCGGCACACGACGCTGGCCGAAGCCAGGCTCCACCGGTCGTCGCAGACGGTGCCCCACTCGCCATTCTTCAGCACCTCGACCCGCCCCTCACCGGGCTTGGCCCCACCCTTCAGCCGGACGCGTTGCTGTGGGGAGCAAAGGGCAGCTGAGACGCCCAGAAGGTGGTGCCCTGAGGCTGCCCCTCTCCATGTTCCTCAGAGGTAGTGCAGCACAGTGGTTTGAGAGCTGGGACCTGGGAGAGACTCCACCACAATGGAGCTCACGGGATGATCTTCAGCCAGCTGCCATCTCTCAGCCTGGCCTACCTTGCAGGGTTGTTGCAGGATAAACTGGGAAGGTGCCAATTTGTGCTCCATTTGGAGGAAAGGAGGGATGTTTAGGCCATAATAAACAGCTGTGTCCTTCGTTCCAGGGGGTTGGACTAGATGACCCTTGGGTGTCCCTTCCAACTCCACAATTCTATGATTCTGTGAAATAGCTGGCAGGGTGCTCTCTCTTGCCGCCAGGCAGGGCAAGCCCCCCCTGCTCCCTCCTTCCCCACTCACCTGCCCTGTCTGCTGCCGCTGCCTCTTCTTCTTCTGGGCGTTCCCTGTGGCAAACAGCGGCCCAGGGACGCAGCTGACCACGGCCGGCATCCCTGCCCTGCAGACGCCTGTGGCGTTGCCCTTGTAGAACTCGAAGGAGCAGAGGGAGAGGTGCACCTCCGTCCCCAGGCAGGCCACCGAGTGCAGCCGGTAGTTCAGCCGCTGCCGCTCCATGGAAAGCCTGCAGGGAAGAGAGGGGGTCAGAGGGCAGGGCTGGAAGGAGCACACAGGTGGGGCACCTGTGGGGCAGGCGTGCATCGTAGCATCTCTCCCCCCCCTTTCACTGTCCCCTGCACTCCCATACCAAGCAGGGCCTCTGGCTCCCCTGGACCTGGAATGACGGTTGCAAAAGAGCCTCTGGCTCCCTCCGAGGGCAGCAGCCGGGCGCCAGTCCTGCCCTCAGACTCCCAGGGACTCACAAGGCCCCATTACCTCTTGGTGCCCCTAAAGTCCTCCCTGCGTCTATGTTTGGGGCGAGACCTGGAGACCGGCCTGGAAGACAGACAGACAAGGTGAGTGACGGAGCCCACCATGCCCCCTCCCTCCCTCCCTGGGGCCGGATACTTGCAAACTTTCCGCTCATTTGCACTGCTCCGGGATGGATCAGGCTGCAGAGGCCAGCCCAGGCTTGTCAGAAGCAAGCCTGGCATCCATTCCCCCAGGACTCATGCCAGCAGCCCCAGCCCCAGCGCAGAGAAGCCATGCAGCGCCACACCGGCAGCCATGCACTGCGGGGGGGGGGTGTCTCTTTCAGCTCTGCAGTTCTATGGCTCAATGTGTCATTTCTGCCTTGGGACACTGAAGAACAGGAGAATCCCTCCCTCCCGCCCTCGCTGGTCATTCAAAGCCTCCCTCTAGCCCACCCCACTGTGCCCCACACAGCACCATGCAAAGTGCTGTGAGAAACCTCAAAGCTGATCGCCATTTTGTCCCCAGCAGCTGGCACATGTAGGATGGTAGACTCCTTCTGAAAAAGGAGGCTCCATTTAGCCAAGAGGGATCCTAGCTCAGCAGCAGAGGACATGGTGCTTTGAATGCAGAAGAGCCCAGGATACTCCCCCTCCCCCCCCAAAAAAAATCTCTCACACACACCAAAGGCCGGGAAAGATCTTTTTTCCACCTGGTGAGACCTTTGGAGAGTCATAACAGAGAGCTCAGGGCCAGTGAATGAGGCAGGGCAAACCCACTTCCTCTGGCCTCCAGGAATTTGTCTAATTCTCTTCTAAAGTGGCCCCCATCTGACTTGTGGCAGCAGATTCCATGTTCTGCAATGAAGCGCTGCCTTTTTGCCCACTGGAACTCTCCCAACATTGGATCACTTCCTGAGTCCTGGAATTATGAAAGAGAGAGGACCCACCCCACAAAAAAGAAGCACTTTCTGTGTGACTTTATAAACTTTCCTCCTATACCTCCTTTTGCCCTAAGGCTGAGCTGAAGAGCCTCCCAGAATTTGCCCCTTTAGGGAGGACTCAGGGAGGAAACTGATGACCCAGGTTACATTACACGCTGCCCGTGTTGCAGCGGGACCTGGGTGCTCAACTCCCTCCCAGCGCTCCCCCCTGCAGCCCACCTTTGCTTGCCTGCCTGTAAAGACACCTCTTTCTTCCCAGCTGAAGGCACACAGAGGTGCCCTCAGCCCAGCAGTGAGTCACCGCTCAGACATCCCTGGACCAGACAGAGCACACACTGCCGCCTTTGTCCAAAGTCCTCCGCAGCCAGACATCCATTCCCATGGCTCAGGTGCTGCCCCACTTTCCTTCTCCCCCCGCTCTGCCTGCTCCTTTCCTCAGAAACATTCTGGCGTCTTCCCGTGCCATCGACACACCAGCTCCTCAGGCAGAGTCAGGGTGATGGAGACAGGCAAGCATCCATCCATCGAAAGGCAAGAGGGGTTCTCTCCTGCCTGCCTGCCTGTCAAATGACCCTCAGGTCCCATCAATAAAAATGCTGCCTCCCCCCAAACTCCCCATGTTCCTCAGTGCCGCCCCACCCCTGTCTGCACAGCAGAAATGGCTCAGCTCCAGGGCAGCCTAAGGCCATGGGACACTCAGGCCCCTGGCAAGACAAGAAATGTCACCCGCACCTGGGGGACGCCCTAGAGAGAGGTGCTGCCCCACTGAGAGGCAGAGGACACAGAAAGCAGAGAGCTCAGCCCTCCAGCAGCGCCTCTGAGTCACCGGGTGAACCTCCTGCCCTCAAACTCGCAGGGGAAGCATTGCGGAAAGGGGCGCTCGGTTTGGGGAGGAGGTTCACCACCTCCCCTTCTGGATCCACAGCCAGTGAATCAAGACTGAGCAGGACAGCCTGGCCCTGTCAGGTGGGGGGTAGGGCAGGACTCAGGGGCCAGGAGGGGCCAGGAGGGGCCAGGATCCACCTGCTGCACAGAAGCAGGGGGCCTCCTGGCTCCATTACCTCTTCCGGGGGCCTGGCTTCCTCCGGCCCTTGGCAGCTCGCTTGGCCCGCCTGCGGGAGGAAAGTTCAACAGGGCCTCTTCAGGAAGATAGGCGAGGGGGCTGGCAGGGGGAGGTGGGGGAGCCCCTAGGGCCACATCTTGCCAAGTTGGCCCCCAATCCTCCCTTTCTCTAGCTGCAAGAGCTGGAGGGGCTTGCGCTGAGCAGCTTCCCACCTCCCAGTCAGACACTGTCCCCAAATCTGGCTTCCATTAAGGTTTCTTTGCTAACCGTCTGAATTCAAAGCAGCTTAGCTGGCAAGACAGGAAGGTCCAAGGCAAGACAGCAACCTCCTCCAAATACCTTGGCTCCTTGCAAGGCAAGATAGACATTGCTAGACGTGAACTGTAGGATAGCTCAGTTCCAGGATGGTGATGTCATTTACAGCAAGTCCAAACCTATAAATTTTGGTGCCCAGAACTGGACACAGGACTCCAGGTGGAGGCTGACCAAGTCAGACTAGAGCAGGACTCTGACTTCCCTTGATCAGGACACTAGACTTCTGTTGATGCAGCCTAGAATTGCTTTAGCCTTTTTTGCTGCTGCATCACACTGTGGACTCATGTCAAACTTGTGATCTAATAAGACCCTGAGATCCTTTTCACATGACCTGCTGCCAAGTCAGGTGTCCCCCATTCTATATACAAATCTGGTTATCCCTGCCTAAGTGTAGAACTTGAAAGTTGCCCCTATTAAAATCCATTTTGCCAGTTTTAGACCAGTTTCCCAAAGCGTTACAGGTCATCTTGAATCCAGATTCTGACTTCTGCGGCATTTGCGACACCTCCCAGTTTGGCATAATCCTTGACAGGAATTTACACTCAGGTGGGCAGAGCCTTAAAGGAGTCTTGACACATGGCTTAAGTGCAGAGGGTGGGGAAGAGCCCAAAGGTCCTCTCCTGGTTTCTCAACAGACAGGTCATGCATCTATAGCAGTGACCAGAGGAGGAATGACCACTGGCAGGAGCGCAGAGAGAAGAAATGCCATAGTGCAACTGACTGCCTTTCTCTGCCCCAGCTGCAACAAAACATGTCTCTCCCCTATCGATCTCTCCAGTCATGGATGCACATGAAAGCTCATACCAATGACAGTTGTTCTCTGAGGTGCTACTGGAAGGATTTATATATATATATTGTTTCATCCCCAAAGACACCCTCCTCCATTGTCTCCAGCGACAGACAATGTTAACTAGCCATTTCCCAGCACGTGACCAGTCCATTCCCCCCTGCCCCCTCCCCCATGGAGGTCCGTGGCAAGACTGGGTCCAAGAGTCTGACGGGAGGGGGGCATCTCGGTTCTCCCCCCCCATGCACTCACTCACTTGTAGAAATTGCGGTTGACCTTCTTCTCGGCAGGGAAGCCCAGCATCCCACAGATGACGCGGCTGTTGCGGCTGCCCCAGTTCTCATCGCAGATCTGTGCCCAGCTGCCCCGGTGGCGGACCTCCACAATTCCCTCTGTCACAGGCAGTGGCCGCTTGGCGTGGGAGACCACGGGGCGCAGGCGCAGCTCCTCCACATGGTTCTGCTCTGTCTGGAGGAGGAAGGGAGGGAGGGGTCAGCCCCAGGCAGACCCAAGCCAAGCAAATGCATGGCTTGAGCTCCCCTCCGCACCTGGCAGAGGACTGGGTTCCACCCCAAGAAAGGATGCTTGCGTTGTGATTCCCGCATTGCAGGGGGTTGGACTGGATGACCCTTGGGGTCCCTTCCAACTCTGCAATCTTTTGTTGCTAAGACTCCCTGCTTGGTCCGTCCCCTTTACAGCCCAGACTGGGGAAGAAAGGAAAAGTAAGACCAGCCCTCCTTGGGGTGGTGGTGGGGGGGGCTACAGACCGACCCAAGAGGAATAGACTTCTGGAGTGGAAATGGGAATTTTGACCCCTTAAGGCTTTATTTGGCCTGATAGTGACACAGAGAGAGGCTGCTCTATAAAGAAGTGCCAAGACCTCAAGCTCTTTGCCCATCTGGGCTGGCCTGTTGCTGGAGTCTGGTAGCTGGATTAGACCAAGGAGTTTACGAGTGCCCAACAGTGGCACCCCCCAAGAGGGGCTTAAGAGGGGCTTAAGAGCAGCAGCAGCGGCAGCAACCCTGGCCCACCGTGGACCCCCCATCAGAGACAGGGTGCTTCTCCTCTTGGAAGGAGAATGTCCTTCCTCCATGCAATCTGTCTAATCTTCTTTCAAAAGGGCCTCACCTGACTGTCCAGCTAAGCACCAGGAGGAGAAGCAGCTGATGAATTCATGGTTAACTAAACAGCAGCAGAAGTAAAAATGAGATGGCAGCGTCTTAGATTTAATCATTTTAGTTTAATTTGGATTCAAATTAAGAGAAAGGCGATTCTGACTAAGCATCAGAAAGAACATTCTGAGGGTAAGTCCTCAGAGGGTGGTGTCCTTTCCTGCACTGGGAGGCTTCTGAAGAGAGGGTGGGTGACCACCTGTCCGGGATCCTTTAGCTGTGATTCCTGCATTGCAGGGGGTTGGGCTAGATGACCCTCGGGGCCCCTTCCAACACCACAATTCCATGACTCCATGAATAAGGCAACTGAAGGATCCGCTTGAACTGCTCCGTTTAATAACAAGACTGCGGAAGTGGCCAAGCCACTATCTCCAGGAGGCTGCAAAAAGCCTCTCTGAAAGCTAAGCTCAGCCCCACCCCACCCCCCGCAGCTCCTCCAGCCAGGATAAGATGCAGGGAATAAAATGTGTGATCATTTTCAAGGCGCAATATTAGGAGCAGGAAGTAGAGAGACAGGTGAGGTGGCAGCCCAGCAGGTCCTGCTGCCAAGGAAGCCCCAGGTGAAGGAGGGTCTCCAAGCCAGAGAGGCAGGACGCTGGGACAGGAGGGAGGCCATTCTCAGTTCCCAGAGAGAGGATAACACCCAAACTCTGAGCAGAGAAGCAAAGCAAGGGGGGTTGGGAGAGGGTTGCAAGGAGGAGGAGTTGGAGTCTGGAAGGGGGGACCTATCTGGTGGGAGCCTGCTGGAAAAATAGCTTTTAACACCGCCCCCCAAGCACACACAGAAAACTAGCAGGGAGGAGGAGGAAGAGGGCAGAGACTCTTTTGCTGGGAGGAAGGAGGCGGCTGGGGCTGGGGTGGAACCTCCTGCTGTTGAGAAAAGAATCCCTGGACCCAAAAATGCAACCACAGGGGTGGGGGGGGGCTGTTGAATAGAAAGCAACATGGCTTTGCTGTGGCCAAGTGACGCCAGGCGGCCCCCACTTTCCCCTCGAGTGATGAGTCACAGAACGGAATGCTGGGGGTGTGAAACGCCTCTGGCCTCCTGCCCAGCTGGTGCCCCAGTTCCAGGGCTGACGTCACCCCACCCCCGCCAGCTGGAGACGGGAGGCCATCAGGGCGGTGCGAGGAGGGAAGCCAGGAGCTCCAATGGAGCAGAGGAAGGAAGAGCAAAGGGGGGGTCTGTGGGGGGTGAGGGGTCTGCTGTTTCCCAGGAGGACTTCCTGACTGGGGCATGGCCAGCTGGGAAAGGCTTGCAGGGAAGCTCAAAATGGGGGTGGGGTGGGGAGGAGTTCAGCCGCCTCAAATTTCTCCAGAAAATAATATGGCTAAACTGGCAATGGAAAAACAGAAGGAATGTGGCCCCAAACCACCCTGCCCAGCTCCAGGGACACCTCAGACCAGGCTCCCTCCTTCCCTGCTTCTGCAGGGACTCTCTTACACCCCCAGGGCTAGATCCCAGACTGTGCTAACAGTGACGTTAAAGCCCCACATAGGAATGCGCCGGGAAAAGTCCGTGCGCTGGAGCCAGAGGCATTTCCCCTGGAAAATCACCCTCCTCTGAACATTTGCTCCAGGCAGCTGCAAGAGGAACATCTGGCCAGAGATGCCTTGCTCTCGCTTGCTGTTTCCTACTCTTTCTCACCTGCCATAGATGTATGTACAGATGGACATAGATGCATAAACACCCACACCTGGGCACCCCAAGAAACTGAGGTTGGAAGGTTCAGGGTAGCTGAATCCTTCCTCAAGAGGGACTGAGCCCCAAGCAACAGGCCCAGGCACTACGGCAGGGCTAGCTGGGGGCCCTCCTTCCTTCCTTCCTTCCTTCCTTCCTTCCTTCCTTCCTTCCTTCCTTCCTTCCTTCCTTCCTTCCTTCCTTCCTTCCTTCCTTCCTTTCACCCCCATCCACCCCTGCCCCGCCTGGGCCTCCTCCAGTCTCTTTCAGGGAACACCCTGTGCTCTTTCAAGCCTTCCACTTCTGACTAATGCAGCCTTGTTGGGACCCACATGGTTAGGGAGCAGTCGTCTGCAGCAGGAACGGGAGTCCCCCGAGCTCCCACTGTCTCTGCTCCCACAGGCACAGCTGCCCTGCCAGCCTCCTGCCCCTGTCCCCAAGCAAATGTCCTCCCACCCACCCACCTCAATCACATTGGAGTCCACAAAGCCAGGGATGCGCTCGTCTTTGCAAATGACACCGGCATCTTCCTCGTGGGAGCAGTCGCTGTTGCCCCAGCCCCTCGACCGGCAGTCCGTGATGCTCTTCTCGCTGCCACCACAGTTCACGTTGTCCAGCCAGATGCGCCCTGCAAAGCCATAGCCAGGAGGAGCCAGGTGGGTGATGTAGCGGGAGAAAGAGAAAGAAAGAATGGGAGAGGAAGGGAGGAAAGAAAGAAGGAAAGGAGAGAGCACTCAGCCTAACCTGAGAGCATCTCTAGCCAGAGACTGTTCCGAATGCACAATCTTTTCGTTTTCCTTCACTGGTTCTGCAAGATTGTGGCCTAGAAAGCTGTGGAAAGTGAGGAGCCAGTGTGGTTTTATGAGTGTCAAACCAGGAGAGACCAGGGTTCAAATCTCCATTTGGCCATAAAGCTCACTGGGTGACCATGGGCCGGTCTGTGCCTTTCAGCCATACCCACCTCACAAGGTTGTTGTGCAGATTAAATGAGGAGTGGGAGAAGCACGTGGTCCACTGTAAGCTCCTTATTTAAGTGCAATAAACAATTACATAATATTATGTATTTAAACAATCTATGGCCTTTTAAACTGCATGGTGTGTTTGTTACTATATTACGCATTTTGTGATTTTTATATTGTGAAGCATCCTGGGATCTTCAGATGAAATTTAATAAATTAAAATGTGCAGCCTGGATCAGATAAAGGCTGCAGCTAATAATAATAATAATAATAATAATAATAATAATAATAATAATATATTATTTATACCCCGCCCATCTGGCCGGGTTCCCCAGGCCACTCTGGGCGGCTTCCAACAAAATATTAAAATACAGAAATCCATCAAACATTAAAAACTTCCCTAAACAGGGCTGCCTTAAGATGCCTTCTAAAGGTCTGGTAATTGTTATTCTCTTTGACCTCTGGTGGGAGGGCATTCCACAGGGTGGGTGCCACTACCGAGAAGGCCCTCGGTGCTGGATCTCAGTGTCCGGGCAGAACGATGGGGGTGGAGACGCTCCTTCAGGTATACTGGACCAAGGCCATTTAGGGCTTTAAAGGTCAGCACCAACACTTTGAACTGTGCTCAGAAACGTATGAGTGTCTCCTCTTCTCAAGAACGAAACAGCACAGGGGTTGCCCCCGCCCCCAGCTCCCAGCCCTTTCCCATCCCAGCCACCCCTTGCCCCAGCCCTTGATGCTCACCGATGCCTTTGCCATACTTGGCGCTGTGAGTCCAGCCGGTGGCAGCCACAAAGCCCAAGTGGCGGCAGAGAACGTGGGCATTGGCCAGAGTGAAGTCGTCATCACAAATGGTGCCCCACTCCTGGCTATAGAAGACCTCAATGCGCCCCTCGTTGTGCTTGCGGGGGTAGCCAGCCAGCCGGAATTGCAGCTTGGGGCCAGCTGGGGTGCTCTGCGCTGTGGGTGCCGCTGGGGTGCTCTGCTGGGTGCCGCTCACCCACAGCCAGACACCACACAGCAGCCCAAGGGCAAGACCCTTCATCCTGGCTGCCTGGACCTGGAGGGGAAGAGAGGGAGGTTGAGGGGGGAGAACCCCCAGGGCCCAGGCAGGCAGGCAGGCCTGCAGTCGAGGGCCTGCAAGTTCAGCCTAGTCCTCCTGCCCCAGCGAGGCTATTCCTCCACCCAGGAGCACAGAGCAAATCCCCGCGGCCATCCTGTGCCCTTACCCAGGACCAGAGGCGCCCCACCCCGCTTCTCCTGATGAACTGGCGCTGCTCCTCCGCCGCATAAGCCTCTCGTCCGCGGGAGCCCCTTCCGCTGGCCCAGGTGGGCGCCACTTGGGGATCGCGTCACCCTGCGGAACTGTCGAGGGGCGTTTAACTTTAGCAAAAACGGGGATTGCCGGTGGGCAACCTGAGACGCGCGCGGAGGGCCCGGAGAAGGAAGGCGGAGGCGGCTTTGGCCCCTCCTGGGCCGGACAAAGAGCCTTTCGGGCGGAGAAGGTAGCCGGCGGCCGCATTTGCCGAGCCGGGACTTTTAAAAGAAGAAAGTGGTTGCGAGCCGGAAGAGCGAGATGGAGCCTCCACGGGCAGAGGCCGTCTACTGTTCCGAGGAACCGCTGCCCGCCCGTCGGCCCCCGCGGTCCCACGACCCAGCCGAGGAGTCCTGGCCTCCAGGTGCCGTGCGGGGACGCGCCTGGAGGCCCCCTTCCTGCCCCATCCCCTGTCCCGCCTCGCAGCTGCCTTTGGATGCCGCAGGGTCCCACGCAGCCGTCGACCCCGGAGCTCCCCCGCCTCCCCCGCTAGGAAGACGCCCGAGCTGGGCAGGGCTGGTCCCGCCAGCCGGAATCGGGGGCGGCCTCTCCCATGGGCGCCTGCTTCGGAGGCGGCGGCGGGGGGGGGTCTTCAAAGTCCCCCTCCCGCTCGCCCAGCTCCATCTCTTCCCGACGGAGCGCGCGTGCCTCCGGTGCGCTCCCCGCAAGAGCCGTCTTCGTTCCTCCGCCCGGGGTCCCCGCTGACCTCGGCTGAGCTGCGCCGCCTCCGCTGCGTCCCCGCCGCCTCCGAGCCGCGCTGCCCCGCTGTTCAAGGCCAGGCGACTAACGGGCCGCCCCCGGCCGGCCTCTCCTTCACCCCGCCCCCGGCCGGCCTGCTCTCGCTTGGCTCGGGGCGGCGGGGCCGGCGCAGGGAGCAGCCCCCGGGCAGAGGGAGAGGCGCAGGCGCGCCGCCACCGAAGAGCTCTCGCCTGGCGTCGGGGGCTTCGCTTCGGACGGGGCGGGCGCAGGTCCGCGGCGGGACGGACTCACGCGGGGCGGGCGGGGGGGGGGAGAGAAGCCTGCCTGGAAGGTCCCTCCCTACTTAAGGGGGCACGGGGAGCTCCCGGGAGCCGAGAAAGGGTCTCGAGCCAGCAGCAACAGCAAGAGGAGGCAGGCGGGCGCGCAGGGCGATCCTATAGCAGAGACCAATAGCTGGGCCAGGGCAGTCTCCTTTCCGCCGGGAAACCTTCTTGAAGAGGAAAAGAGGCGCATCTTACAGTCGAAGGAAGGAGCCCTCTCCAAAGATTGAGGGGTGGTCGGGACCCCACAGGGGGCGTCTCCTCTGTCCAGGGCCTTCGACTAGCTCTGGGCCAGGAGAGAATGCCGGATGAAGCACTGGAACTCCCTGCCTCAGGATGCAGTGATGGCCACCCACTTGGATGACTTTTAAAGAGGATTAGGCAAATTTTTGGAGAACCCTACTTGATTTTTTTCTGGTATGTAGCACATTCCCCTAGAGCAGGCATCCCCAAACTGCGGCCCTCCAGATGTTTTGGCCTACAACTCCCATGATCCCTAGCTAACAGGACCAGTGGTCGGGGAAGATGGGAATTGTAGTCCAAAACATCTGGAGGGCCGAAGTTTGGGGATACCTGCCCTAGAGCATATCCCCCCGTTTTCTTCTTCCCCCACAAACCCACTCCCCACCCCCAGAAACCAGACTGTCGGTGTTTAAAATTAAAAAAAAGGAGTTATGACAGCTTTTAAACTGATTGAGGGATGAAAGCCCCAGAGTAATTCAGTACTGTCTGGAAACATGCTATAGTCCCCCTGATCAAAATGCTCAAGGAGACCTTGACATGAGGCACAGACGCTCCGCTCACCTAGGCGGCTGCATGTGGGTTCCGGGCACGACAAAGAGGCCGAGTTTCTAGGCATCCCATCCTAAATGCGCTGGACCAGCTGGTGCTGGAACCAACGGGGGCAAGCGCCCTCTAGTGGGGAAACAGCAGCCCTGCCCAGCTGCCTGATACTGATTTCAGAGGACTCTGAAGGAGCAGGTACGTGGCTTGTGGGTACTGTACTTCTTGAGGCTCAGGTGACCTGAGTGGCGTGGAAACTGGGAAAACCTTCCATCAGCTTTGGTTGGTAACCCAGCTGCATCCTTATCTGGACAGGGACAGCCTAACCTCCATTGTCTATGCTCTAAGGTAAAGGTAAAGGGACCCCTGACCATTAGGTCCAGTCGTGACCGACTCTGGGGTTGCGCGCTCATCTCGCATTATTGGCCGAGGGAGCTGGCATATAGCTTCCAGGTCATGTGGCTAGCATGACAAAGCCACTTCTGGCGAACCAGAGCAGCACATGGAAACGCCGTTTACCTTCCCGCTGTAGCGGTACCTATTTATCTACTTGCACTTTGACGTGCTTTCGAACTGCTAGGTTGGCAGGAGCTGGGACCGAGCAACGGGAGCTCACCCTGTCACAGGGATTCGAACCGCCGACCTTCTGATTGGCAAGCCCTAGGCTCAGTGGTTTAACCACAGCGCCACCTGGGTCCCATGTCTATGCTCTAGTCATCTCTAAATTAGATTACTGCAAGGCATTATACGTGGGGCGGCCTCTGGAGATACATGTAGTTTGGAAACTTCAGCTGGTGCAGAATTCAGAAGCCAGGTTGCTCACCAGGGCAAGACGGTTGGAGCATAGGACACCAATCCTGGTCCAACTGCACTGACTGCCAATGAGTTTCTGGGCCCAATTCAAAGTACTGTACTAGTTTAGACCTCTGAAGCCTTAAACAGCTCAGGATAACAATACCTCAAGGACTGCCTCTTTCAATAGGAACCTACTTGGACCCTGAGATCATCTTCTGAGGCCCTTCTTTGCTCCCTTTCAACCAGGCCTTCAAAGATACCCTTTTATATGTGGTGGGGAGCGGGTGATTGGTTTGTTTGTTTTTGTTCTTGTTTTTATTGCATATTTTGTGTTTTTATCTTTTATTTTATGTTGGGATCTGCCCCAACATCTATGGATGAAGTGTGATATACAAACAAACTAACTAAATAAAATAAAAATTCCATTCTCCAGATGCCTCAGCTGAGAGGCCATGGGGTTCAGCAGAAGTCCCCTTCCCATGCCAGGCAACGGCCACACTCAGCCAGGCAGCTGCCGCAGGAGCTCTGCTCTCCTCCTGTGGGCTCCAAGGGCAGGAGAGGCTTTGGCCCCGCCCTGCTGGGATCCTAAGCTGGATGGCTGGCAGTCCTTCTTGTCTGTGCTGGGAGGGTCCAATGGTCAAGCGGCTTCCCCAGTGGCATTTGTGTTCCCTCCACCTGGATGTGCAAGATGTGTCCCCCTGCGTGGTCTCTAGGGGGGACGGTGGGGCAGGAAGGCATCATAGAAATGTAGAGTGGGAAGGGACCCGAGGGTCATCTAGTCCAAACCCCAGAATGCAGGAATCTCACGTCCAAGGGGACCCCGCTCGTCCAGCCCCCAGTGGCCAGCCAGATGCCCATTCTGGGAAACCACACTCTTCTCCTGCGACTTCCCCGCCCAGCCCTGCTCCGAGGGGCTCCGCCTGGGCCGACTACGCATCTTCGGTGGTCCAAGACAGACCTGCAGCGCGGGGCTCCTCCTCCCTCGGACCGCGCGCTCCCACCCGAGACCTACGAGCTCCAGAGTCACCAGGCAAAAGTTTCGACTACATTTCTGACGTCGCAGCCAACCCCCTCCCCGGGGGGGGGGGACTTGCCACCACGCTTCAAAATACAAACGCGCTTCTCTCTTCTATTTTTTGCGTCGGTTGGGGGTTATTTTTTCCTTCAAGGTGGCCTCTCGCCTGAATGTCCGCTCCAGAAAGCGGACTATTTTCTCAAACTTTTTTTGGTCCCGTCGAAGTTTTGATGTTTCTGGTCTTGTAACGTCCCAAATGCAGAGGCAAACTTTGGATCACGAAACCAATTCGCTTCGAAGCTTCCCTTCGCGGCGGCCACGTCGTCCGGGATGAGGCCCCCGAGTACAGAAAGGGCCGGCCGTCCTTCGAGGCAGCTTCCCGTCAGAGGGCGGCCCCGAGCGCGGCCGCCTGCCCCCTCCGGCCCGCCCCTTCGCGGCCAGGCGAGCGCCCCCCATCCTCTTGGGGGCGGAGCCGCCCCTCCCCCGCCCGCGGCTTCCGCTCCGTCGGCGAAGCCCCTCCCCGCGCCAAGAGGCGGCGGCGGCGGCGCTGACAGATCCGGAGCGGCTCGGCTGCTCGCGGCGCCTCTTCCGGATGGACCCTCCGGTCAAGGCCGGGCCGCTCTTGCTCCAGCAGCCATCGGGGCTGCGTATCGGCGCCAAGGTAAGGGCGTCCTGCCGCTGCCGCTGCCGGGGCTCCTCCGCGGGGGTTGCTCCGACGAGCACCGCCCGTCCGCCGGCGCTTCCGGGATGGGGCGCTCCCGGCAACGCGGTCTCCGCGTCGCCCCGTGGGCTGCTCTGCCTCGACGAAACGCCCCGGGCCACCTCCCTGCCCGAAGGCCGATCCGGGACCCACTCCTGGGCTGCTTGGGACACCTCCCGGGCTCTCACTTCCTCTGACGCCCCGTCGAAGCCAGAGGAGCCGCGCGCGGAGGAAGCGGCGGCGGCGGCGGCATCGGCAGCGTTCAGTTCTGCCGCTCGGGCGCCTTGTCTCGCCCTCCCGGGCCGCCCACCCAGCTTACAACTCTGGGTCCGACCCCGATCCCGGCGACGGGCGCTGCACCCTCTCCCCTGCGCCCCGGGGTGTTAATAGGGGTACCTGGCTTGGCCCAGAGGGGGTGGGGCGTCGTGGGCGCTTCAGGGAGCAGAACTGCAACAGACCGGATTGACCACTTCTTCCCCCAGGCAGGCGCAGGCCAAGAAGGGAAGGGAAGACAAGAGGGTCTTTCCACCACTTCTCCCCCAAGTGGAGCACAAGAATTGCAACACCTCACTGAGGGAGGGTGTAGGGATTTTCTTAATGTTTGATGCTTTACTCTGTTTTTTATGTTTTGATGGAAGCCACCCAAAGTGGGTAGGTCAACCCAGCTAGATGAGCAGCATATAAAAAACAAAAGCATTAAGATTATTATTAAGTGGCTTGCTTCCTGCCACATCACTAGAGCCCCTCCCCAGAGAAAGAAGCTAAAGCCTGTTAAGCCCCCATTGGGGCACAAGGGGGGCTTCTGCCCTGATGATTACCTCCTGCAGGGGGAGCCATGCACCGAGTTCTCCTCGAACCCTGACTTGGAGGCACCTGTTGGGCGCTGGCATATTAACGCCAGCTGAAGGCAGCGAGTGGGGGGGGCAGACCCTTCCGTGGTTATATGCAAATTCCCTGCTTGCAGAAAGGCAGGCTCCAAGTGCACTGACTGTGTGTCCCCAAGACTCCTCGGCCACCATTTCCCCTCTGCCTCTCGTTGCAGCGATG
Organism: Zootoca vivipara; assembly: GCF_965207765.1. Taxonomy (NCBI): domain Eukaryota; kingdom Metazoa; phylum Chordata; class Lepidosauria; order Squamata; family Lacertidae; genus Zootoca; species Zootoca vivipara. The sequence goes on from NC_142583.1 coordinate 75,565,167, forward strand.
GAAGAAGAGCTGGTTTGTGCTGTACCCGGCCAGCCCGCATGGTGTGGCGCGCCTGGAGTTCTTTGACGGCAAGGAGGGTCCTGTGCCGGCAGAGCGAGTGGGCACAAGGCGCCTGGACAAGAAGATTGTGCGCCTGGCGGACTGTGTGAGCGTGGCCCCCGCCCCAGATGGCAGCCCCAAGGAGGGCCTTTCCGCCTTCCGCCTGGAGACCAACGAGCGCAGCTACCTCTTTGCCGCTGAGCCCCACGAGGTGGCCGACTGGGTGGCCAGGCTCTGCGAGGCAGCCTTTCTGGTGAGGCCACCCTGGGGTGGCAGTGGGGGGGGGTGTCTCGGTGCCTTGCAGGGAGAGGTCCTTGCCTGAAACCCTGCTCAGCTGCTGCTGCCAGCCAGTGTAGACAACCCTGTGCTGGCTCTGCATAAGGCAGCTCCCTATGTTGCAGTGATGATAGAGGGCTGGTCAGTCTTGGCTGGTGGCAAGAGCCCCCCCCATTTCACTCCCTGCCCCCCCCCCCCCGCTGGCCATGCTCCGTGGCGGCAGGTGTGCTGTGCATGCAGGGGATGGCAGAGGAGCTGCCATTCCTGGGCAGGACTGGGGGGTGTCTGCTGACGTTCTTCTCTCCCAGCAGGGCAATCCTGGCAAAGCAGCAGCCAACTGCGCTGGGGGGCGACCCCTGGAGATGGCCATGAATGCCATTTATTACTCCCGAGAGGAAGGTAGGAGGCGCTCAGGAGCAGAGCTGGCTCCACCCTATCCCCGGGAGACTGGGGGGTGGGGCAGAGGGAGGGCCATAGGAAGTCATGGCTGCTGCAGGACAGAATTGCATGCTTGGGAAACGCAGCTTGGCCTGGGAGGATGCTGGCTGCCAGGGCTGCTGCTTCTGGGGTGATGGCTGCTGGGTGGGTATCTGCCCCCCCCCGATTCTCTGGGGGGTCTTGTGCTCTGACTCTTCCCCTTGGCCACAGTCAGCGAGTTCTGGGTGACGGTGCAGAAGACGGAGGCTGCTGAGCGCTGCAAGCTGCAGGGGGTCTACGTGCTCAAGGCATCCGGCGAGGGCCTCGTCCTTGGGGACCCCCACTCCAACCAGCCCCTCTTCACCTGGCCCTACCGCCTGCTCCGCAGATATGGCCGGGACAAGGTGGGTCCAGGAGGAGGGGGTGCATGTGGGAGGGAGAGGCAGGTAGGTGGGGGGGGGGTGAGGCTGCATTACTGGGGGCAGGGGCAGGGATCATGGAAGCCCAAGGGGATTTAGTTGAGATTCCTGCATTGCAGGGGGGTTGGACTAGATGCCCCTCAGGGGCCCTTTCAATTCTGCAATTCTGTGAACAGGAGGAGCTGCTCTTGCTGCCTGTCTGCCAAAGAGCTGCCCTGGGAGAGCTGGTGATGGGGCTGGCGAGGGGCTGGGCTCCCTCATGAGCGGGCCAGGTGGTTGAGGAGGTGCCCAGCTGGCGTTGGGTGGGGCAGTGGGCAGCAGTCCCTCGGCCTTCTGCTCTCTTGCTGGCCCTGTGGGATTCCTGGCTGGCAGGGCCTGTGCTCAGAGCAGGCAGAGCAGGGGTCGGGGAGGTCCCTGTGCCCCTTAAAGGGTGTCTCTTGGCCCCTGGGGCTCCTTTGCGGCCCCTGACTGTGCCCGCTCTCTGCCCTTCAGGTGATGTTCTCCTTTGAAGCCGGACGGCGCTGTGAGTCTGGGCCGGGCAACTTCACCTTTGAGACCAAGCAGGGCAATGAGATTTTCCATGTGGTGGAGGCGGCCATTCAGGCGCAGAAGGCACAGGTGGTTGAGCATCGCCACAGCACCTGCTCCCTGGACGCCGAGGTGGGCCAGCTCCCGGGCGCCCTGGCCAGCTCGCTCAGCCTGGAGGGCGAGAGCCTGGTGCCCGCTCTGGCCCCCGAGAGGCACAGCCTGCGCCCGGCCCTGGCTGCCAAGCTCAGCGCTGCCACTGCTGCGGAGGAAGAGGAGGTGGTGGCCCCCGCCAAGGGGCTGGGCCTGCGGGACCCTCTGGCCAAGTGGCCCAGCACTCCCCCCCGCTCCCCACTCCCTGAGGTGCCAGGACACCCACTGCCCCCCGAGGATGCGGGCAACGTCTACTCTGAGCCTCTGGACGCGCTCAGGGCCTCTCGCCCCCGGCTGGACACCCTCTATGCAGAACCCGTGGACAGCCGGCGCGAGGGGGGCAAGGAGCGTTGCCCTCCCCAGGACAAATTGCTGTATGAGGAGGTGGGGCCTGGCGGCGGCCAGGACAAACAGAGCGACAAGGTGCACATCTATGACGAGCCAGAGGGGCGGGCCCAGTGGCCGGCCCCCACCCCCACTGCCATCTACGACGAGGCCTGCCTCCCCTGCGAGGCCTGGCGGACGCAGGGCATGGAGAGCCCGGCTGGCTATGAGCTGCCCTGCCTGCTGGGGACGGGGGAATATTCAGTGCCGGCCTTCCCCCTGAAGCAAGGCCTCTCCAAGCCCCCCAAGCCCTGCCCTGCCCCCAAGCCCCCCCGCACCCACAAGAAGCCCCCCCAGCCAGGAGCCCCCAGACCGGCACCCGGCAACAGCAACAACAACAACAGTGGCTGCGGGGCAGAGGAGCCCCTCTACAGCAAAGTGGTGAAGCCGCCCCTCGCCAGCTTCGGTCGCTCAGGGGGGAGCAGTCGGGAGGAGCAGTCGGTGGACGAGAGCCGGCCGGCCTCTGTTTACGAAGACCTGGGTGAGATCTGATGGCCCCCAGGGAAGTTGGAGGGGCAGGCGGAATCCCCTTGGGTCCTTGCAATATTTTTCTACAGATGCCTATTTTCATATTAAAGCTTTTTGTTTCAGTCGATCTAAATGCACTCGGGGGGGGGGGGCTGGCTGCCCCAGGGGGCAACGGGTGGGGGGGGCTGAGCAAAGCAGGTTTTTGGAGCTGCTTTGGGAGGCTGCAGTTTGGAGCAGGCCAGGCGAGTGGAAGCTGAGCCCTGCCTTCTGCTCCCACCAACCGTCAGGGGGTTCCCCCCCCCCAGCTCCCTCTGGTCCTAAGGGCCTCTACAATGTGGGGCAACCTGCTTCAGAGCATTGGACTCCCCTTCAACTGGGGTGTCTGCCCCACTTCATTTTTTCTGGGTGGGGAGAGAGAGACGCCCCTTTCCCAGCCCCTGAAGTGCCTGAGAGTGATGAGCCCCCACCGCTTCCTTTCACTAGTCCCAGGCTGAACTCCCTCCCCCCAAAAGATGCCACTTGGGGGTGCAAAGGCGGAAGGGGCCCAGGGAGGGGCTGCAGCCTCCGCCTCCTGCACCGCTTCCTCCTCTGTGGCTTCCCAGCAGGTTCCCTCCTCTCTTCCCCACAGCTTGGGGGGGGGGAGTGCCCTGCTCTTGCGGGGGGGGGGAACAGAAGGGCACAACTCTAGGTTTGGCGCAACAAAGACAAAAGTTTATGGAAGGGGGGGTCTCCAGAAACCAGAAACTGGGGAGGGGGCTTCCAGCCAGACTCCCCTGCCCCCAAGAAGACCGAGATCCAGGCATTGCTGCAGAGGCTCCAGTTTTGCCACAAGAAGGGGAGGGACAACTCCAGATGCAAGTAATGCCTCCCCCCCCCTCAGGTGCTCAACAGGGTGCTTGCTGGGAGTTGTAGTTCAGGAGCATCTGCCGGGGTCTCAGTCTGTGGGGAGGAGGCTGCCCCTCAGCCATGGGGTGCCTGTGGGTTGGGCTCCTCTTCTTGTGGGTGCCTCCGTGGGGCGAAGGGAGCGGCCCCTGCGTTGTCACACAGCATCCAGGAACTCTTCATCCTCTCTGGAGAACAGGGAGAAGGCGGGCGGGCGGGGGGCAGGGGGCGCCAGGGGCAGGGGGGCCACCATGGCCCTGGCCTTGCCCAGGTGGGGGCGGCTGCCCTGCTGTGGGCAGAAGGAGGAGGTGGAAGAGGCAGTGTGACCCCCAGGCAAGGGCTGTGTCCCCCTTGCCGCTTCTGGGGGGCACCGGCTCCCTTTGCATCTCAAGTGGACCTCCCCCCCATCTTTGCAGTCCCACCTGTGGGGTTAGGGTGCTTGCCATACCTACCTGACGGGGCAGGTGCCGATCTGCCCTGCGCTCGGGCCGGGAGGCTGGTGGGCGCCCCAGGCTGCTCCTCAAGGCTCGGTACAGGGGGGCCCCCCCACTCAGGGGACTGTAGGCCGGCTCCAGCTCGAGGCTGTCCAGGATGTTCTGCAGGGAAGGAGCCAGCGGGAGAAGGTGGTTTCATCCTGGAATCGGTGAGCATCTCTGGCCGGTGGCACCCAGCCAGGCCCCTCCTGTCACCCCCACACCCAAGCCCCCTCCCAGCAAGGATGAGGTAGAAGCCCTATATCTCTGCACCCCCCAGGGCAGGAGGGTTGAAAGCAGGCAGAGCCTGAGGGTGGGACCAAGAGGGTGCAGCCCCCTGGGACCCTCTTCCGGGACCACCCCCCTTCCTAGTTTTCTCTCTGGTGGGCCAGTGCCTGCCTGGCGGGGTTGTTGGTGGGGTGCACTGCCTGGCTGCCTCCCCAAAAAACTACTTGCCTCCATTTGGCTGAGAGTGGCCTGGGGAGGCTCTGCTGGAAGGTGAGGGAAGCTGCAGGGCAGGAGGAGCTCCCGGCCCACGAGGGAGCAGAGCAGCAGCGAGGCGGCCCCTTCCGAGGGCAGGAGGACATGAAGGGGGCTCCAGCCAGGACCAGGCCCCCCTGGGAGGGTCTCATATTTGGCCAGCAGCAGCCAGTTTCGCTTCTGAAAGAGGAAATGACAGTCTCAGGCACCCCCCTCCCTGGGGGGGGGGGGCCACGTGTGTGGTTCTCCTTCCTCTTTCCCAGGGACCCTGTGCCAGGGAGAAGGGGGGTGCCCTCTCATGAAAGCAGGCACCGTCACATGACGGGGGGGGTGCTATGGCATGGAATCCCCCCACCCATAACTCAGTGCCTTGCAGCTCTGCACCCTCCACCCCAACTCACCCACAGACAGTGGCAGAGGGCCCGGAAGAGCTGCTGGTTGGCCTCCAGTTCATCCCAGTTCATCCGCCAGCAGCTTGTGGGCCGGATGACCAGAGGCAGCCCATAGAGCAGTGAGGTGCACAGCCCTTTGGCCTCCAGGGCCCTGCAAGAGACGGGGGGCAGGGTCTTGGTCAAGGGGGCGGAGCCTGCCTCTGGCTCCCAGGAAGCACTGGGGGCCCCTCAGGACTGGGAATGATTCTAGGGGCAAGTGACGCCCCAGTGGAGGAAGGTTGCTGCATCTGCAGCTTTTGAGTTTGCAGAAAAGGCAAAGTAAAGACAGCATTGAAGCTTATAAAGCAATGCTTGGCATGGAGAGAGTGGAGGAGGAAAGCTTTCCTCTCTTAAAACAACGGAACTCGTGGACATGGCAGAAAGCTGAACGTTGGAAGATAAAAGGAACTTCTTCCCGCAGAGCAGAGGTCAACTGTGGAACTGATTGCCACCAGCTTTGATGGCTTTCCAAGAGGATGAGACTAGTCCTAGGCCCACGGGTTCTGGTCTGCCTCCAGGGCCCCAAGCAGCCGTGCTTCTGATTCCCAGGGGCTGGAAGACCCAGGAGGGGAAAGCTGCCGCTGGATCCCTTTGGGGCGTCTGATGAGAACAGGATTCTGGGCTGGAGAAGCCACTGGCTGGACCCAGCAGGCTCTTATCACTCAGCAGTCTCACAAGAAGAATTGGGAGGGAGGGGATTCTCAGAGGGACCATTTCTGCAAAGCAATCGGCATTTCCTGGCAGGATGTCCTGGGCCAAAGGGGAACCTGCAGCAGTCTGGCTGTCAGCAGCTGTGAAGAAGGGGAAGCTGGGGCTGCTGTTTGTGTGCCTGGCAGCTCCCTTGGGGGTGGGGCTCTGTGCTGAGCTGCTGGGGGTGGAGTGGGGGGGGGCTGCTGCTGTCCCCAAGCAGAGAGCCTAGCTGGCCTCTGACCTGCCATGGCACTTTTGCAAGCAGTGAACATCTTGCCACCAACTGGGGTTACTTCCTTGCATCAGCAGACCAAAAACCAGGCCCCGTGATAGGCCTGTGACTTGCCCGGTGTGGCTCCAATGTCTTCCCTGCCCCCTTTGTCCACCTGCCCATGCCCGGTGGGGTGGGGTGGAGAGGGAGAGCTGTCAAGGTGCTCCTGCATCATGGCAAGCGGGGGGGGGGGGCTTCCTGGCCTGCCAGAGCCTCGCAATCTGTGGCTGCACCTCAAGACACAGTTTGTCCACACTGGTAGGGCCACTTGCTGAACTCCTGGCTCTGGGTGGGTGGGGGTCTCCTTCATTCAGTCAGGAACAGTGGAGGGGGAAGTCCTACCCAGCCTTGCTGGGCTTCCTCCAAGCAGCCATAAGTGAAGCCAGTGTGTGTGTGTGTGTGTGTGTGTGTGTGTGTGCTTGTCCTCCCCACCCACCTCAAGCGCCACTGAGCCAGGCAAGCCAGAGCAGGTTCAGGGGAAGGGAGCAGCCAGCCCAGAACAGGAAGCGCAGGGGGGGGGGGGGACAGTTGCAGAGAGAAGCACACTGGCTCCAGCACAGCAGCTGTCCTGCCCCCCACCCCATGGAGCTCCCCCCTCCGTGCTGCTTGTAGCCCAGAGAGTGAGGGGCCAAAGCCAGATTTCCTGAGTTTTAACAAGAGCCCCTTTTGGGGTTAAGAGTGCCTCTAAGCATGGACAGAGTGCTTCTCACTGCAGTCACACCCCTTGAACATGGGGCAGGGCTCCCAGGGCAGCTGATGTGGCCACAACACAATTTTCCCATTGGAATCTGGGAACTGGGGAAAGGGCTGAGGGACATGGCAGGCTGCCCCCTTCTCAAAGGGGCCCTTGGGGGCGCTCCCAGTCTCTCTCCCCCCCCCATTCAGATGGCAGATACCTGAGGATGCGGAGCTTGTGTGGCACCAGGCCTGGGCCAGCTGCCATCCAGAAGGGGCCATTGGAATCCTCCCGTTGTGCGGTGGGGCCATCTCTGCAGGCGGCAGTAAGCAGAGCGGGGCTGAGGAGCCTCTCCTGGGCATCACACTTCACGGACACTGCAAGGGCAGAAGGCAGCAGGGCTGAGGGGGCGCAGGGGGTGCTTCTGAGGGGACCCCTCCAGCTGCCAAGGACCCAGAGCCACTGCCAGCCCAAGTGGGCGGCACTGCCTGCCCAGGATGAAACTCTGGGCAGAGGGGGAGGGCTGTGCCAAGGACTGGAGAGATCAGGCTTGTGTCTTTGGGCAGAAGGTCCCTCTATCCCATGGGAAGCCCTTGGAGAGGCTGCCCTGCCTGCCCTTCACCTGCTGGTGCGGAGCAGGGGGGATTCCAACCCTGCAGCTCAGCCTGGGGCCCTGGGCACAGGCACCGCCAGGCCCCGTCCAAATTCAAGGCGCCACTCTTGGTATTTAATGCCCCCAAGGATTCCCCCCTCACACACAACAGCACCAACACTCTGGAACTCGGTGCCGATGGGAACGATGCTAGCGCTGTTGCTGCAGTACTTTGGACACCTGCTAATTTTTATTTATTTTTTTGCTTCAGTAAGCTTCCACGCATGTATATTTGATATGTATTCAAATACTGTATATGGTTTTATTTTTTCAAAACCATTGGGTTTATTTAAATTTTGATGTATATTTTTTTACATCCGCTTCCTTGTAACATTTCGTCGTATCAGTAATTTTAGTACGCGTGTGTATTTATTTGTGTAATATTTCATTTATGAGTGGCAAAGCAATTTACTATGCAATACAGTACTGAAATAGCAATAACAACTGCACACAGGGAAACAATTTAAAAAACCAAAACATTTGTAAATGTAAAGGGAGTTTAGAATACTGCGATAGAGAGGTAAGGAGGTTTTCTGAAAGCGGAGCATCTTTAGCAGTGGAGGCAAGAGAGGAGGGCACCCGTCTCTCCCACAACAGCAAGGAGTTCCAAAGGGTTGGTGCTGGGTGTGGTCTTGGCAGGCTCACAGAAGCATGGAATCGTAGAGTTTGGGGAAGTTGGTCCCTTCAAGGTCTGGGCCATGCATCCCCAAAGTGCAGCCCTCCAGATGTTTTGGCCTACAACTCCCATGATCCCTAGCTAACAGGACCAGTGGTCAGGGATGATGGGAATTGTAGTCCAAAGCATCTGGAGGGCCGAAGTTTGGGGATGCCTGGTCTGGGCGAAGCAGCAGCCCAGGAATCCCATTGGCTCACACTGACCTGGGCAGCTCTGGACCGCAGCAGGGTGGCTGAGCGCTCCAGTGGGCAGGAGGAGGTGGAGGTGCTCCTGGTCGGTGCTGCGGTCGTGGAACCAGCCCTTGAAGAAAGTCTCCAGGGCCACCACATCACTCTCCACAGTCTGGAGGTCAAGGACTGCGCCCAGGGTCACAGCGCTCTCTACAGGGAGAGGAAAGGAGCGCCATCTCCACATACCTGGGTATCCACCCCGACATTGGCTCAGCCTGGGCATCCCAACAAGTTCCTGCCCCCCCCCCCAGAACAAAGAGACGTCTCCCTTAGAGCAGCAGCAACCCCCTGGGGCTCCTGGAGGGTCAACGTGTCCTTTGAGTGCCCCAATCCCAGGCCTCAGGAGGGAAGGAGCTGCCAACTGGGCCAGCCCATTCTGCGCCACCCAACCGAGACCCATCCTCCAGGAGAGCCTCGTCCTCCTGGCATGAGCTGCTCGAGTTCTCTTCCAAGTCACCCCACTTGGGGGCTGCCGTCTCTGCCTCTTCTGGGAGCCAAAAGCTCTGTGCTGCCTGTCCTGAGCCTCATAGGAGGGTCACTCCAGCCCATGGATCACGTTGCTCGCCCTTTTCCGGACCAAATGTTGTCTCTTATTGCAGCTCTGCTCTATCTTTTCTGAGGGGGACAAGAGGAACTGCCCAGAATGGGCCAAGCACAGGTGCAAAACGTACGTGGTTCATTTATGAAGCACCTTGAAGTGGTTTCACACGGCAATAAGAACACATAAGACCACTGTGTAGCTAAAAACAATTTCAAGTCCAGCAGAGACCCTGCCTGGGACTCGCATCTCTGCTGGGGAGGCTCCTTAGAGGCGATCTCTGATGGCGATCTCTGGGACCAGGAGGCCCACCAGCCGCTGCTGCAGGAATACAAGGCCATGAGGGCCACAGAAATAGGCACCCAGCAGGGGCTGGGGTCTCTCCCCACAGGAAACCTATCCCTCTCTGGAACCAGAGCCCTAAGCTGGTGGCTGTGAGAAAGGAGAAGTGGGAATCCTGCTGGCCTGGTTAGCAACAGAGAAAGGACCAGTCACAGCTCAAGGAGGGTGGCTGGCTTAATCTGGGCTGAGCAGGGGGGATCAGGCCAGCAGGGGGTGGGGGTAGAAATCTGCGCCTGAGAAGGAGGCGGCTCAGGATTAAGAACGACAGATGCCACCATCTGTCCCTCCCCAGGCAGCCCCACGGAGGAGGCAGTGAGCACACAGCCCTCCAGTGCCCAGCTAGGGGGCAGGCAGCCGGCTTGCAAAGGGGAGAGCTGGCAGCCCAAGAGAGGGCAGAGCCAGGGTGGCCGTGCCCACTAGGTGGCAGCAGAAGGCCATGGCCATCCCCTCAGCCCTTTGCTAAAAATCCTCCTCCAAGTGGAGCCTGGCAGCTGAAGAGGCAACTGCAGCAAGGCGTTCCTGAGACCATGCATGATGATATTGACAGGTGGGGCCTCGGTTCTGATCCAGCAGAGCTCTGTTCCGGTCCCGTCAGGGAGCCACACTCCAGCTCCTCGAGAGACCCAGGAGGATCAAGGCTTCAAGAGACCTCCTAACGGGAGGGGAGGAAGCAGCCAGGCTGGGCCCCTTTCGCTGCTTTCCCTTCCGCATCTGGGGCGAGACTGAAAGCAAGAAATCCCCAGCAGTTGTTTCTCTGGCTTCCCCCAGAGAAGGGCTTCCGTCAGCTGGCCTAGCCAAAGGGTGACTTTTGTCTCTCCACATCAAGCCAAGTCGCCTCTGCTGGGGGCTGTCGTGACCCATGCATGGCCCTCTCAGGATTTCTTTGCAACTGGCAGTGTGACGGCTGCACAAAGGGTAGAGAGAGCTGCCCTGGCTCTTAACCTCCCGAGGCTCCTGCCGGCTCCGTTTCAGGCGCTGCTGGTGCCAACCCACAGCTGTGCGCCAGAGTTTCCTGCCTCGTCCTCCTGCCTTTCCCCCCAAGATCTGATTTGCGGTGATTTCCCCCCACTTAAAATTCAGCTCCAGTGCCAGCCAGCCCAGAGGGGGCAGGCCAAGTGCCGCAGAGGCTTTCCTGGGCTCTCGCGCCTTTAATTAGAGGTTTCCCCCTTTGGGCCGAGCGGCTTCCTCCGCCTCTAAGTGCTTCCTCCTCAGCCGAGCTGGGGATGAGGCATGAATTATTCACTGAGCACCAAGATCTGCGACTGGATCTCCCGACTCTCTAAATCTCAGCAAAGAGCAGCCCTGGATGCCCCAGGAAACTCGTCTGCCCTGAGTGTCACCCTTTTAGGTGACCCTCAAGCACAATTACCTAAGTTCCTCCTAATCCAGCCAGATTCAGCTGGTTCCTCTCCAGCTGCTCTCTGCTAAAACTGAGCAGCCCGGGAGGTCCCAGCGCAGATCTCTGGCAAGCCTCTTCTGTCAATTTCTCCTCCCCGCCTGGTCGGGGTGGGCTTCAATTAGTGGCATCCTTTCATTGTCTTTCTTTCATTTTAATGTGCTGTAAAAGCAAGAAAAGAAAATGGAGAAAAGGAATTAACGCCACCTTTCCCATTGCCCCGCAGGGAAGAGAAACTGACTTCCTGTGCACTTAGGGGGCACTTTGCCAGCCATTCTCCAGTAGTCAGAGACGGAAGCCATGAGCTCCTAGTTCCCTTTCATGAATGGCGCTTGCTCTTAAGCAGACACCAGAGGAGCATCTTGGCAAGGGACATTGTGGAGTGATAAAGGGGTTGCTTGGAAGCGTCATTTGAAATGCCACAGGTTGGGGGGCACTTACCCCCACCGCTGCTGCTGCTGCTGGGGGTGGCTCCCTCTCCGTCCTCAGCCGCAGCCTCAGGCGCCTCCTGTAGCCCCATTCGGGAGACCTCCACCACCTGCAGCTGGCGGAGGCTGGCCAGGTCGATGCCCTGCAGCCCAGCCTCCAGCTGCTTGGCCACCTTTGCGCTGGGCTGGCCAGTCAGGATGGTCATCTGGAAGAGAAGCCACATGGCTGCCGGAGACTCAGAGGAGAGCCCTAGAGGGATTGGGGGGGGGGGGCGCTTCAGATCCCTGCTCAGCCAGGAACCTCACTGGGTGACCTTGGTCCAGTTCAATGCACCTCACCAGGATCTTGAGTGGATAAATTTGGGGAGGGATAGATGGACATGTGACCTGAGCTTCTTGAAGCATCAGATGGCAGTGTCACCAACCATCTGCCCAGGCTTTCTAGTGCCCCTCTGTCATGAACATCCCTGGCAGTAATGGGACACACTCAGAGGGAATCTGCCACCCCCCAGATTCTGGCCCCAGTCATGCTGGAGTCTGTGCAAGGAATCCACTTGCTCTTTCCATGCAAACTGGTGCTTTGCAGAGCTCTGCGTATTGCTTGCAGGATGGCAGAGGTGGCTTTGCAAGGCCGCCTCGTCTTGCTGGAGGCTGCAGAAGAGGCAGGCAAAGAGGGGGCAACTCAGGAATTTATTATTATTATTATTATTATTATTATTATTATTATTATTATTATTATTATTATTTTATGTGCCTCAGTGCCAGCTTCTGCTTGGGGAAAGACATTTGGGCAGAAATCTCATAGGATCGTCTAGTCTAACCCCCTGCAGTGGAAGACGCCCCAACCTGGCTGGAGGAGGAAGGTTATGGGGGAGATGGAAGTGGAGAGAAACAGTGACCCTCCTCCCTCCGTTTCCTATTCCGGCAAGATGAGACAGCTAATTGGGTAGTTGCAGCAGTCAAAGCGGCCCCCTCCCTCTGGCCTCCCCGCCCCCCCCCCGTCTGCCCTCCTCTTACCTCCAGGGAGGAGCTGCTCAGGGAGGCCCCAGCCATGCCTTGCCCTGTGTACTGCTTGAACTGTTGGAGCCCATCTTGCACGGCCTGGACTATGGCGTCCTCCTTGCGGTGGAAGACCCCCTCGGAGGGCAAGGCACGCAACTCCGCCAGGCAGCTCTGGAGCCGAGAGAAGCTCCCTCTCACCGGCTGCAATGACAGTGGGTAGATGTGCCTTGGTGAGGGCCCAATGCCTCCCCTGTGAGGGGTGCTCAGCCCCTGGGGCAGGGGGGAGGCAAACAGCACCTTCTCGTCTCCTTTCCCAGAAGGGAGACCTTGCCCTGGCCATGCACTCTGCCTACAGCCTCTGCCGGCTCCCCTGGTCTCTGAGATGGGCATGAAGTGGGACACACTGGGCATTGGAAAGCCCCCCCCCCCTCCCCAAGATGCAGCTGGGGCCGGCCTGGGCGCGATGGCCGGGGGCCAAGGTAGAGAGACAGCCAGGGTGCTGAGCGCAGTTCCACTGCCAGTTAGCCTGAGTTAATGAGCCCCTCTGTGGGCAGGAGACACCCAAGTCTAGACATGCTTGGCCAGGAATGAGCTGCAGCCCAGCCCAGCCGAGGCACTCTGGGAGTCTGCTGCAGGAGCCATGCAAGGAGACAGCGGCACCAAGACAGCCTTGTCTGCTCGGGATGAAGGTGGCCAGGTTCTCTGAGGCTCAGCTCCTCCAGAGAAACGAGGGGTCCTCTTTGTTTTGGGGACAGCTGAAGAGTTTTCTGGTCTGTAGCAAGAGCAGCCTAAGGCCCTCCTGCACTCCTTAAGGCCCTCAGAAGCGCCTGGCTGCTGGACCAGGTGCAAGGAGGCTGACCTTGTGCCTTGTTCTCACTGGGTGCCAACTGGCCGACCAGAGGAAGCCCCCAAGCAGGACATGAGCGCAACAGCAGGGCTCTCCCCACAGGGCATTTGGAAGCATCCAAGCCCACGGATAGCCTTATGCACCATGCATTTGTCTAATCCACTTTTAAAGCCTCCTGTGGGAGGGAGTTCCATATGCTTCTTTCTCTGTCCTGAACCTTCCACCATTCAGCACCACTGGATGAGCCATTATGAGAGAGGAAGAGAAAGCTTCTCACATTCTCCAGGCCGTGCAGCATTTCACACACTTCTATCTTGTCACTTTTTACGCACCTTTTCTGTAACCTAAACTCCGCCCCCCCCCAGCGCTTCCAGCGCTCCTTCTTGGGGAGTCCCTCCATTCCCTGGATCGCTTTGACTGCCCCTTCCTGGACCTTTTCCAGCTCTGCAGCACCATTTCTGAAGGGAGCTTCTTCCAAGCTGTCCCTGCTTCCCAGCAATGCTGCTGCCTGAAGCTGCTCTATGTTACGCCTCCGGAAAACACAAAAGAGCCCTCCGTGGCACAAGGCCCCTTGAAAGTGGGCGTTTGGAGCCCTTTAACTGGGAGGGCAAGCCAAGGAGCAAGAGGAAGACTCTGCATGGACAGACCAGCAAAGAGATGCTCCCCTTCAGAGAGAGGCCTCCCCCCCCTGCCCACTGTGCCCCCCCCAGCAGCACTCACTCACCACAAAGGGCAGAAGGCACTCCTGCTGGCTCTGGACCACATAGAGGCTGAGCAGAGGGATGCGGGGAGGCCCCGCCAGACTGCAGGCCAGAGAGAAGACGTTTTCCAGGGCATCGCAGAGCTTGTGGCAGGTGTGGGCCCAGTGAGAGGGGTGGGCCTCCACGACCAGGATGTGAGGGGGCTGCCAGGAGTGAGAGGGGGCCCCAGCCCCAGCCATGCCTTTGCCAGCACCATCTCGGCTGCCTCCTCGCAGTCCAGAACTCATGGTGGTCCAAGGGAAACAGAGCTTGGGGCTGCCTCTGAAGAGGGGAGAGCTAGAATGAATGGGCTTTCCTCACCCACCAGCACCATCATCCCCACCCCCCCCCCCCGGGAAAAGACCACCCATCACCAACAAATAGGTGGTGGAGAGGGCAGCAGATGCAAAGCGGCCCATTGCAGCCCATGCCCACCCCTCCTTGCCTCCCTCAAGCTCCCAGGCCGCCTTCCTGTGCCCACCCCAACTCTGGGTCTGGAGACAGGCTAGCTGCTGGGGGACAAAGATGACAGTGCCCCAAAAAAGGGGGGGTGACTTCCTTGTTCAGGGACAGAGGGCAGCCCACCCTCCTCCTGCTAGGGAGGCAAGGCCCACAGGGTGACTCCTGGGGAATGTGGGGCATCCCTGTCACATCCCAAGGCCCTCCATGCTGCTGCCGCAGCCGCATCCTGACACCGCAGGCCTAGCCCCCTGGTTGGCAGCAGGAGTCAAGGTGTGTCGAGGTGGAGAGCAGCCAGCTGTCGGTTCTGCTTCCTCTTTGTCTTCAGAGAGTCTTAGTCTAGCCAGCCAGTTTCTCACCAGCTTGACAGAGATCTCTGGGAGGCGTCAGGGGTGGGTGGGGGGCATGAGGCTCAATAGCACTGAACACACCTTCCTTGCCCCATGCTGCCCCTCAAGTTCTCTTCTTAAGGCTTATTTACTCTCCTCAATACTGATGCATTGGCCAATAACAAAGGCTTTCTGCCATTTACAGTAAAAAAGAAAAGACTACCAAATAATAAAACAGAAATGTGAAATCTAAAAGCAAACTAACCCCAAGCCAGCCAGAGAGAGCAATATCAGGATGTGGGATCTCATGAGGCTAAAGAGAATGACATGTCTGAGGAAATGAAAACGCCTTAGCTGGTGCAGAAAAAGGCTACAGCCAGCGTGGGCCTCAGGAGAGCCTCGCTGGGGGGACGGGACACAAAACTGAAGAGAGTCTCGCTCAAGGAACCTTCTCCTTCCCCTGCATCCAGAAAAGGGCCTTGAAGATGACCCTTCAGCTGCCCCGGCCCCACGCCTTTGGGGGCCTTAAAGCTTGACGGCCAAAGGTCAGGAATGTTTTGATGGTGTTTCCTGCTTGGCAGGGGTTGGACTGGATGGCCCTTGTGGTCTCTTCCAACTCTAGGATTCTATTAAAGAGTAATAGCAGCACGTTGAGTCGGGCCCAACAATGGGATTTCCCCCATTAACAGGGTTGCAAACAATTTTGTTAGGGTTGCATACAGATTGTTTATTTCGGGGGAAAAACTAGCCCTGAATTGAGTGCTAAAGTTCCACTACATTTCACTACATTTCCAAAAGTGGTCTTTATGCCCTGTGAAAGATCACTAAAATGCAAAAATTAACCGGCAAGGACACCTGCAGGCAGCATGGTGTGACCCTGCTGGCCAAATCCTGTCAGCCAGACGCTGCTGCTGGCCTGTTTTGGACCAGCTGGAGTTTCCTGACCATGTTCAAAGACAGGCCCACCCAAGACCCACAGGAGAACATCCACCACTCCTTGGCATTAACACCAGCGGCAGGAGGGCAATTTCCCCCAGGGCAAGTGCAGGCGGTGGGGACCACTCTGTCCAGGGCGGATTAAACTGGAAGAGCCCCAGGGCAGGGCAGCAGAAGCAGAGCAGATCTGCCTCACAGGGACGGGGGGGGGGGGGGGGAGAGCGGCATTCTTGGCAGGGAATCTAGATTAGGCTCATTCTAAGTGGCTTCATTAGAGAAGGGCTGGCGGCCAGAGGGACAGGCTGCCCCAGCAGACACCCCCCCCCCAGCCCAGTGGCTGGCTACAGTCTGGGACTTGCCCTTCAATTATATATCCTTCATTCCATCTAGAAAGCTATGGGGGGGGGTGGAGGATGCTACATCATCCCAAAAGGAAGACTCTTATTACTTTGGTCAAATGAGATCACAGGCGATAAAGATATCTCTTCCTCCAACGCAGCAACAGGTGGGCTGAGCGGCTTTGGAGCTGGATTGAGAGTGGAGCCTGAAAGTCACCAACTCCCCCCCCCCCCAATAAGCAGCACCCCCACCCCAGAGAGGTGCCTCAAGGACCGGGTGACAGCTGCACAAATGGAAGGATCCACCGGAACCCTCACTAGGAGAGCAGCAGCCTTAGAGAGAAAGTGGAGTGTCAGAGGCACAAGAGGGGAGCAGGAGGGAGGGAGGGGGGAGGGGATCCAGTCACCACCTGCTCAGCGCACCTGGCGCTGAGCTGACAGGTGAACCAATGAGCATGAAGAAGGGCAGAACGGCCAGACCAGGACTCCAGGGCACAGGTGGGGGCAGGGAGGGGGCAGCGTGGCAGCAGGGTGGAGCTCCAGACCTGGACCTGAGCACTTCACTTTCTGGCTGGCTGGGCAAGGCTGAGTTGGAACCATGGAAGCAGCTGCTCCTGGGATGCAAGGGAGCAAAGGTGGGGAGAAAAACAAGTGGCTAGCACTAGAAATGTGCTAGGAGGGTACAGTAATAATATAACATTCTCACAATACTAGGGTGGTAGTCAACAAAGTTTTACTCAAAGTAGACCCACTGAAATTAATGAATGTGGCTAAGGTAGGTCTGCTCTGAGCAAAACTTAGATGAGCAATCTCCATCATGTTTTAGTTCTGGAGAATGCAGAAGGGCCTCGAGAAGCTGCAGCTTTTTGCTCTGGCTGAAGAAGCAAAGTGCATCAGGCCAGGAAGACCGCAAGGAGGGAAAGAGGTGGTCAGGGAACACCTAGCTATTTTGAATTAATTCATATCTCCAGGGCCTGATGAGCTGCACACAAGGGTGCGAAAGGAGCTTGCTGGTGTCATATCAGAGCCTCTGTCTATAATCTTCGGGAATTGTTGGAGAACAGGTGAGGTTCCTTCAGACTGGAGTCTGGCAAATGGGGGTCGGACTTGATGACCCTTGGGGTCTCTTCCAACTCTAAAACTCTCTGATTGTTTGTTTATATGGTGCCATCAGTATGAATGACACTTGACAGTGTACAGGTCCCTGTCCCAAGGCACTTATTATTTAAAACTTGACAGAGGGGAGAAAGCAGGAAGGAGAGGCACAGGGTTTCAGTTATACCTGTTTAGGATTAGCTACAGGGCCTGGGGGGACGCGTGTGGCGCTGTGGTGTAAACCACTGAACCTTGGGCTTGCTGATTGGAAGGTTGGCGGTTTGAATCCCCATGACGGGGTGAGCTTTTGTTGCTCGGTCCCTGCTCCTGCCAACCTAGTGGTCCTCCTCATCCTGGAGAGTAGTGACTAGTGGGGTGCCACAGGGTTCTGTCTTGGGCCCAGTCTTATTCAACATCTTTATCAATGACTTGGATGATGGGCTTGAGGGCATCCTGAGCAAGTTTGCAGACGACACCAATTTGGGACGGGTGGCTAAGGATCACACTTCAAAATGACCTTAACAGATTAGACAACTGGGCCAAAGCAAACAAGATGAATTTCAACAAGGAGAAATGTAAGGTATTACACTTGGGCAAAAAAAATGAAAGGCACAAATACAGGATGGGTGACACCTGGCTTGAGAGCAGTACATGTGAAAAGGATCTAGGAGTCTTGGTAGACCACAAACTTGACATGAGTCAGCAGTGTGATGCAGCAGCTCAAAAAGCCAATGCAATTCTGGGCTGCATCAATAGGAGTATAGCATCTAGATCAAGGGAAGTAATAGTACCACTGTATTCTGCTCTGGTCAGACCTCACCTGGAGTACTGTGTCCAGTTCTGGGCACCACAGTTCAAGAAGGATACTGATAAGCTGGAACGTGTCCAGAAGAGGGCAACCAAAATGGTCAAAGGCCTGGAAACAATGCCTTATGAGGAACGGCTTAGGGAGCTGGGCATGTTTAGCCTGGAGAAGAGAAGGTTAAGGGGCGATATGATAGCCATGTTCAAATATATGGAAGGATGTCATATGGAGGAGGGAGAAAGATTGTTTTCTGTTGCTCCAGAGAAGCGGACCTGGAGCAATGGATTCAAACTTCAAGAAAGAAGATTCCACCTAAACATTAGGAAGAACTTCCTGACAGTAAGAGCTGTTCGGCAGTGGAATTTGCTACCAAGGAGTGTGGTGGCGTCTCCTTCTTTGGAGGTCTTTAAGCAGAGGCTTGACAGCCATCTGTCAAGAATGCTTTGATGGTGTTTCCTGCTTGGCAGGGGGTTGGACTGGATGGCCCTTGTGGTCTCTTCCAACTCTATGATTCTATGAAAGCATGTCAAAGTGCAAGTAGATAAATAGGGAAGGTAAACAGCATTTCCGTGCGCTGCTTTGGTTTCGCTAGAAGCGGCTTAGTCATGCTGGCCACATGACCCAGAAAAACTGTCTGTGGACAAATGTTGGCTCCCTCGGCTAGTAAAGCGAGATGAGCGCTGCAACCCCAGAGTCGTTCGCGACTGGACTTAACTAACTGTCAGGGGTCCTTTACCTTTTTACAGGGCCTGGGAGGTAGGGGAAAGGAGTTAGTTAGATGTTAGGAAATGGGCCTCATACCCTGTTAGTGAGCTTCGCAGGGCCATCCAACTGGCCACTGTTGGGGACCAAACCCTTGACACAGCCTGGCAAGGCCCATGTTCCCAACAACCACGCAAGTTCAGAGTGTCTGGCAGTGGGACTGGGTGCCCCTTCCATTTCTCCCATTCTGTGGAAGGCCTAGTCAGAACTCAGGGAAGCACTGTCTAATTTTCCTTCTTGCGGGTTATTTAACAGGCCCCAATTCTGGAGTTAGCCCAAGAGAAGGTTAATAAAAAGCTGTCTGAACATATTCCGGATGTGCCTTTACAAGCTGGTAGGTGCAACTCTTTTATCTCACCATCAAAGGCAGAGCAAAAGCCAGCAGATTAAGATAATAGTTCAACAGACTGAAGATGTGCCCAGTTTCACGGGAGGGGACTGGCGCTAGATGGATCGCCCAGCCCAAGATTTGAGGGTGGTGCTCCCCACCAACTGCAGTTCTGTGGCCTCTGCTGCCAAGCAGGAGCCCAGGACGTGGCCACAACCGCAGCAGGTAAGAAAACAAGCCACAGCCAAGTTGTGCAAGCCCCCTGCCCCCAGGAGGTCACCTTGGGAGGCCCAAGCCGCTTGCCATGGCTGATGGGACTTGCACTGTACTTTCGCTCTCTGCCTTCATTCTTCTTCCTTCCAGTTTGTTCCTCTTTGTATTTATATACCACTTTTCCTCCCAAGAGCTCAAGGTCACATGCATGACTCTCCCCCAGGGGACACGATCCTCACAACAACCCTGAGAGATGGGGCAAGTCTAAGAAACAGTAACTGCCCCAAGGCTCATAGCTTAGTGGGCATTTGCACCCTGTCTCCCGGCTCCTAGTCCCCCACTCTACCCCACACGGACGGTTTCTGATGTAACGTGCCCCGGGTGCGAAGCGGAAGGCCTGCTGGCAAGTCCCTTTCCATCTGCCTCTTTGTAGATGGAACCTCCAGCTGCAAGAGGAGTCTAGCCAGCCAGGAGAGAGGGGCCTTGTTCACAGGAAAAGGGGGCTTCTCACGCGATGCCAGTGGCGGGGGGGGGATTCCCTCCAACCTGCCTTCCCCACGGGCTCAGAAGTTCCCCATCATCCTACCTGGTTACAGGTAGGTAGCCGTGTTGGTCTGGATCGAAGTAAAATAAAAAAATTCCTTCAGTAGCACCTTAAAGACCAACTAAGTTTTTATTTTGGTATGAGCTTTCGTGTGCATGCACACTTCTTCAGATACAGTGAAATGGAAGTTTCCAGGCACTTATGTAGAGAAGGGGTGGGGAGGGGTGGGGATGGGGAGGGGGGATCACTCAGAAGGGTGGTGGAAATGGGTGATTGACTGACTGATAGCTGTTGATGACCGCAAACGACTGCAAATGGTTTTGCATGAAAAAGCAAGGGTTGAGATGGCTGAAGATCGCTTATCATGTATAATGAGATAAGAACCCGATATCTCTGTTCAAACCAGGTCCCTCCATGGTTTTGAGCTTGGTGATAAGTTGCAATTCAGCAACTTCTCTTTCCAGTCTATTTCTGAAATTCTTTTGTAGTAAGACAGCTACTTTGAGATCTTGTATAGAATGTCCTGGGAGATTGAAGTGTTCTCCTACTGGTTTTTCTGTCTTCTGGTTCCTGATGTCAGATTTATGTCCATTTATCCTTTGGCGTAGGGTTTGGCCTGTTTGTCCAATATAGAGAGCTGAAGGGCACTGTTGGCATTTGATGGCATACACAATGTTAGAGGATGAGCAATTAAATAGTCCTGAGATGGTATGTTGGATGTTGTTGGGGCCAGTAATGGTGTTGTCTGGGTGTATGTGGCAGCAAAGTTGGCATCTGGGTTTATTGCAGGCTCTGGTACCAGTGTCCATGTTAAGTCTGGTGGTTGTGTTATTGTGGGTGAGGAGTTGTTTAAGATTGGGTGGCTGTCTGTAGGCAATGAAAGGTCTTCCTCCCAGAGCTTGAGAAAGGGAGCGGTCATTGTCCAGGAGAGGCTGTAGATCTCTGATGATGCGTTGTACTGTTTTAGCTTGGGAGCTGTATGTGATGACTAGTGGTGTTCTGTTATTTTCTTTTTTGGGTCTGTCTTGCAGCAGGTTCTCTCTAGGTATCTGTCTGGCTCTGTTGATCTGTTGTTTAACTTCATCAGGTGGATATTTTAGTTCTAAAAAGGTTTGCTGTAGATCTCTTAGGTGAGATTCTCTGTCTGTAGAGTTGGAACAGATGCGGTTGTAACGTAAGGCCTGGCTGTATACGATGGATTGTTTGGTATGTTTGGGATGGTAGCTAGAAGCATGTAGATATGTTTGTCGGTCAGTTGGTTTTCTGTATAAGGTGGTGTCTATACGTCCATCCTGTATTTTTATAGTAGTGTCCAAAAAATGTATTTCTTGCATAGATTGGTTCATTGTTAGGTTGATGGTGGGGTGAAAGTCATTGAATGTCTGGTGGAAGGTTTCCAGGGTCTGTTGTCCATGTGTCCAGATAATAAAAATATCGTCAATGTATCGCAGGTACAGGAGAGGTTTGAGTGGGTAGGAGTTAAGGAAACGTTGTTCTAAATCTGCCATGAAGATGTTGGCATACTGTGGGGCCATGCGGGTGCCCATGGCTGTGCCGCTGATCTGGAGGAACAGGTCATCACCAAATTTGAAGTGGTTGTGGGTAAGGACAAAGTGGCAGAGTTTGGTAGCAAAGTCCGCTGTGGTTTTATCTGAAATGGTGTTCCTTATGGCTTGTAAACCATCATTGTGTGGGATGTTGGTATATAGAGATTCCACATCCATAGTGGCTAGTATAGTATTGTTAGGAAGATTGTTCAAATATTGTATTTTCCTCAGAAAATCTGTGGTGTCACGTACGTAGCTGGGAGCACTGATAGCATATGGTTTCAGAACAGAGTCCATATAGCCGGAAACACCCACTGTAATGGTGCCAATACCTGAGATGATGGGGCGTCCTGGGTTTCCTGGTTTGTGTATTTTGGGTAGAAGATAGAAAGTTCCTGGCCGAGGTTCCGCTGGTGTGTTTGTGAGGATCTGTTCTTGGATGTGCAAAATAAAAACTTTCACCCCACCATCCAAGGGCGTACCCACCATGCGGCAAGTTAGGGCAGCTGCCCTACTCTAGAAGCAGGGCTGGTGGGCAGAGGCGGAGCACAGCCCGGCGGAGCGCGAGTTCGCCATTCCCGCCGCGCCGCGCCGCACCCTCCCTCCAGCTCCCCGGCGCGCCCTCAGGCAAGGCCAAGCGCGGCGGGGAACCAGGGAGCGGGGAACCCACGCTCCTCCTCGCACAGCCTACAGCGTCAGGAGCGCTGCCAAAAGGCTTCCTCCCTGCAACAAGGCGCTGCGGATTTGAGTTCTGCTCTCAGAGCCCGCGCCTCCTTTGCAGCAACGCGGTGAGAGGGCTTCTCCCATCCCACCCACTTCCTTCTCCCCACCCCCCACAAATACGGTACTGGGCACCCGCCCCCCTCTCGAAAGCTGCTCGATCATTGCCTGTGCCTGCCTGCAGTGCCTTCATTTCAAGCGGGCTCAGGGTTTGCAAGGCGACGGTTGTGTGCACAGCGCGCACGGATTCGGAATCGGCCTCGATGAACGCGGCGGGGCTGACTCAACAGATGCACTGCAGGGATGCGCAGGTTCTCCAGCGAGACTGGCGGGATTTCCACCGCCCCCTCCATTATCTCTACGCAGACCTTTTCCTGCCTCCTTCCCCCAAAGCCCCGTATTTCCTTTCCTCCCGGTAGACATCCCCGCTTTTTGCAACGCGGTTGTCAGACCCAAAGCAAAATAATTAAGACGCCGTCGGCAGAACCGCGGCTATCTTTTTGTGAGACATCAATTAGGGATAAAGGGGCAGGTTTGTTCCAAGGGATGCTGCGGTGCGACAATACTTCGATACGTGTCTTGTTACGTAGTAAGAGGTAACCCGTTTGCGATCAGGCTGGCCGCCACACAACCTCCCGCAGCCCATATAATCCTAGCAGAGACCGTTTTCCCAACGGAGTTGCTATATACAGTATATATATGCTGTGCTCTGTCTTTACTCGTCTTGCATTAACATATGTCCTTCTCTACCACACACATCTATTGCAATCCGCAAACCTTAAGCCACCAGCAGATACGCTCATCAAATGTTCTATTTTAAGAACATTTTAAAAGCATCTGTTCCCGCCCACTTTGTTCGCTGTTCCCGCCCACTTTGTGGCCCCTCCCCTTCCGTGCCTTGGCCCCTCCCCTTGCCCCCCCTAGTTTTGATCCTGGGTACGCCCATGCCACCATCAACCTAACAATGAACCAATCTATGCAAGAAATACATTTTTTGGACACTACTATAAAAATACAGGATGGACGTATAGACACCACCTTATACAGAAAACCAACTGACCGACAAACATATCTACATGCTTCTAGCTACCATCCCAAACATACCAAACAATCCATCGTATACAGCCAGGCCTTACGTTACAACCGCATCTGTTCCAACTCTACAGACAGAGAATCTCACCTAAGAGATCTACAGCAAACCTTTTTAGAACTAAAATATCCACCTGATGAAGTTAAACAACAGATCAACAGAGCCAGACAGATACCTAGAGAGAACCTGCTGCAAGACAGACCCAAAAAAGAAAATAACAGAACACCACTAGTCATCACATACAGCTCCCAAGCTAAAACAGTACAACGCATCATCAGAGATCTACAGCCTCTCCTGGACAATGACCGCTCCCTTTCTCAAGCTCTGGGAGGAAGACCTTTCATTGCCTACAGACAGCCACCCAATCTTAAACAACTCCTCACCCACAATAACACAACCACCAGACTTAACATGGACACTGGTACCAGAGCCTGCAATAAACCCAGATGCCAACTTTGCTGCCACATACACCCAGACAACACCATTACTGGCCCCAACAACATCCAACATACCATCTCAGGACTATTTAATTGCTCATCCTCTAACATTGTGTATGCCATCAAATGCCAACAGTGCCCTTCAGCTCTCTATATTGGACAAACAGGCCAAACCCTACGCCAAAGGATAAATGGACATAAATCTGACATCAGGAACCAGAAGACAGAAAAACCAGTAGGAGAACACTTCAATCTCCCAGGACATTCTATACAAGATCTCAAAGTAGCTGTCTTACTACAAAAGAATTTCAGAAATAGACTGGAAAGAGAAGTTGCTGAATTGCAACTTATCACCAAGCTCAAAACCATGGAGGGACCTGGTTTGAACAGAGATATCGGGTTCTTATCTCATTATACATGATAAGCGATCTTCAGCCATCTCAACCCTTGCTTTTTCATGCAAAACCATTTGCAGTCGTTTGCGGTCATCAACAGCTATCAGTCAGTCAATCACCCATTTCCACCACCCTTCTGAGTGATCCCCCCTCCCCATCCCCACCCCTCCCCACCCCTTCTCTACATAAGTGCCTGGAAACTTCCATTTCACTGTATCTGAAGAAGTGTGCATGCACACGAAAGCTCATACCAAAATAAAAACTTAGTTGGTCTTTAAGGTGCTACTGAAGGAATTTTTTTATCATCCTACCTGTTACACGAAGGAAAGGCCTCTCAGCCCAAGGCAGACCTGGAATGGAGACAAGAGAGGAGAAAGCAAGTCAGAGGCAGGCAGGCAAAGGCCCCCAAGGCAGTCCCAGCCCAGGCAAAGGGGGCTCCTGAGTGCCCCCTGCCCCCCAAGTCATTCAGCCCCACCAGACCTTCAGGAGGTGGTGCCTGGGATGGGGGGTGGGTGGGTGGGGTGACCAGACCAGGCCAGGGGCTTCCCCAGAGGAGGGAAGGACCCCCCCCCAGCCAGCCACTTTCTCCCCCCTCAGGTGCCAGGGGGCTGGCGTGGCCTTCACTGCTTGAGGGCGGGGGCCAGGCCACCGTGGCTACTGGGGGGGGCAGACATCGGGGGGGGGGGAAGCGGCTTCTCCCTGCTCTGCCCCAAGACAAGGCCCAGCCACCCTCAGCCCCTCCACCCCCAGCCCAGATTCCCCCATTGGGGATACCCAGACGAGGCAGGAGACCTGGTCGGGGAGTTGTGGCTCCGCCTGCAAAATGGCCCCCCAGCTCCCTCCCTTCAGGGCGGGGCCTTGTCCTCTTGGCTCAGCTGGGGGGTGCCCCCTCCCCAAAGGGTCCTGCAGGAGCAGAGGCAGGCAGGAGGGCAGGAAAGGCCCCGGCCTGGTCTGGGCCTCCATCTTGGCCTCCTCCCTCACCCTCGAGTCTCTCGCCTTGGAAAGCTTTCTCCCTGCCCCCCCCCCTTGATGCTGCTCATCTTATGGAATGTGTCTTTTCGGTGTATACCTTTAACAAATGAAAAGAAGGAGGAGACCGTATTGATGCCAATCTAATGCACACCCTCATTTTTCCAACATACCGTCTTTCTTTCTGTATAACACCCCCCCCTTGTATAAGACGCTCCCTATTTGGGGGGACTCACAAGAAAATGGGGAAGGTGGCCCATAGCTGTTGAGCTTTTTTTGGGGGGGGGGTTGCCAAGATTTCTTGAGCTTCTTTGGGGGGAGGGGACTGCAGAAAATCACTAACCAGAATGGAAAACGCAGAACACAAGCAGCGTCTTCCGCTCGCCAACAGCAGCCAGCTATTGAACGCCCGATGGCGGCAGCCACAGCAGCCGACAATTGCCCACCAAGTCGCCCAGGACAAGTTGCAGCTGGCGGCTGCACCCCATTGCCCGGCCCCACAATGCACTGCCTCGTTCTTCAACCTTATTTTTGAGTACCCCCCCCCCCGTCTTATACAAGGAAAAGTATTTTGATTTGAACACAAAAAGGTGTGCATGACATTTGAGTAAATATGGCCATAACCATCCTAGGGGCAGAGGAAGGGTCAGCTGGGGGCACCTCCTAGGAGGGGGGGGTCCTCTGCCTGAGAGACCCCATATCCCTTTTGTGCCCCAACTCTGGGGGAGCCCCACTTCCCCCACCCCATGCTGGACCCCAAGCAAGAGGGCCTCAGGCAGCAGAACGGCTGTTCTCCCATAAGTGCCCCCAAGGAAACAAACCCCACCCTGGACACCAAAAGGCACCCAGTCATGGAGAGCGCTGCTGCTTTTAAAAGGATTTTTAATAGATTTCTTACATGCAATCACCCCCCCCCCAATGATTTTGAAGAGCTGTCAGACTTCATGGCAAAGCAGGGAACCTGGACCTAGTGCCACCCACCTGGCACACGATTCTTCTCTGGGTTCTTGGATACGGCCCCCACCCTGAGCCCCAATGCTTGGAGTGTTGAAACTGGATACTAGACCCATGTGTATTAAGCTGGGTGCTAGAGATTTATTTTTTAAAAAAATAATATTTTATTGGTTTTAATAATAATAATAATAATAATAATAAAAAAAAAACAATACAAAACAAACAAACAAATTGACTTCCCTCTAGTCCCTTCCCTGGTTCCATTTTTTGTCAATATACTGCGTGTCCATTATTAAATTTGTAACATATTTAAATCACTATTGTCCATTCATTGTAAAATTACAAGTACTTTTAAAACCCTGCTAATGTATTAAACTGTGTACAATGCTTCTGTATATATGCAATAAACATCTTCCATTCTTCCTTAAATTCATTGTCATCTCCGTTTCTTAGTTTCATTGTCAGTTTTGCCATTTCAGCATATTCTATTAATTTAACTTGCCAGTCTTCTTTAGTTGGGGCACCTTCTTCTTTCCAATGTTGTGCTAGTAATGTCCATGCAGCAGCTGTTGCATACATAAATAAATTCTTTTGTGCTTTTGGTAAGTCCACTCCTGTAATACCTAATAGGAAAGCTTCTGGTTTTTCTTAACAAATGTTATTTTAAACATCTTCTTCAGTTCATTATATATCATTTCCCAATATTTATTTATAATTTTACAATCCCCCCACATGTGGAAAAGTGTTCCTTGTTATTTTACATTTCCAACACTTGCTTTCCATAGTTTTATACATTTTTGCTAGTTTGACTGGAGTTAAGTACCATCTATACATCATTTTCATATAATTTTCTTTAATCACCGCACATGCTGTAAATTTAAACAGATTGTACATTTTTGATATTAACTTTATATCATTTTCTATTATTTCTCTCTGAGAAATTGAAATTTTGTGCGAAAATCCTCTTTTTGTCATTCTTAAATATTTCATTTAACTGAAAATATTGGAACCATTCTGTTAAATTCTCTCTTTGTTAAATTCTTTCAATTTTAATTGACTTTCTATAAACAACTCTCTGTATGTAGTCCATAAACAACTCTCTGTATGTAGTCCATTTAGTGTCCATATTTATTTCCCCCCCCCTTAATATTGGACAGTGTTCTTGAAGCTACGAACATGAGTTTGACCAAACTGCGGGAGGCAGTGCAGGACAGGAGTGCCTGGCGTGCTATGGTCCATGGGGTCACGAAGAGTCGGACACGACTAAACAACAACAACAATATTGCCTCTAGAGGAGAAAGCTGCCATGGTGTTTTTTTGTTCTAGTATTCCTTTATACTTCTCCCAAACTTTAAATATCGCTTTCTTATAATATGATTTTGAAAACTTTGATGTCCTCATGGCTTTTCATACCATAAGTACGCATGCCAGCCAAATCTATTGCCATGACCTTGCAAATCTAATAGATCTGTATTTTTTTATTTTATCCATTTCCGGATCCAACAAATACACTTGTATTTGTATTTGTTGGGTGCTAAACATTTCTAATCCCCTGGAATCAGCAATTTTTAAGAGCCACTTAAGCTAGGCTAAGCTTCCCATGTCCAGGAAATAGCCTGGTTAAAGGGCCATTAAGACACAAAGGATCGAAAAGACTTGAGTGGTGCCTTTCCCTAAACAGATAAAGCCAGAGCTTAGAGAGGTTAGAAATAGGAGTTGTGTGACTGAGATGCAAAGCAGCAAACAGAGAACAATGTCTGGTGTCTGTTTTGGATCCAAGGCTGTGCCCATGGGAGAAGCAAAACCCCCTCGGAGTGCCGATGCGATGAACCCCTCCATGTTGGAGGTTTCCAAAAGGAACCACTGAGATTGGGGTGGTAAACAGCAATAAGTAGGATGAGTTACCTGCCCTTCACCCTAAGGCCCCAGGGTGGCTTACGACAATTAAAACACCATGTTAAAAGCAGTTTAAAACCACTACAGATATAAGGTGGGCTCTAAACCTGCCCACCCCAGATGTCAAACTTCCTGCCTGTTTCATCCTGGCTCTATCCTGTTCCTGAACCCACAGGCTGACCCACCCGGTTTCTGCCTGGAAATGCCCACCAAGTGACGCTTCCCTTCCTTCCTTGGACCCCAACAGTCTGCCAAGGCTGAGCAGCTGGACTGGCCCCTGTGGCTCACCTGTAAAGGAAGCACCTGAGTGATTGGGGTTGCTGGGGTTGCCACAGGATCTTGTGGGGCAGCCAACCAGAGGGAGCCGCTCCAAGGGCAACCAGGGCCTGAAAGCAAAGCAGGTGCAGAAGTGGGAGGGCTCCCTCTTCCCTGCAGGGCAGAATTCCCCCTTCTGCAATGAGGAACTGAGGCAGGAGAGGAGCTGGTGTTTGGCAGCTAGCAGCTTTTGTTGCTCAGAAATGATTCCTGCCATTCAAGGAGCTCTCAAATGAAGTCCCCTCCCTTGCAGAATCTGCCGCTTCAGCCCTCCAAGGAAGCAGCAGCTGCAGCCTCTAATCCGGAGGCCTTTCACCAACCTGACCTACATTCTCCGTCGGGAGAATATGGGGATCGCTTCAGCTCTCCCCCACCAGCTGGAGATGCGCCACCCTCACTCTTGCTTACTTCGGATCCAGAAGCTGATCCAGAAGCATTTTGCAAGTGCTGTGTGCTGAGCAGCCTAGCCTTGGCATGGGCAGGATCTGGCCCAGCCCACGACCCCCAGACTCAGAGCTGACCTGGCTGGACCATTTTGCCACTTCTCTCTCCCCCCCCCCGCTCCGCCGTGCCCAGTCCTGCTGGGTGCTCCTTCCTTAAGGCGTTGCTGCTCGTCTGCCCCATGGAGAGGAGGGCGCTTGGGGCGGAAGTGCAGGCGCTTTTGCCACCTGAGGCCGGTGCTTCCCCCTGCCTGTGGCTGGGCCGGCTGCGTCCAGAGGGAAAGCAGGAGGCCAGGGGGCCTACGGAACCTCCTGCTGCAGGAGGGAAGCAGAAAAGGGGCAGAAGCTCCGGGCCCCCTGGCTCATCCCGGGGCAGGCGCTTGTCGGAGGGGGCCGGGGCGCGCTCCCGGCGCCTCCTTGGCCCGAGCGAGGGGCGCTGGCCAGGCTCCTCCGCCCTCCTCCGCCTGCCGTGGCCTCGGGCGCCGCGCTTCTGCCTGGGCGGAGCCAACCCCGCCAAGCCCCGCCCCGCCGGCCGCACCTGATCCTGCTGCCGGCGACGCTACCTGCGCGGCGGGCGGAGTGCGGACCGGAGTGACGTCAGCGCCCCACCTGGGAGTGGGCGGGGCCACGCGGCAGCCCAGGCAGCGAGCGAGCGGGCGAGGAAGGAGAAGGACCAGACGCCGCCGCCGCCGCCGCCGCCGCGAGACGGAGCGCGAAGCAGGAGCCAGCGA
This sequence comes from Zootoca vivipara, assembly GCF_965207765.1. Lineage (NCBI taxonomy): Eukaryota > Metazoa > Chordata > Lepidosauria > Squamata > Lacertidae > Zootoca > Zootoca vivipara. The sequence goes on from NC_142583.1 coordinate 75,593,905, forward strand.
GCGCGCGCCCGCGCCCCGACGGCTCGGTGGGCCTCGCTTGCGCCCGGGATGGGGCTGGCGCGGCGCCCTCCGCCCGCGGCGCCCCTCCGCCTGCTCCTCTCGTGCCACCTCCTGCTGCTCCTGCCGCCGCCGGGGTCCCCGGGGGCGCCGCCCGCCGCGCGGCCCCGCATCGCGCGCCTCTTCCCGGGTAAGACCCCCCCCTTAGCCGCGGCGACCAGGATGGCGGGCAGCGGCACCGCCCTCGCCCCTCGCCGTCTGCCTGGCACGCCCAGGCGCAGCGCGCGCTCCCGGGGGAAGCGGCGTCTCTGGGCGCCCCGCCCGCCCGCCCGCCTGCCTGGCACGGCGATGCCCGAGCGCCTTTGCCGCAGCCGCGGCGCTGCCCGTTCCCGCCGCCGCCCGCCGCCTGGAGGGGAGGGGGGATGCCCGCGCCTGGGCGCAGCTGGCCCCGCCAGAGCCGGGCTATTGTCTCCGTCCCCTGCTGCGCGGACCCGGCTGGGCGCGGAAGGGCGAGGCCGGGGGCGCGGGGAAGGCGCTCGCCTGGTCCCGGCGCTCGGAGCTGGTGCGGGGCAGCGGGGGCGGACCAAGGGCTGCCGGGGCTCAGGGGGCGGCAGTCTGCCCCCCCCCGGCAATGGCACTTCTTGCTGCAGCGGGTCCCGGGGCAGGTGGCACCCGATCAGTCAGCATGGGCAAAGGTCCGGAGCGCTGGGGTGCTTGAGGTGCTGCGGGCCGCCAGCCAAGCCTGCAAGATCTTGTTGGCCTCTTCATGTTGGAAGCGACTCCCTGGGGCCAAGCCCTGAGCCCCCTGCCTGCCTCTCAAACCCCCGAAAGAGGAGGAGTGGGACGGGGAGGGTTCCGCGTCTAGGGCAGGCTTTGCTGGAGCAACACTGCGCAGCAAGCAGCGGGAGAGAGAGCTAAAGGAATCGAGCAGAAAAGGGGCAAAGGCTGCGGTGAGGTGGCCGCCGTGGACAAGAGGGTGGATTTAAAACCTGGAAGACTTTTTTAAAATGCCCTTTGGTGGACCAGGTGCAAGGTAAACCAAGGAGGGTCTAATGGCAAGAATGGTTGCAGAATTTAAAGGTGGGGGTTACAGTTATTCAGCACTTTGACAAGCGGGTGGGTCAGAATGTAGGATTGAAAACAGCAAATTGCGAGCAAGCAGCATGTGGTTGAACTCTAATTCACTGCCACAAGCTGTAGTGATGATCCTCAACGGGGGGGGGGGGCTTTAAAATAGAATTAAGACAAATTAATGGGGGACGAGACTATCTGTGGCTCCTGCCATGACAGCCATGTTCTGTCTGGGGATGCCCAGCAAAGGTCTCTGGGAATCCCAAGCAGGGAGGGCTCACAGGTCCTGCTGGAGGACTTCCTGGAATAGGCATGACAGGCTTGATCCTATACCAGGGGTCAGCAACCCTCAGACCATGTGGGGGGCCGGACTATATTTTGGAAAAAATATATGAACTAATTCCTATGCCCCACAAATAACCCAGAGATGCATTTTAAATAAAAGGACACATTCTACTCATGTAAAAACACACTGATTCCTGGACTATCCATGGGCCGGATTGAGAAGGCGTTTGGGCCGCATCTGGCCCACGGGCCTTAGGTTGCCTACCCCTGTCATATACTGTCCAGGACCGGCTATGGAAGGCTTGCACCAGCCACTTGCAGCGATCCACAACCTTCAATAGATGGCAGCTGAAATGTGCTCTTTGTGGGGCTGCCCTTGAAGACAGTGCAGAAGGCACATATTATACCAAGACCAAGACTGGTTGGTGCTGTGCTTGAGGGCCTGAGTCAAAGTGCTTATGGGGTTTCTGTTTGCTTTTTAAATATGTTTTAAGTAAGATTTTCCAAATGTAACAAGTGTGTGTCTATTTTGGCATGCAGAGCCCTCATTGACTTGCTCCCAAACACCTGAAGCAGTGACACTGTCCAGTCCAGACCCACCTAGATGTTGGGGTCTGCAGGGAGGCCTTGCTGGGAGCTCCACTGGATGTGTGTGTGTGTGTGTGTGTGTGTGTGTGTGTGTGTGTGTGTGTGCACGAGAGAGAGAGGCTCTTCTTCTTGGTGGCCCCTGAGATGGTGGCACCCAGCGGCACCTGCCCTTATTACTGTATGCATGTCATGTTAGGTAACAGTGTGCCTTTTGTCCAGGCCTTTTGGGGTGGAGGATGAGATTGGAATATCCCTCCTCTCATCGCCGTGTTGTTGCTGTTTCTGACTCCTCTTGATTCAAGTTCGTTTGTGGTCCTGTAACATTTCTGTGTTGCCTAGTTTGCTTCTTGTAATGTGTTGTTCGTCGTCCAGCCCTGGCCTCCATGGCGAAGGGCAGGCTGTAAATGCGCAGCAACATATAAAAATCCTGCAGCAAAGAGTTCTGCAGTTGAAGCAAGTGTTGCATCTCTTTGGCTTGATTCTGCTGCTGGTCATTTTGCCTGCATGAGCCCAAGGCTGCCATGAAGGACGCTTGGTTCCCTCTGTGCCTTACAAGTCCTGCTATGTCCTCTAATTGGTTCCTTCCCAGCAACTGCTCTGGCTTCCTCCTTGAGGACATTGTTGCAGGTTGTGATTGCTTGAGTTGCCCTGCATTTTTAGTTATGCTCCTGGAGGCCCTTAGTCCTACTCACAGCATTCCAGACAGGAGCCAGGGCAGGGGGCGCATCTAGAACCTTGCATTCCTCCCTAATTCATATAAGGCAGAGGGCCTAGAACAGGGGGCAGCAAACTTTTTCAGCAGGGGGCCAGTCCACTGTCCCTCAGACCTTGGGGGGGGGCGGACTATATTTTGAAAAAAAAATATGAACGAATTCCTATGCCCCACAAATAATCCAGAGATGCATTTTAAATAAAAGGACACATTCTACTCATGTAAAAACATGCTGATTCCTGGACGGTCCGCGGGCCGGATTGAGAAGGCAATTGGGCCGCATCCAGCCCCCGGGCCTTAGTTTGGGAACCCCTGGCCTAGGAGAAGGAAGTCTCTTGTTCAAATCTCACTTCTGGCCTGAAATGACTAAATAGCCTCAGGCATCATCATGACTTCCCCGCTTCACCCCAGTGATGGCTAAGTGAGATGATATACAGGAAGTGCTTGGCACACTAAAGCTTTTATACCAATGCTCAAGACTGTTACTTTTTTCCCAACTCGCATAAGATGAAGCAGCAATCACAGATGATGCGATCTGTTCTTGTTTTTCTCTGAAACCCAACAGCTTGGGGACATTCTCTGTGCATTGAGCTACCAACATGAGTCTGACCAAACTGTGGGAGGCAGTGCAAGACAGGAGTGCCTGGTGTGCTCTGCTCCATGGGGTCACGAAGAGTCGGAAATGACTAAACGACAAAACACCTCGGGGAACAAACAGAGCGGAGGAGAATCCCTCTCCCTTGTTCTGCCAGAGGGCAAGGGCAGGTGCAATGGCCAATGCCCTCCCTTCCTCCCTTGCTTCTGGCTTGGTTTATAAGACCATCAGGAGAACCTGACTGCTGCTGAATCAGACCGAGGCTGGGGGGGGGGTGTTGTTCAGCTAGCCAGCCAGTGAGTGGAAGTTCCCGTGCAGGACTTGTGGGCGATTCCCAGCTGCTGAGCGCTTGCTTCAAGCCCTGCTATACTGGAGAGCTCCAGTTGGGAACTCCAGGGAGGACCCATTCCCACAGGAGCTTCTATTTAGTGCCTAATGCAAGCCCCCTCCAAACAACAGGGAGACCCTTTACTTGCCCCACACCTGACCCCCTGCCTGGAGTCCCTAATTAATATGTTCAAAAGCGCAGGTCCCAATATGAACCTTTGGGGAACTCCACTTTCTACATCCCTCCTTTTGGAGAATTTATTCCCACGCTCTGCTTCTTGCTTATACAGCAGTTCCTGGGCTACCAGGGGCCTCTCCTCTTACTCCACAACATCCAAGTTTCCTCTGGAGTCTTTGGCAGGTAGTTGACACCTGAAGTGTGATGTCATTTGGATCCTTTCTGTCCGTCAGCTTGCAGATATTCTTCAGAGAACCCCAAGAGCAGAGCAGCCTGGGAGGCAGGAGCTTCCCCTGAAGAAGCTGTCCTGCTCTGCTTCTGCCTGGCCTGCTCTGCTACCGGTATCTGCTTGGTCATTGTGTCTCTGACAATATGTTCCACCACTTTAGCCAAGCGGTTTGTAATTTCCAGGATCCTCCTGGATCTCTTTTTTAAAATTGGTGTGGGTTGGTCATGTTCCAGTCCTCAGATCTGGAAGCTGATCTGAGGGACAAGGGACATTTTTTTGTTTGCAGATCAGCCATTTCACATTTTTGTTCTTTGAGAACTCTCAGGTGGGCCAGAGGCTTGGGCCAAAGTGTGTGTTCCCTTTTTGCCTCATTTCTCGGGGAAGCTGCTCTGACTCTGTTCATTCACCATGCTGGCATCCTCTTGGCCTTCCTTGATCTGCAGATATATGCAGATACTAGCTTTCATTATTGTGGCTTTGAAACACGCCCAGGCATTCCATAGCAATCTGACCCTTTTTATATGGCCTTTTTAACGGCCCCCTCATTGGGGGGAAGTTTCTTCTTTTGAAGTCTGTTGTTGATGCTTATCTTGAATGGGAGACCACTTGGGCTACTGTTCTCAGTCCATTCAACAACACCTAACATTTCACACCAATCTGGTGACTTCTGTTTCAGTGTGTCTGTCTGAAGAAGTGTGCATGCACACAAAAGCGCATACCAATGAGAAACTTAGTTGGTCTCTAAGGTGCTACTGGAAGGAATTTTTTTATTTTGTTTCACTTCCACACCAAGTTCTGGGAACCACTTTGGATTAAGCCCAGCATTGCCCTGTCTCTGGTTGGTTCCTTGGCCAGCTATTCTAGCAAACCGTCATGGAGGGTGTGCTCTGGTCACACACGGCCTGCGCTGGTCTAATTGAAATTGCCCATGGCTGCAGCACTTCCTTCTTGGGAGGCCTTTCTGAGTTCATGCTCCATCTCAAGATCACCCTGGGTGTTTGGGTCCCCAGGGCTAGATGTCTTTAGGGGCCCCCACTTTGCAGGCTCTACGCTTGACTCCTTGCATGTAGACTGGCACCCTCACATCTGCAGCCAGCCAGCATCCAGGTCCCTTGGCAAGGGCTTGCCTGTATCAGGGCTGTCTTGCCTCCCAGAAACCAGGACAGCTGCCCTCGGGTCTGGCAGGATCGCTGAGCCGAGGTGCCCAGTGTCCTCTAAAAGGGAACAAGGCTGGCCAGGCTTTGTGGTTAGTGGGCAGTGGGGAGAGGCTGCATGCCTGGCAGGGGTGAGGCCTTGCTTCTCTTCAGAGGAGACTCTGCCGCTTCCCACCCGACTGGGGAGCCTGCCCTGCCCCCCCCCCCCGGCCTCTGGTCACACACGGCCTGCCTTGTCTCTGTGTTGTGCCTGAGGCCCTTAGCCTTGGCCTCCTGCCCCTGGAGCACACTGGGGTGTTTGTCTGGGGGCTGTGCAGGGGCCGCCCGGCAGCTCAACCCCCGTGGAATGTGGGGCCACATCCAGCTGGGTGCTCAGCAGCTTTCCGGGAAAGGGCAGGTTGAGTGCTGGGATTCTGCTGCAAGAGGGCGGAGGCCAGGATCTCTGGGGTGCCCAGCTGGGCTCTCCCCTTGGGCTGCTCCGAAAGGGGCCTGGGCTGGGGCAGGATGGCTCCCTTACCCTGCCTGATCTGACCAGCCTCTGCAAGGAGGGCCCCATTTTCTCGACAGGCGTCTCCATAGCCAAGTCTTATGCAAAAGGTGGGAAGGGAGGGTGCAGGTCGGGCCCCGTGCAGGATGTGGGAAGGGTCATGTGTTTTATTTTGAGAGAATTGCAGACAGCTCCTATTCTGGAATACCAGGGGGGGGCACAAAAACGTGTATTTAAGACAGCAACATCCCAAGCACCAGAGGATGATCAGCAGGCAGCCATGGAAACCGGAGAGAATGGCACCCCCAGCCACTTCAAAAGCGTCTCTGGGGTGGGGCTGAGCCCCCCTTCCTCCCATACAGGGACTGGGGTGCCTCTCAGGCTCCAGAGGGGGTGACTGAAAGCTTGCAGGGGGTGGCAGATGGTTTTTATTGGGGTGTGTTTGGGGGTCTCAGGACTCAGGCTTCCCCCAGCAAAGAGTCTCCACCAAGGAAGCCCTCCAGGGGATTCTGGGGACAAAGAGGCTGCAGGCTGCTTGGGGGGATCTTCAGTGGAGGGTCCCTCCATGGGGCCCCACCCAGGCATCCCCCCACTTGCTCCCCCCATGTGCGTTGGAGAGTGGGGACTGGAAGGGGTTGCCCTTCTGTGCGAAGTTGACTGGCTCCCTCTGCAACTCAGAGCCAGGCTCGTCTCCTGGGCACTGCCTGGCAGTGTGTCTTGTGATGGCTGGGGGCCTGTGCCAGGTTTCCAGGGCTGTGGGTTTAGGCAAGCCACTGAACAGTGCTGCACAGGGAACCACAAATACCTGCAGAATAAGGAGCCAAAACGGACTGAATTCTGTACATCAATAGATTTTAGCAGGGAGGTAAAACCTTTCAGTGTAGGAACGCTGCCTTAAGCCAAGTCTTACGCATTGGGGACCCTGTAGCTCAGCACGGGCAGGCAGCAGCAGCCCTGCAGGGCCCAGGCAGGCATCTCAGCCGACCCTCCTGGCAGCTGCTGATGGTCTTGTCCTGGGCTGCAGGGTCTCTGGGTGCCCCTTTCCCATGGCTTTGGGGTGTGCCCTGCTCCCCAGACCTGCAGAAGGGGCAACTCCTCTGCCTTCCTCTGCAGTGGCCAGGCGGGTGCTGCTCCTTGGCCAGTTGGGCAGGGACGTTCTTGCCTAGGCGGAGTGATGTGGCCTGTGCATCTGACTGTGGCCTGGGGCTAGTTTAAGTGGCGGCTGCCAATCCCAGAGAAGGGAGGAGCCCAGCCAGCAAGAGGCCTCAGGGGGAGGCTGGTCCTCTGGCATCTTTGCGGGCCCGCCCAGGTGCCAGGAACAAGCCGCTGGCGGGCGGGCGGGGCTGTGGGTGGGGAGTCCCTCTTGGCACTGGGGAGTGCCTGGCACAGGGGTGGCATGTATGAGCCCCTGGGCCCCATTTCCCTTGGTCAGAGGGTGGTCTTGAGGGGTGGGGGGCTGGCACTTCTTGCAGGGGAGCTGCTTCCTTGGCCCACTCCCTCCAGCTGCCTGGCCTACTCTGCAAAGAGGAATGGGGCCTCTTTCCTCTCTGGGGCTGCATGTCCTCCATTGGGCTGCCTGGACGCAGAATCTCTCCCTCTGGCATCAGCAGTGCAGCCCTGGAGTGGGGAAGGGCCCTTTGCTCTGAAACGGTCCCCCCTGGGGGCTGTGGGGCTGCCTCTCTGGGACCGCCAGAGCCCCCAGCCCTGCTTTGCCCGTTGTGCGGCACCTGACTGCTTGCAGCCGCGGAGGTTCCCCTTTAATTAGTGGCAGGGATTTCTCCGAGGCAAAGCCAGCCGCTGCCTTATCTGCTGCAGGGAACTGCCATCACCCACAGAGATCAAGTTCCCACACTGGTGCTTCCCACACACGCTTGGAGGGGGGTGCAAGGGGGGGGGCTCAGTGGTTACTTGAAGGCTACTGAAATGGCGGACTTGGCACTGATTCCTGCCTGGGGGGGGGCAACTCCCTTTGTCTCCAGTGAGTCTTCACCCCCCCCCCCCAATGCAACCTCCCATGCTGTTCAGACGGCCCTTCTTGGAGCTGAAGGGGCTTTGAGAAGCAGGTTTGGGGCAGGATGGGGGGGGAGACACAAGGAGAGGGGAGCCCCACATGCACTGGGTCGTTCCAGCTCTAGAGCTCTCCTCAGGTGCTTCTGGGGGTGCCAAGCCCCTTGGTTTTGCTTCTGTTGTGGGGTGGTGGCCCCCGAGCAGAGCAGAACACCTTGTGAGGGACCCTCCCCCCCAAAAAAATCTACTGATTCTTCTTTCCACTTCTTCCTTCACCTGCCTGCCTTGCTCTGGGCCCTGGTCTCTCACTGGCTCAACTTGGGGATCAGTACCAGAACCCCCCCTCCAATGATATGGTTGCAGTGGGGAGGGTGCCCCTTTGCTGCAAGGCAGACCCCCCCCTCCGAAAGGGCCTTGGCTCAGACAGGATTTTGTCTTCAGCCCCCCCATCCTTGTGGCCGTCCTCTGGACACTTTCCCATTTGTCCATCCCTAGACAAGGCCCTTTAGGCGAGATGGCAAAGCAAAGCGAAAATGAGTGGGTCCATTAGGACAGGCCTGCGTCAGGCCTTTGGGCTGCCGTATCCTGCAGCTGACTCATTCTGTAACTTGTGGTCTCCTTCGAAACCCTGAGATCCTTTCTATACGACTGGATGACCTTTAAGGTTCCTCCCAATTCTCTGATTCTATCAGCCAGATGACACCACCCTGCCTGTTTTTTGTGCATCGGCTTATTCTTCCCCACTTAAGTGCAGAATTTTACATTTAATCTCTGTTGAAATTCCTTTTGTTAGTTTTCTCCATCTGTTTCTGTTGACTTCAAACTCCAGCAATGGCTGGACTTCACCACCCCAGGCCTTCTGTAATGGGCTGCGAGGGACAGTGATGGCTACCAGCTTGGATGGCTTTAAAAGAGGAAGCCGCCCAGAGTGGCTTATTATGTTGTTGTTGTTGTTGTTGTTGTTGTTGTTGTTGTTGTTGTTGTTGTTGTTATTATTATTATTATTATTATTATTATTATTATTATATTCATGGAGGAGGAGAGGGCTCTCGGTGGCTCCTAGCCCTGGTGACTATGGTATGTTCCTCCTCAGCTACCAGGGACAGAATCCAATGAAACTGAATGTTGGAAGATTCAAAAAGATAAGAGGAAGGAGGCAGAGGCAGTAATGTCTCTGACTGCCAGTTTCTGGAAACCACGAGAGGAGAGAAGTCTCTTGTTCTCACATCCTGCTTGTGGGTTTTCCAGAGGGATCTGGGAGAACAGGATGCTGGACTAGATGGGAGGGGCTGTTGTAGTTCTCAGCAACTTCGATGGCTTCTTTAAAAAAAGGCTATTTAACTCACGTGGTAGATTCTGGTGGCAGACGTGGCTTGCAGAGGATGGATGGAGGTGGGGGCAGGTTGGGAGAGGGGCCCTACTTCCTAGCCCCGTGGCTTGTGCTCTGGGGGTGGGCTCAAAACAAGATGAAGAAAGATGGTTTCCTGCCTTGGGTGGCCACGTGGGATTTTCTGTGCCTGGGCCCTGGGCTGGGGCGTTCAGCCCTGAGCCAGAAGAATGTGGGCCCAGCCCAAGGCTTTGCTGGCTGAGCTCCAGCCTGGCTACAGAGCCACTGGTGCTCCCTGCCAACCCAGCCTTGGGGGACTTGGCTCTGCCTGCCACCTTGCATGCCACTCCGGCCATGGCCTGCTGTCACCGCGGAGCATCTGGCCTGGCCGGGGACGATGGTGGCAGCTGCCCCTGCCTCTCTTCCCCCACTCTCAGCAAGGCGGTTAGTGCAGAAGCTTTTCTGCGGCGCTGCTCTGGCCTCTGGCTGCTCCTTCAGATTTCTGCTCTCAAAAGATGTGATTGTTTGTGGCTCTCTGCGTGCTTGTGCTCAGACAATGCCTGCCAGGCTAGGCCCAGAGGCGCCAGCTCCCTCACAGGCTGCCCCACCCGCCCTCAGCCTTGAGCCTCCGTGTGCTGACAAGGAAGCAGTTTGAAAGCATACCAGTGCAAGTAGATAAATAGGTACCACTGTGGCAGGAAGGTAAACGGCATTTCTGTGCACTCTGCTTTCTGTCACATGGCCCCGTTGCGCCAGAAGCGGTTTAGTCTTGCTGGCCACATGACCAGGATAGCTGTCTGTGGACAAACACCAGCTCCCTTGGCCTGAAAGCGAGATGAGTGCCACACCCCACAGTCTCCTTTGACTGGACTTAACTGTCCAGGGGTCCTTTACCTTGACCTTTGATCCTCTGGAGTGGGCCCATGAAAGGAGTGCCTGGGCTGGGTGGGTGGGGGGCAGGCCACCCCATTCCCACCAGTTGACTGGCTGCAGCAACACTGGAACCTGTAAGATGGGGAGGGGCAGGTCTGTCTGCATCACTTCTGCATGCACAGAAACGGGAGGGGAGCAGTGGCCTTTGGGGTGCAAGGAAATTGAAGGAAGGTCTGATTGCCTCCCTTCAAAAATATTGCAGAGCTGGGGGGGGGGGAGACGGGGCAGGTTGACTCTCCTGTGAGGAAAGGACTTTTTTGTTTAGGGAAAAGGCAAGGGAAGTGGGACACGAAAGAGGGGCATAGAGCACGCGGCCGGGAGAACGTGGGCAGCAGAACAATCTTTTCCTCTCTTTCTCTTAACCCTGGGAGCTGTGGGCATCCGGTGAAGCTGAGGGTTGGGAGGTTCAGGGCTCTGCAAGTGTCACCAGCTGCCCACCTGGGTTGCAGTCCTGGAAGGCGGCTGGCAGGCAGCCTCTGTGCCGCTGCCCTTTTCTGTTGGCCCTTCCCACAACGCCCATCACCTGCCAGGAGCCTCCTGGGATGTTTGCTGAGAAGTGGCTGCCAAAGGTCAGCCTAATCTTTACTGGAAGCTTCCTGCTGGCAGCCCTGCCCCTTTTCTTCCTGCTCCTTGGGGGGGGGGCTGAGAAATGTCCTGACAACTGCCCCCCAACAGCCTTCTCTTTGTTGGGCTTTCTCTTTGCCTTTGATAGCAAAATAGGGACCCCACCGGCTGCTATGCGAAAAAGGAAAGGAAAGCAGCAATTAAAGCACATCCTGTTAAAAGTGGCAACAAAAGCCCAGCCACTCCTCAGGAGGCCCCCTCTCTCGACCCCCACCCCAGCGACCCCCACCCCACAGTGGGGGAGAGTCTTGCTGTCAAGCAGGAACTTGTGGTGCCCCACATCCAGCCAGTCACTGAGAACCAGGCCCCACAGCAGGAGGGGAGGGCAGCCGGCAGCCCTTCATCGTGGCCAGAGGACTCTCACCTGCTGGGTCCTCCATTGGCATAAGAGGCTGTGGCTGAGCTGCTCAGGCAACCCTGCAAGTGGTTCAGGACTGCAAATGGTGGGCGCTGAGTGTGGCGACTGCCTCTGTGCCCGGACAGCTCTGGACATGGGGCAGGTGGCACCCAGGCATGGCTTCCATTGGGTGGGCGCAGCTGGCACAGGCTGGGGCCCCTCTCCTGCATCCTGAGAGGGCAAAGGCTGGAGGTGATGCTTGCTGTCACCATTTATTTTATTTCATTTTTATTGAATTTTTATACTGCCCTATACCTGGAGGTCTCTGGGCAGTTCCCAGAAAATATCACAATATAGAAAGTCAAAATAAGGATCTGGTGTAGGGGGCAGCAGGGGGGAAAGATCTTTTGTTGGGTTATGAGACATTCTAGAGTGGGAGTAGGGTGAAAATAAAAGGTTATGTTACTAATTGATAAAAATGGATTGAAAACAGTCTGGCTGATTAAAGTAAATAAGAAAATATTAGAATATTAGGTAATGAAATGATGGGATATAAGGGATTTGCCGAATTACAGAATAATAGAATCGTGGAGTTGGAAGAGACCACAAGGGCCATCCAGTCCACCCCCTGCCAAGCAGGAGGTTCTGATTGCGAAGTTTTGTAATTTAAAAAATGGGGTAAGAGAAGCAGAGAAGTATAAAATATTATAATTGGGAAAATGTGTTATTATTTGAAATTAAAATGATGGAAAATCTTGGAGGTTATAGGCTTAGAGCTAGAGGCAGTTGATTTTGTTGATTGAAATTACTGTAGATAGTTTTGTTACGGTATATAAAAATGTAATTGAAGTTATGATACAGTGGTACCTCGGTTTATGAACACAATTGGTTCCGGAAGTCTGTTCATAAACTGAAGCGTTCATAAACTGAAGCGAACTTTCACATTGAAAGTAATGGAAAGTGAATTAATCCGTTCCAGGTGGGTCTGCCGCATTCGTAAACCGAAAAATTGTAAACCGAGGTGTTCATAAACCGAGGTTCAACTGTATATGGAACTACTAAAGAGGATTAAAAATTGAAAATCAGAGAGGGGGGAATTGAGGAAGTCCAAATAACAATGTTAAGGGAAATTTGGGAGTAAAAAGCATTTCCCCCCTTTTTTAATGGTTTTATGTTTTTGTAGTATTGTATTTTTTATTTTTATATTGTGTTTTATGTGTACAGTATGTGTTTTATTAGAAAATGAATAAATTTCTCTAAAAAAGAAAGTCAAAATAAGAACTGTACCCCAATAACACTCAAGAACATGGGAGGGGGGTGGCCTAAAGGAGGCCCTCCTGCTGCCCCCCAACTCCTTCTCCAATGCTGCGTTGTGGGAGGGGGGCAGAGCTGGCCCCTCCTGGCAGTAGCGGGGGGCTTGCATGTCTTTGGCTGCCCCCCCACCCCTGAATTGCTGCCCCCCCCATGCCTGGCGTGTGCCTTGGGTGCTGTGTGCCGGCCAGTCACCCGCGGGTGCTCTCTTTGCAGAGGTGGAGGGGCTGGTTCAGCGCTTCTCTCACGAGGCCATTTCCAACTACAGCACCTTCCGGGTGGATCCCCGATCCCACACTCTCTACGTGGGAGCCAAGGACACCCTCCTGGCCCTGCCCGTGGGCACCATCAGTCAGGGGGCCAAGAAGGTGAGCTGGGTGGCAGCCGAGTCCCCATGGGATGGTTGGGGGGCTGGAGCCCCATGGCCCCTGCCCTCCAGGAGCAATTGGAGGGGGGGCTAGCAGGGCAAGGCGGTGGGGTTTTTTTGGGGGGGGGTGGTGTTTCTGCCATCCTGGCCAAGGCGCCTCTCTGCTGGGCCTGGAGCATCAGAGGGTGGCCCTGCCTGCCTCCCCCTTGCTTGGGTGAGGATGCTGCACGGGGGGGGGGGGGCAGGAAGAGTCCTCTTTGCCGCATTCCCCTGGTGGGGAAGGGGGAAATGGCCACTGGGAAGCCTCAGGGCCTTTCTTCCCTCTCTTCCAGATAGCCTGGAATGTGCCTGAGAATCTCCAGATCTCTTGCACCTTGAAAGGGAAAAAAGAGGTAAGTGCTGCTGGGGGGACCGACCCTTGGACTCTTCCTCTTTCTCTCTTTGGGGGCTCTGAGTGTTGCTGTGGAGAGGCCCATATCTTGGAGCCCCACAAAGCCAGAGCCAAAGGCTCCCCCCAAGGCCAGAGCGCTCCCCTCCCTGGAGTCTCTCCCTCTCGCACCCGGCTGACGGCTGCCTCCCTCTTGCCTCCCAGGCCGAATGCCACAACTTCATTCGCATCCTGGAGTTTGCCAACCGGACGCACCTCTTTGTCTGTGGGACCTTTGCCTTCAGCCCCCAATGTGGCTACATTGTGAGTGGCTGCCTGTGTGTCTGCGTCTTGGGGGGGGGGGTCTGTATTGCTTCCATTCTGACTGGGGTAGATGTCTTTCAGCCTTGGGGAGGGGCAACTCTGCAAAACCCCTTAGCACCTGCTGGAGGGGGTTTTTTGGGGGGGAGGGGCCCACAACCCTTTCCATGCTGTTCACATGCAGATATGGCTGTTCGTAGCTTTGGACAGTCTTCTCGAAGCTACGAACATGAGTTTGACCAAACTGCGGGAGGCAGTGGAAGACAGGAGTGCCTGGCATGCTCTGGTCCACGGGGTCACGAAGAGTCGGACACGACTAAACCACTAAACAACAACAACATGGCCGGGGGGGGGGGGTTCCTTCCTCTCTTGCAGAAAGTGAGAGACTTCCACACTGTGGAGCGGCAGGAGAGCGGACGGGGGAGGTGCCCCTTTGAGCCCCTGCAGCCATCTGCAGCCATCATGGCAGGTATGGAGGGAGGGGCGTCTGGCAGAACGGTGCAGCACCCACAAGCTATGGGCCACCTCAGGTGCCTCGGGAGTGCCAAGCCCCTTGTTTATGCTTCTGTTGTGGGGTGGGGGCCTGATCCTTCCCTGCCCTCGTCCAGTTGCCCTTCTGGCTTCTCCTTGCCCTGGCCTTTGCCCCTCTTGGCTCCTCCCCTTTTGCCTTCAGCCTGGCCGCTCTGCTGGGGTGCACTTGCACCCCCATCTATGAAGCCTTGAGGTGGCCCTTCCCGCTTTCCTGCTATGCCTCTTTGCCCCCTAGATGGTGTCCTGTATGCAGCCACAGTCAACAACTTCCTGGCCACGGAGCCCATCATCTCCAGAGCCACAGGGAACCCTACAGAGTTCATCCGAACAGAAAACTCCGTGGCCTGGTTGAATGGTGAGCCAGCGAAGGGAGCAGCTGCTGTGGTTGGGCAGGGTGGTGTCTTGGGATGAGGGTCTGGCAGGGGGGCTGGAGAAGTCCTTGCATGGAGCTTTGCTTGTTTCTCCCGCTGGCCAGATCCCGAATTTGTGGCCTCGGCTTTTGTGCGGGAGAGTGAGAACGGTGAAGATGACAAGATCTACTTCTTCTTCACGGAGACTGCGCGCGAGTATGACTTCTACGAGAAAGTCAAGGTTGCGCGCGTAGCCAGAGTCTGCAAGGTCAGTGCCCTGACAGGTGGGGGCTGAGGCCTGGTGCTCAGCTGGTTCTCCCCCCTTCCCTGGAAGACCCATTTCCTCCTTCCTTATGGGGCTTTGACCCACTTCCTACTCCAGCCGGCCTTCCACTCTTTGCCACAACCACCTTGGCTCAGTCCCCCTGCACCATCTCCCCCAACCCAAAATGTCTGCTGGGGGGGGGCCTCCTTGCTGTGCCTGCATTGCCCCCTCCTTCTCTGCCCGCTTGTCTGCAGGGAGACTTGGGAGGCCAGAAGACGCTGCAGAAGAGGTGGACAACCTTCCTGAAGACGCAGCTGGTCTGCTCAGACCCCGAAAGCGGCTCTGTCTTTGGCATCCTGAAGGACATGGTCACTTTGTCCTCAGACAACTGGAACGCCACCGTTTTCTATGGGATCTTTGCAGCCCACAGGTAAGGGAGGCGAGACCCATGGCAAGGCCACCTTTGGAGGGGGGCAGGGTAGGAGGGAAGGTTGGGCTGCTCCACCAGGCAGGCTTTTCTCTGCCCGGATGTGGATGCTCTGGGGGGGGGGGGTGAGGCGGCAACATCAACAAGGGCTCTTGCTTCTCTCTTGCTGGGACACCTTGTCCTGCCTGCCACGCCTGGGCACAGTGCCAGCCAGCCTTGGCAGAGGCAGCCAGCACTAAAGAGGGAGGAGCAGGACTTGGCTGGGTCTGTTTCTGGAAGGCGGAAGGAGTGGCAGGGCACCTTTGCAGGGCTTGGCTGCTGGATCAGGCCAGAGGGGAAGCCCCAAAGCTGGACCTGAATGCCAGCCGCCCCTTTCCTGTGCTTGTTGCTCAGCAAAGGGGTTTCAGAGGTAGACAGCCCTTGGAAATGGGGGCTCCACTCACTTACTGTGACACACAACTGGCAACCCGCTCCTTTCCTTGCTCCTTTCAAAGAATCCTTTTTGGGTTGCATAATGGAGGACTTTGCTCTCATCTTTCCTGGATTCCTTCCCAGCCAGTTTCATTGGGGGCCAAGTTGGAGGTGAAAGGGGGAAGCCCAGTGGCAGAATGGCTGGCCTGGCAGGGGGGAGGCTGCTTTGGTGGGGGGGGGTGCTGTCTCAGCTGGCAGAGTAGGGGTCAACTCCCCCCCCCGCCCCCTGAGTGAGGCTGCCTTGCTGGTGTCTTTCAGGAAGGAGGGGAGCGCCATTTGCGCCTACAGCCTGCACGACATCCAGAGGGCCATGGGTGGACGCTTCAAGGAGTTCCGGCGTGACTGCGACAAGTGGACAAGTGTCATGCAGGATGATGTTCCTGACCCGCGGCCGGGGGCAGTGAGTGAGGCCCTGGGGGGGTGCTGCATTGGGTGATGGGTCGCCTGGGCTTGAGCAAAGGCCCCCCCCCCGATCCTGAGCCCCGCATCCTCTCCTCCCCTCCCCTCAGTGTGTCACCAAGAGCCTGAAGCTGGAGGGCATCGGTTCCACACTGGCCCTCCCGGACCGAGTCCTGACCTTTGCTCGTGACCATCCTCTCATGGACGAGCCTGTCCACCCGCTGCCGGGCTCTCCGCTGCTGGTCCAGCTGAACACCCAGTACTGCCGGCTGGCTGCCCACCGGGTCAAGGCACTCTCTGGGCAGGAGCACGATGTCCTGTACCTGGGAACAGGTGAGGAGGTGGCTGGGCAGCAGGTGGGCATGCCAAGTGGGGAGGCAGGTATTGGAGGGGGCCAGGCTGAACTGCCCTTCTGCTCCCCCAGAGAACGGACACCTGCACAAGGTGGTCAGGATCAGGCCAGAAGCCTCCGTGGTGATAGAGGACCTGGAGCTGTTTGCTGTACCTCAGCCCATCCGCAACCTGCAACTCCACCAGGTGAGTGGCTGGTGGGTCTGGCTTGGAGCTTGCTCTCCTCTGCTGCCCAGAAGGCTCAAGGGGGACAAGGGCCAGTGGAATCTTCTCTCTCTGGCCCTGAGACCCCCATCCAAGAGGGCTGGACTTGACCTTCTTTGCCCTCCTTTTGGAGGAGGGGGTAGAGCCTGGCTCCTCTTGAGGGTCCAGCCCTTCGTGGTCCCTTCCAGACAGTGGGAGGCTGAACTGGGAGCTCACCAGTTGCCAAAGCAGCTTTTTTGAGGGGAGGGCTGCAAACTGCCATGGAAGGACCATTCCCCAAACAGCCAGGATGGTGCCTGTGTGAGTGAACAGGGAAAGCTGCCCCTCCCTCCTTCTTTGAAAGGGAACAGCTCCTGATTCTCCCACCTCTGCTTTGCTGTCTGCAGAATGGGCAGTACAGCACTTGGGCGGGGGGGGGGGGGCTGCTCCACATTTGCCTCATGTGGGAGATGCTGTGCCCCCGATGGACCTTTCCCCCACATGAATCTTTGCAGACCCCCTCCCTCCCTCCCTCCCCATGAGCAACACTCTCTTCTTGCTTCCTTTGCAGAACTGGCTCTTTGTGGCTTCCGACAGCGAAGTGACCCAGATCAGCACCTCCACCTGCGCCACGTACAGGACATGCCAGCAGTGTGTCCTGGCCAGAGACCCGGCCTGTGCCTGGAGCAGGGAGCGGGGGGCCTGCAGGGACCACCACGGGCAGGCTGGGTGAGTGAGGGTGGGGGCTTAGGGGCCCAGCTGCGAAAGCAGAGCTGCCAGGGCCCAATGCAGCCGGCCCGGCCTTCCTTGGAGCAGCTTCAGGGGCACCTCTGCTTGGAGTTGGTGGAGCCTGGAGGGACAGATTCTGCTGCCAGCCAGGTGTAGGGATTGGGGAGGCCACCACGGACATAATAATAATTATTTATTGAATTTATATACTGCCCTATATCTGGGGGTCTCAGGGAGGTTCACAAAATAAAATCAAGATATAAAACCACAAACTCTCAAAGCAGGAGGCTCATTGGGTGTTGGGCCTCTTGGAAGGCTGCCTCTTTGCCCAGCTGCTTTGCTCAGCAACTTCCCCCTTTTCCTCTCCTCAGCCTGGTCCAAGATGTGACTGCAACCAAGGTGCTGGCGCTGTGCCCCACGGAGGAAGGCCTTGCAGGTGCGTCCCACCCTCTCCTGCAGAGAGCAAGTGCTCGGGGAGTTCTCTCTGACAGTCAGCTGTGGGGCGGGAGAGGGGGAATTGTGGTTTCGGTGGAGTTCCTGCTGCCCTCCGACTCCCTCGCCTGCCTTTTCCCTGACAGAGGCTGCCCCGGTGGTTGAAATCCTGGCCCCCCTGTCTGCCCGCGTGGTCCTGCCTTGCGTCCCACAGTCTGCCTGGTCCAGCTGCGAGTGGCAGATGCCTTCCCAAGACACCTCTGCCTACGTCCTGCGCAGGGATGGGCTGGAGTTCACGGCGGCCTTAGCCACGCTGGGCGAGTACAGCTGCCACTGCACAGAGAAAGGGGTGGGCGGGGTGGTGGCTGCCTACAGCCTGGTGCCCGGTGGGCCGGGGGCCAGCAGTGCCCCTCGCTCAGAGGAGCGCAGCTACAGTGTCCTGGTGGGGGTGCTCTGCTTTGTGCTGGGCGTCCTGGTGAGCAGCGGCTGCCTCCTTGTGCACGAGCGGCGGAGGAGAGAGCGCCTCCAGCGGGAGCTGATCTGCCGCGAGCGGAATGGGCTGGACCTGATGCAGTCGACCACCACCAGCTGCAGCCACGAACCCCAGACGCCCAGCTCCCCCGAGGATGAGCGCCACCCACTGGCCAACAGCAAGAAGAACGGCAGCCTCAATGGCTACCCCCACCTCTACATCAACGAGCTGGACACGGAGCAGGCCCGCATCTACCTGGCAGGGGTCCCCCTGGCCAAGTGCGACGAAACCTCCATCTAGAAGGGGGCGTCCCGCTCACTCTTGCCGGTTGGCTCTCTGGAAGTGGCTGCCATAGGAGGTTGGCTGCCCCAACCTCCCAGAGATCTCTCTGGGGCCGGGGCAAGTTTGTTTGGGGGCCTTCTGGGCTGCTGCTGCTCCTGGCAGAAGGGCAGGCTGAGCGACTCCTTCCCATGTTGGGAGGCCAGAGGGTCCCCCTGGCTTTCTGGTGGCCAGGGAGAAGCAGGGAGCTGTGAGAGAGGCTGCAGGGCTGGTTTCCAGGGCCTGGAGAAGCCCCTGACTGTGCCTGAGTGATGCTTACTGGAAAGTTTGGTTTGCCTGCCTGCCTGCCACCCTCTCTGCAGAGGCCCTTCTGCCTGAGCCTGCCAGGCTCAGCCATGTTGCCCGAGGGGGCCATGAGTGCCTGGCCCTGGGACCTGCTGTGAAGGACGTGCCAAAATGCCCAGTGAGGGGCGGTGCCTTGGCACATGGAGCCCCCTTGCCAGTTGAAGCGGCAGCACCTGGAATGTTTACTGGGGGGGGGGTGACCTGTTCCCCTCACCACCCACCTCCATTTCAATCCCTGCATCTGCTCTTTGGACCGAAGAAGGCAGTCAGACTGTCCCGCTCCTCCTAGCAGATTCGGACTGATAAATGTGAAGGATGCTCCATGTGGGAGCAAAGGACCTTTTGGAATACCTCCCTCCTGCTCAGTCTTGGAGGGGCACAGACTCTGTGGTTCCCCACCTTTTGAATGTGGCCAAATGTGTACCCTGGTCAGAGATCTCATATCCTGGATCTCATATATGAGGCAGAGATCTCATATCCTGGATCTCTGCCTCCCCCCCCCCCTTTTGATGTCCCACAGGGTTTTTGCTTCCCAAGAAGTTGTACCAGGGACCATCTTTCTGTGAAACGGGTGTTGTGCTCTCCTACTGTTGTATTTTGGTTGTTTTAATTTCTTGGTTTTGTGACTTATTAAAAGGGATGAAACTGAGGAGCACAGTGTCTCTGGTGCTCTAATCCTGCTTGCTGGTTTCCCACAGGCTGCTGCTTGGCAGCTGTGAGAACAGGATGCTGCTCCAGGTGGGCCAGTGGCCAGGCTCTGCTTATGTTTTTAGTTCCAACTAGCAGGAGGAGGGGTGGCCTGGCCAGTGGGGGTGGGGGTGGCCTGTGCTAAAAGTACCCCTCCCCCTGCTGGCCTGGCCACAATCCCACACAAGCCAAGTTGCAGGGGGGAGCCTAGGCTGTGAACCCTCCTGCCTGGTCCTGCCACAGCAACCCCTTGCTTGCCTGCTCTGCAACCTTTCAGAGAGCCTTTGTGTCTGTCTCCAAGCTGCCTGCCTTGGGTCATGTTTCTTCACCTGCTCTGAAGTGCATTTGTGCCCAATTGTTTAAATTCACCAGAGCTGCCTGGTTGGCATAGTTGGAAGGGATTCCAAGGGTCATCTAGTCCCACCCCCTAAACATACCCAGTTCCTTCAAGCATTCCCTGTAATGCTTCGTTTCCAGAGCCTTGATCATCTTGGTTGCCCTCCTCTGCACAGGTTCCACATAAAGTGGAACAGTCAGAAGCGGACCCCCACGGGTCATGTAGGGCAATCTAGAGGACCCCTGCTAGAGGGCCACACAACCTCTGCAGATCAGGCCTGCATGTTTATGCAGCGATTATTCTCCTGACCCCACCCATTCCCGGGGTGAAGCTGCTGCTATTACACAATTTTGTGTACCAAGGGTGCGACTCCGGCCTGGTTGTCGTTAGCGGAAAGACTGTAGCCCTTTGCCCCAGAGAACAGCCCCTCCCAGTTGGGCTTGCCTCCTCCCTCCCAGAACAGGGGGGTGACTTTTCTCCCAAGTCACGCGAGAGGCGCTGAGCTCTGCTCGCTGCCTCTGCTGTTTCCTCGAGGGTCGACCCACGGAGTCTCCCGCGGGGCGGAGAACGCAAGCGGAAAAGCCACACTGCCGGGGGTTGGGCTACATGTCCTCCGGGGTCCCCTTCCAGCGGTCCGCCTCCTGCAGAGGGCGCTGGGTCAGGCTGCCCCGCCCACCTCACCGCCCCAGTTCCACCTCCCGGCCAGAAGGCGCAGCAACGAGCATAAGCCCCGCCCCTCAGGCCCGCGTCACATGACAGCGATCCTATGGCTGCCTCGGAGCCACTTCCGGCTCCGCCTTTGCTTCCGAATCCAACCCCCTTCGCCCTGCGCGGCTTCTCTTCCTCGCCTCCCGCCCCTCGACCTTCCTTTCTATGGGAGAACCACATTGCCGTTTAACCCGGAAGTCAGAGGGAGGCGTCTCTTCCTGTTTCTATCTCTGTGGGCAAAGGAGGGTCCGCTGCTTCTTCCGGAGCATCTCTCGGGACCGGATGTTGAGGCGGGAGCCCCGCGGAGGGGCTTTCTGTCCTCTCTGGGACAGGAAGGAGGCCCGGGAGGCGCCCGGAGCGAATATCGAAGCCGGCCTCCCGGAGAGCGAGGGCGTCCCGGGGCCAAGACGCCGCCTCTCTTGACGAGGAATTCCCAGCCAATCGCCTTTCGAAGAGGCGGAGCTGCTCCGCAAGGTCGAATCAGTGGCTCCAGTGCTTTCCTCGCCACCAGCCAATGAGAGGAAATGGAACGCCTCTTGGGGGCGTGGCTGTGGGCCGCGGCGCGTCCGTTGCCAAGGCGACCGGTGGAAGGAGGCGCTCGAGGCGGGCAGGTGAGCCGAAAGGCGGCGATGGTCCCGTGACGTCATCCTCCCTCGCTCTCCCCCTCCCCAACGGAGCGACTCGCCTGCGGAACTCGCGGCCTCGGGACGCGGCGCCGAAGGGCGGGCCAAGCCACAGAGGGAGCCTCCACGCCCAGGAGCAGTCTACCTGCGCGGGAGGGAGAGCGAAGCGGAACAGGCGGGACTCGGCTCTCCTTCCCCCCTCTGATCTGGCAAGAGCCAGGCTGGGGGAGCGCGTGACCCCCATGGCTCCCCCCGCCATGCTCCTTTGCCCCTGTTTCCCGCTCCCCCCTGCCTCTGACCCGGAGCGCCCTCTTCTTCTCTCTCTCCCCCCAGGGATCTCCCGGGGCTCATGGCCCACCGGCGCCTGGCAGAGGCGCTGCAGGTCTCGCGGGACTTGGTGGTGAGCGGGTGCGGCAATGACGGGGTGTGGCCAGCCGAGGGAGACTCCTGCTGCCCCAGCAGCCTGGCCTGCCTGCGGCAAGTGCCCCTTGGCAAGGATGCACATGGAATCTACAGCCTCTGCTTTGCCCCGGGTGGTGGGCAGCTGGCAGTCGGCTTTGGCAACGGCTCTGTGCAGGTGAGCAGGGACAGGGGGCAGCCCCCAAGTGGGCCCTACAGACCTCAGCCAAAGGGCTCGCAGGGTGGAGGATGCGGAGGGGCTTGCCCTGAGGGGCTCTTGCTGGCAGATTGAGGGTGAGGGGACCACTGAGTGCCCCAAGGGGGCAGTGGAACTGTACTGGGCTCTCCCCGTCTTAGCCCAGTGGGTGGAGAGATGGCCCTTGTGGTCTCTTCCAACTCTATGAGAGAGCCGAGATCCTGCCCCCCTCTCTGCATGGGGCCCCATCTCGCCTGCCCTCCTTTTCTTCCCCCAGCTGGTGGATGCTGCCAGGGGCTTGCCCGGCCCCTCCTTGTTCCCGGGGCACCGCACACGGCAAGCGGTCACTGCCCTGAAGTTCCATCGGGCGAAGCCGGGCCTGTTGCTGGCTGCCGGGGCAGATGGCACCATCTCCACCTATGACCTGATCTCATACTACCCTCTGGCTTCCTGGACAGGTATGTAGGGGCGGGGTGGGGAGGGGAGCCTACCCCTCAGGCGCTGGGCCTAGGCTGGGGGTCCCCTGCTGCTGCTCTGGACCTTCCCTCTCCTTCTGCTCCCCAGAGACGGAGAACGAGATCAATGCCATGGACTTCTGCCGGGACGGAAGCTCCTTTGCCACAGCAGGCAAAGATCGCCACATCCGACTCTACGACAGCCACACCAACCAGGTGAGCCTGCAGTCCTGGTGGCCTGAGATCTGGAGATCTGCACCCTCTGGGTCCGTGGGATGCTCTTCGTCCGCCTGCCTCTAATGCTTCTCTCCCACTCTGCAGCTCTTTCACATCATGCGTGCCCCAGATTTCATGGCCGGGGATGAGTTCACACCCCTCAGCGGACACTCGCGGCGGATCTTCGCCTTGCGCTTCCACCCCACAGAGCTGCATCTCTTTCTGACGGGTGGCTGGGATAATTCTGTCAAGGTCAGCCCTCGGGAAGGCATTCTGTGTGCATGTGCACTTCCAGACCTTCTCTCGCTGCTTTTCTGCAGCTGGGGGGGGCAGTGGGGACCTGGCCTCTGCCTGCTGCGTACAGGGGGATACACATGTCACCCTTTTGCTCTTCTCTGTGCCAGGTGTGGGACAAGCGGGTGTCCAAAGGTGCAAGGAGTGTGATCAATGGGCCTCACATCTGTGGCCCCGGGATTGATGTGAAGGTGAGGAGCTGGAAGGAGGGGAGCTGGATTTCCCCCTCTGCGGCAGAGCAGTTCAGAAGAGCCTCACTGTCTCGTTGCTTTTATCTAGTGGGGTTCTTATGGCCTAGATTTTTATTTATTTACTTATTGGACTTTTTGTCCAGGCTTCTCTCTCAAAAAAGCCCTGGGTAGCAGAACAGAACAACAACAACAACAGAAAGACTTTGAAATATGTTTAAACAATCACACACCCTCACTGCTGAATAATGTCACGGTTGCCAGAAATGATGGAATTCCTCCATCAGGTGTCTGGGTGAACAGAGATGCTTTAACATCCTGCCTAAATGTCCATAAGGAGGAAAACAGGTGCACCTCACCAAGGACGGGGGCATTTCACAAGCGGGAAGCCTCTCTGGAGACAGGCTTATGGAGGGTCGGCACCAGTCAGGTCCCCACCCCCCCTCCGTCTGCAGTCCCACCATCAGGACCTCCTCCTGCCAAGTGAAAGGTCTGAGGTGATCCTTCCTGGGAGGGGGTATCCCTGAGGTCCTTCGACCCCAAGCCGCTTAAGGTTTTGCATGGTAGCTCTTAACATCTTTGGTGCTTTTAGGATTGGTGACTCAGGGCCCCATTGGGGGGGTCCCATTCAGTGAGCTGATGTCCCCCTTCTGTACTCTGTGCAGCTTCCAGACACCTTCAAGGGTGGCCCCACATGGAGCACATTGCAGTAGTCTAAGCAGGAGTTCCCTGCAGCTAGGCTATTGCAGTTGAGGAACAGCCGTGGCTGTCAAAGAGTCCTAGCCAGGTGCAAACACAGAGGCTAGTTGGCCTTCCAATGACAGGCTGGCATCATGATTATTATCTTTATTAACATGTATTTATATAGCACCATCAATGCACATGGCTCTGCACGTTTAAAATAAGAAACTGCATCCTCAGCATACAGTCTAAGAATTGTGAGAAGGGCTGCTCAGTGACTGATCTCCTCACATTGCTATCTCTGGCGGAGGTGGCAGCAGCAGGAGGAGGGAGGCAAGGACTCTGGGGCTCAGATCCTGCTTGGGGGTTTCCCTGTGGGGCATTTGGCTGGGCGCTGCCAGAAGAGGGACTAGCGGGCTCACTGGCCTGACGGAGCAGGCTCTGCTTCTGCTCTTAGTCCCACTGAGAGGGAGGAGGGATGGCTGGGACAGAGAGGTGCAACTTGTGCCGTTGGCCGCTGTGAGAATGGGGTGCTGAGCTCGCTGGGCCCCTTTTGGCCTGATCTGACAGGCTCTTCTCTTCCCAGAGAGAGGAGGCCACCAGAGAGGATTTGGGCTGCACGCCTTGGGGGGAGACTTCCCTGCCCAAGGGACCCAGCAGAGTTGACTTGTGCCCTCTCTTCCTCATGCAGGGAGACCAGGTCCTGACTGGCTCGTGGGTGCCCCGCCATGCCCTCCAGCTCTGGGACCTGCGCCTGTCTCGCCTGTGGCAAACCCTGCCCTTCCCCTGCAGCCCCACACAGGGCGAGTTCCTCTACTCGGCCCAGTTTTGCATGGGGGACGTGGTGCTGGCTGGCGGCAGCGGGACCAGTGGGGCGAGCGCCATCCACACGGGCACAGGCCAGGTAAGGAGGACCAGCGGCTCAGGCTCTTGCACCTGCTGAGTCCCGTTGCCTCTGCTGGCAGCCACACTCTCAGGGCTGAGACTGGAGACGGGGGTGGGCAGTGGAGTCCCCTGCATCCTTCCCCACACAGGGCACATGCCCTGAACCGTTGCTTCTCTCCTGGGCTGCTTATTTCCCTGCTAGAGGGGGGCTGCCTGCCTGCCTCCTGCCAGGCTCCTTGCTGACCCCCCTCTCCTTCTCTCCTTCCTCCTGGCAGGTGGTCGGGGAGATTCTGCTGCCCAACAAGCCCGTCCATGTGGTGGCCTCTGCCCCCGGAGGCCAGGCTGTGGCTGTGGCTGGGGCAGGGGGCAACCTCCACTTGGCAGAGCTGCACTGAGCCCTAGAAGGAAGAGGCAGAGCATCCTGTAGATGCCCAGCCCTGGAGTTCAGGGGCAGGGAAGCCGTCAGCCCCACACTGGCCACGCCCAGGGCGGCAGAGCCACGGGGTGATTTGGGTGGGTAGGGGTGCCACCCCTTTCCCCTCCCTGCCCTGCCCAGGCCCCCTGCCCTCTCTGCCTCAGTTTCCCTTGTTTGTTCTGCCTGAGGAGGGGGCTCCGCCTGGACCAGGGAGTGCCTGGAGCAGAGGCTCTTCCCTCCTTTGGATCTGTGCAATAAAAGCTTCTTGCATCTGGAGAAGTGGCTTGCAGGGTCTGTTTCAAGGGTGGGTCGAGTGGACGGGACCCACATCAAGGCTGGAGCAGGAGTGGGGGTGAGGTGCTTGCCTTAGCTGACAGGGAGGGGTTGGCCAGCCAGCCACAGGTTGGCTTAACTTTTTGAGGACCCCGAAGCGCACGTGGCGAAGTGTGTATGGCAGAATCCTGGCAAGACGTGAACCCCCCAATCCTGCTCAGAGCCACCACCAATTCATTTGTTGTAGAGCCAGCTGCTTTGACCAGCGCCTGGAAGCAGCTGCTGCCTCTGCACTTCTGAGTTCACAAGGCTTTGTTTTGTGGCGCATGAAAAAACTGAGTCTGCCATCTTTCTGCAGTGGCCCAACAGCCCTCCTCACCACCCTCCTCTGGGATGGCAGACGGGGCTCCATGAGACCCCCTAGCCCAGGAGAGAGAGCCACACGGTGCTGCCTCCCAGGTCAGAGGTGTCTGGGGGGGGGGCCCTGTGCAGGCAGGGGCGGCTCCCGTCAGGCAGTGGGGTGCTGGGCAAAAAGCGCCTGCCAGCATCTAGTTAGTGGCTAAAATGTCTCTCTGCTTTCCAAGTCTCTTTGGAGTGGGGGGGGCAGGGGTCCCTCTCCCACCAACCGCAAAGCTCCCTGGATATGTCCTCTTGGCACCACCTTTTGGGCGGTGCTCCCCTCAACCCAGAAGGCAAACACCTCTGCAAAGGGATTTGGATGGGTGTTCATTTCCTGGGCTTTTGGGGTGGGGGTTGTCCCCAGTTGGGCATTCCAGCAAAGGGGGAATGCCCCTTTTCCTGCTTCCAACAGGAGGGAGGCAGTTGGAGCTCCCCTGGCCCAGCTTATTTTGACACTTCCTCGCTGTTGGAGCCACTGAAGCATTATGGGGTGGTGGCTCTACTGTCAGAAGCAGGGTCTGGGACTCCCAAAGCAGGAGGTGAGCTGCTGGGAAGGGGCTTGGGGTCTTTGAGTGCCAGTTAGGAAGGAGGGGATCCCTTGGTGCTGCTGTGGTGCTTTCTGTGTGTCCCTCAGGCAGGGTCTCCAGCAAATAGTTCTGGGGAAGCAGTCCTGGCCAGGCTCACCTGCCTTGGGGTGGAGAAATGGCTGCTGCCCAGCCAGATTCGTGCATATGGATTTATTTTTAACATTTGGATCCTGCCTTGCAGTCCCAGGGAACCCTCAACCCAACTCACAGAGTAACTTCAAGCTCAGGTCCTGCCAGGCCACCAAACCGTCCCTTGCCCAATGTGCCAGTCAGACGTCGTCCAGTATGGGGGGGGTGAAGCTTCAGGGCAGGCTGCTCTTGTGGGTGGGGGCTGGCACTGCGAGTTCTATGCAGCAGCTGGGTCCCAAAGCCTCTTCCCTCTCCTGCTCCTCTTAGATCCGGCCCTGCAGCTGGGCCGGGTGGCCTTCCTGGTGCCAAGGGCAGCCCATTTCCAGACTGCTGCTGAAGTCCAGGGCCGTGCTGTGGCTGGGCCTGCCCTCCTCAGTCCTTGCCCACAATCCTTCATGCCTGTGATGTCCATGTGGGGTTGTCTCTTAAGAATTCCATGCCAGATTTTGATTTCAGGGGCTCGTTCCTTTTGCGATTTGGGGTGGGTCTCTGGGAAGCAGTGCAGGGAGAGAGACGCCCGTGTCCTGCCCACTGCACCCAGGAGGCTTCCCCCCCCCCCAGCTGTGAATGCAGCGAGCCCTCTGTGGTGGTGCTTCTGTGCGGGAGGTTGCTGGTCCCACTGGGAAGGAAACCTGCCTTTGAGAGGAGGAGGAGGCAGCTCTGCTACAGTGGCTTGATCCATGAGTGCAGAACTGGGACGGCCCTGTTGTGCTGCAAAGGCGTTTCCCAAGTATGGAAGATGTCGGTCCATGGTAAGAGGTCCCACTTCCGTGCCCTTTGAGCCTTCTCTGGCATAAGGGAAGGGGCTCCTTTCAGAGCCTGGCCCAGGCCGGTCACCCAGCTAGTACAGTCCAAGAGGGTCCATGAAATCCCAATAGACCAAGGGCAGTGGCAGGAGCCTGGCCTTGACTCCGCGCATCATGGTCACCTGCGGACAGGGCAGCAGCCAGTGCCTCCAAGCACACCATTTGCAAACAGGCTGAAAAAGGCAGAGAGACGTCAGCCATGGAGGACCTGGCCTGCATACAAAACAACAGCCACTTGTATTATTCATGCCCTGCCACTCCACCACTCCCCACTCCCCACGGTGCTGAAAGAGGGCTGGTGTGCGCATGCACTGGGGCTGCATCAAGGGATGGGAGTTGGGGGTGCTGGGAAAAGCTTGTGCCTTTTCCTCCTGCCTGAGGCCCTTGACTGCCATGCACTGGCTGGACTGGACCCCCTCCACCAGTTGCAGACTTAAAGGTTAAACATGGGCTCCACTCTGTTCAGAGGGGCTGAGGCTGAAGGGGGAAGCAGGTGGGCAACGGATACCGAGAGCTGCTTAAAATACCAGCCATTTTGGTTTCAGTCAGCTGCTGAAACTGGAAATATTCTGCATTCCCCATTTCTAAATAGAAGAGCCTTCTGGTAACTTCTTTGGCTAGACTCCTGGGTGGGTGGGAGGGAGGGAGGGAGGGAGGGTGGCTCTGCTCAGGAGCTGCCCCTTCTGCTCTGACTTGGCATGGCTCCTTTGGGTGCTCTTTGCCCCCAGGTGCCCCAATGCCATCAGCCCAGGGAAGGCCCAGCACACTTGTCCTAGAGACTGCCCTAAAGCGATACCTTTATGGCCGACCGTCCACCTGGCTCAGGTGGGCACCTGCATGTTGAGGGCTCTGCTTCCTCCCACCACTGGCGGACCTTCTGGAAGGAGTGGAGATCCCAGCCGGGGCTTCAGCTGAATGCCTTCGGTCTCCTCGGCTGGACTCAGTGGGCTGCTTCCCTGTAATGGGGCAAAGTGGGCAGCATTGGCATGAAGAACCCCCCCCCCTGACCACCCTGTGTTCTGGGAGAAGGAGTAAGGAAGACTCGAACCCAAAGCAAGCAAGGGCCACTTGAACGCTGTCCTCTGGCCCTCTCTACCCTGGAGGCTGAGGCATGTCTGAGCCAGCCCCCAGCCCCCCAGCCCCCACCCCCGCCAGCAATACCTCGCTGGGTGATGCTGCGCTTGGTTCTCCTGGGACTTTCCAAGCCCAGAAATGCAGCCGCTTCCAGCAGTGGTGGGCGTGGCGTTGGCGATTCTGGTGGCAGCAGCAGCATTGGGCTGGGCGCTCTGCTGTCAAACTCGCTGAGCAGTTTCCCTTTGGGGTGTGAGAGTGTAGAGAGACCGAAGGGGTTAACTTCTCAGCCTGCCCACTTCCCAGCACTTCTATCCACACAGCAGCCAGCTTTTCCCCAGCCTCTCCCACCCCCCCTAACCCTGGGCCAGAGTCTTGGGAGGAGGCAAGCGAGGGCCTGTTTCTCCCATGAAAAATGGGAGGGCAACCCTCTAACTCTGGGGACAAACTTGGAGGTGCCATTGTCTCATAAGGGAGCCCCCTGCCAAGATGATGGTGAGCAGAGCAGGACTTGGGCCTGGGCCCGATCCACCTACTCCGCAGAAGCCTCTTGAAAAGGGGACAAAGGAGAGCACCAAGTGCCTGGTGGTCACTATCCTGCAAAGAAGCAACCAGGGCTGTTATAAAGGGAGGGGGGTGAGTCTGGGTCCTTTCTAGGCCTGTGACTCTGCCAAGGAGGGCCAGAATCCAGCAGAAGAGGCTGCTGAACCTGAGCTGGCTGTGTCTCACCTGTAGGGCTGCCTTTGGTCTCTGGGGTGGTCTTCTCTCCAGCACCTGACAGCCTGGGGGGGGGGAGGAAGGGCAGATGGCACTTTGATCTGCTTCTCCAGGCACCTTCCCCATCCTCTGGCTTCTTGCGGACGGCTGGTCCTGTGGACCTTGTCAGCCTCGCTCCTCCTTGCCCGTCTCCTCCCTCCATTGGAGCCACCATGAGGCAAAAGGTTCCCTGGCCTTGCCTGGAGAAGCTGCCTGCACCCATCCCTCTGCCCCCCTTGCTCCCTTCCACAGGCACCCCCACCACACATGGTGCTCAGACCTCGGTGCCACCAGCGTCCCCACTTTTCCCCGGACACTCCCCTTTCTGTTGGCCAAGGTGTTCTTTGGCGCCCGAGGGCACCACCCACCTGCCTGCCTCGTGACTCACCTCCGCTTCACTGACAGCTTCTGCAAAACCACCCGGTATGTTTTTGCAAAGTGCACCAGGATGGGGTCTGGGCTGGACTCAATCTCCTGGAAAACTAGAGCAAAGCAGGTGTGCTGGTCACAAGGCGGTTCCAACAAGGCCTGGCTGCCACCAATCGCATTGATACTGCTCACCCTGGCTAGGATTGCAGTCCTATAGAAACCCATGGAAAGTCTCGGCCTCACGAAGCCCTCGCTCTGGACACAGCCCTGGGAGCAGGAGCAGCACCAGCCACAGGAGAAGCCCTTCCACAACCCTGACGGTGGCCTCTTGGTTGCACAGGGAGGCAGAGGCTGCTTGATCCCCCCTGCCTCCCTCCACTGGAGCTTTCACGGCAGATCTATGGGGCTGGGCACTGAGGGTGCCCATCTTGACTGTCTCAGCTGCTACTGAGGTCTTGTGGTTGCCCCTGTCTGGCTCTTGGGGGCAGGAGGCAGAGCCCTGGCCACCTAACCCCAAACCTTTCCTTCCCCCGGAGATGGAGACGGGGTGGGGGGCATCAGATGCTGCCGCCCTGCAGCCCCACCATCCTCTGACCCAGAGGATGGGAGCTGTGAGCCCAACAACATCTAAGGCATTTCTAAGCCGTTGGACTTTTAAAAGTCCCTCAATCACATGAAAAAAGACAAGATAAAGATAATAAAGCAGAAACACATCGTCATACCAACCAGTGAAACAGAGAGAAGCACCACTGCAGGAACAACAGGGTCAAATCTGACGGGTCAGGGAGAGGCGGGACACACAAGAGAGAGGCCTCCACGAGACGCCAGAAGCAATGGGTTGTTTCATGCCTGGTGCACAAAGCGGAAGGGCACCCTTACCTTTGCTCAGGTAGACAATGTCCTCCTGCTCAAGGTTTTTTGACAGCTCAGAGCTGTAGTAGTTGAGAGTGTGACCTACACAAAAAGGAACACAAGGAGACGGTTTGGGCTTCTTCTCCAAGGACTGCTCAAGACTGCTGGTTTGCAAGCGGAGAGAGCTACAAGCCCCACCCCCCCCTACAAGTCTGAAGGCACCATTTCAAAAGCAAAGGCTTGTTCATCCTTGTGCAGCTCATTCACAGAATCCTATATAATAATTTCCAAGTTGTCCCTGCGTCCAAGCTGTCCCGTGTGTCCCTGGGTCACTGCGCATGTCCCCCAGGGACACAGGGATTGGACAGCAGAGACTGGACACACACGCGCACGCGCTCTCCCCCCCCCCACCTACCGTTTCCCTGCGGCCGCCAACCGCTGATCCCAGCCGGACTGAGCGTTGGCGGGGGGGGGGGAGAGCGCGCGCGTGTGTGTCCAGCAATGTCTCCTTCCTGTCACTTCCCGTTTCCCGGCGGCGGCGGACCAAGGGGACCCCGTTTCCCGTAGGCGACGGGGAAAGCCTGGCCGCCCTTGAGGAGCCCGGCGCCTCGCGGACAACCCTCCTTGTCTCCTTGCTGTCGGCGGCTGCGGGAGAGGTACGGAGGAGTAGAAAGCAGCGCTTTCTCCTCCTCGGTTCCTGTCCCCCTGCCGCCAACAGCAAGGACAGGTCCCAGGGTTCGGAGAAGCGCTTGCGCAAGCGCTTCTCCGAACCCTGGGATGTCTCCTTGCTGTCGGTGGCTGCGGGAGAGGTACGGAGGAGGAGAAAGCAGCGCTTTCTCCTCCTCAGTTCCTGTCCCCCTGCCGCCAACAGCAAGGAGAGGTCCCAGGGTTCGGAGAAGCGCTTGCGCAAGCGCTTCTCCGAACCCTGGGATGTCTCCTTGCTGTCGGTGGCTGCGGGAGAGGTACGGAGGAGGAGAAAGCAGCGCTTTCTCCTCCTCGGTTCCTGTCCCCCTGCCGCCGACAGCAAGGACAGGTCCCAGGGTTCGGAGAAGCGCTGCGCAAGCGCTTCTCCGAACCCCAGGATGTTCTAGCGCCCGTTATTGAACGGGCTGAAATACACTAGTAA
Organism: Zootoca vivipara; assembly: GCF_965207765.1. Taxonomy (NCBI): domain Eukaryota; kingdom Metazoa; phylum Chordata; class Lepidosauria; order Squamata; family Lacertidae; genus Zootoca; species Zootoca vivipara. Next base: position 75,624,808 of record NC_142583.1, read on the forward strand.
GGCAATAAACATTGGGAAAGGGGTCTCAGAAAGAGGGGAGGCCATGTCAGGCCCCCAGTGGTTGCCTCCTGGGCTCCTTACTGGCTAGGCTGTCACCCCCAGGGATGCACCAGCACACATCCTGCGGGGAGTCCTGCACACTGCATTGTGCTCCCTTTCTTCAGCCACAAAATAACGTCAAATAGTGAAGGCACTTGGGCATCCGGTGCATTGGCAGAAGAGCTGGCTCCTCTGCTCTCTGCTTACCTGTGAATCGGGCGGCTGCATGACTTATTTCCACCTGGGGGTGATGGAGGTATCCCAAGGCCTGGGATATGAAAACGTGGATGTCATCGTGGTGGTTCCTCATCTGCAGAGACAGAAAAGGCTGCCATGGATTGCGGAGGCCGCTTTGATCCCTCCTCGATTTTGAGTCTGTTCCTACAGGCAAGTAATCTGCCCTCTGATCCTCGGGCAAAGGGGGATATATACATTTAATAAAGAATGATTATTAACAAGCCGTTGCTACGCAACCAAGGCAGAAACGCAACAAGGGCCTTTTCAGGATGCACCCCCTTGGTGCTGCAGCCACAGCTGTCAGGTGCACCTTTAGGGAGGCTGGCCAGCCATTTGCAGGCACGGGGCAAGCAGAGACTCCCACTGGGCTCCCAAGCAAGCAGCTCTTCTCTCTCCCTGGTGAGAGGCAGCGCTGGTCCTACAGCAAGACACAAGGGAAGCCCTGGCCCTGCAGATGCATGCTGCTGAACTACAACTCCCATCAGCCCCACCAAACATGGCCAATGCCAAAGAGGATGGGAACTGTAGTTCAGCAGCATCTCGAAGGCCAGTGGTCCCCCACACCAGTCCCAAAATCTGTGCCAGAGATACTCTGGTGCGGCTGTGTCCTTGAATTGGCCTCCTAATCCGGACTTAACCCCCCCTTGCTGGGGCCAGAGGCTCCCCACTCCCAGTTGCCTGCCTTGTCCAAGTGTCCTTTGATGATGATGATGGTGATTGATTAGAATTTATATACTGCCCTATACCCGGAGGTCTCAGGGCAGTTCACAGAAAAGATCAACATAAATATATATATAATTAAAATAAAAAACAACCCAATAACACCCCCCCAAAAAAGGTGTACAGTATAATGAAGGCACCAGGAGAACTTCCCTGGGGAGAGCATTCCACAGGTGGGGAGACACTGCAGAGAAGGCCCTGCTCTCATAACTGAAGTGGGGAAGCTTGGAAATCAAACAGATAAATGACGGGCTGATATTTACAGCAGAGCCACACCTGACAGCAGGGGTGCCAACGTCAATAAAATGGGGGGGGGGCAGGAAAGCCCCACACTGCATAATCAATCACATGATGTGGTGCACCCAAACCATTTGAATGGCAATGCCCATTAACTTTGGGAAGGCCCAGCCCCCTAGGGGGGTGAAGACCCCTTGGCCCCTAGGAGTTGGTTCCTTTGCCCAACAGCACAGCTTGCCAAGCTCTTAATCTGGAAACCTCCTGATATCTTGGCAGGAGCACCTGTGGGCAGGGCAGTCTCGAGCAGGTCAGGCGCCCTGGCGCTGAGGGTCAGAGATCACTCCGGCGCCCCCTCCGGGTGCAGCATGGTTTACGTGCGGCTTCGCCGTGCAGCGCCCAGCCTACCGGCCCGGCGCCCTGACACACCACACCACCGGGGCTCTACCTAGAGCCGGCCCTGCCTGTGGGAAAGGAAGGATCCTGTTCCTCTCCTGTGTTTGTCCTCTGCAGGAAAAAGAGCAGCTGCCCTCCAGCCCAAAGCTGTGCATCTCCTTCACTCACAGCAGCAGAAGACTGTGGCTCTGGACATGGCCGCACTGGGGGAAGCTTCAGAGACATCATCAGGGAGGAAATAAAAAAAAAGGCTGGGAAGCTGAGAGGGGGCTGCTGAACATGATGGGTGAAAAATTATGGAGGGTGAGAAAAATGTGGCCAGATGAAGTGGCTTTGGGGGCATGGAGGCCATGAATGCCAATAATTTTGTATCTATCGCTGAAAAACCAAACCTCAGACTCGGCGCCCCACTGACCAGGTATTTCCACACATTCACCACGCAGTTCCGGGAGTCATCCCAAGCCAGGCTCCGGAACATCAGCTTCAGGTGGGCCCACCCAAGGAAGACCCCGCAGTGCAGGAGGGTCAATTTGCAGCTCTGCAAGCAGAGGGAAAGCCATGGGGGTCACCCAGGGAGGAGGAGAGGCAGCTCCAGGGGAAGGCTCCCCCCACTTTGCCAGCAGCCAGTATCTCCTTCCCTCTCTGCTCCCCTCCCTGTTGCCTGCCCAGATTCAGGCTGGTTGGTCAGGAGAGCTGCTAGGAAGAAAGAGCACTAGCTCACCATGGCCAAGACATCAGCCCAGGACTGTCTACAGCTCTCTGTGAGGTTTCAGGTAGTGGCATTAGCAGAAACTGCTAAACGTCTTAAATTAAAGCTTAATAGGAGTTTCCCATTGTCAGAGGCTCGCTGCTCTGCATCGCCCTCTGGTGTCACATTTTAATACTGCATTATTAAATGACAAGTGTGGTTCAAGGGGAGCAGTTTTCCAAAAGCTGCCTTTCAGAGAGTCAGGTCATCAAGTCTGCCTAGCTCAGTGCTGCCCACACTGACTGGCAGCAATGGCTCCCCTGGCTCCAGGCAGGAGTCTTGCTCAGTCTTCCCTGCAGATGCTGCCAGGCAAAGCATCTTCTGCATGCAAAGCAGGTGTCCACGGCCCCCAAGCGCTGGCCTTGCCAGTGTGCTGGGCTTGCGGATCTGATGTAGGGGCTGGGCTCCCTCCCTCGGGGGCACGGAGGCTACTTGCCATGGCTACTGTGCCGTCTCGGTCCTTCAGGTGAAGCAGCAGAGAAAGGAGGCTGTAGAGGACTTCCTTCCTCAGGAGAGGCTTGTCTGCTTCTTTGGCCTTCATCACCAGCTGCCCAAACAGGGAGATGGCTGCTACACGGACGGGGCTTCGCTCCTGGGAGGGGAGATACCAAGGTGGACAAGAGGCACCCAGTGTGACACAGTGTGGGGATGCAGGAAGGTGGGTCTGGGGGGGCACTGGGTGACAGGTGCTTCTTGCCCCCCAGCTCTTGGGGGCACTGTGCCTTCTCCAAGACTGTTTAACTGGAAGCCACTGGGATCGGGGCAGAGGAGAAATGCATTTGGGCTTGTACCTGAAGCCAAATCAATCAAATTCACACTTTCTAAAGCAATGTGAGAGCAGAACCTTCCTTTGAAGTTCACATGTATTCAAATTTTGTGATACAATTCTCCAACCAATGTTTTCAAAATGCATATTTGGGCAAAAGTATGCACAAAAATGAAGATATTAGTGAAAACAACATTTCTCAAAAAGTTTTGAACCCACCCAGGGACTCAGGGCAAAGCGTCTCTGCCTCCACGCTCCCTTCTCCACCCTCAACTAGGTGTCTAAGCACCAGCAAAGGCCAGTGGCCAGGGGAGAAGAGGCAGGCTCACCCCCTCCCTGGAGGCCAGGGGCCCTCATGGCTGATGCTGCCCCTCAAGGCTCTGGCTGCCTGGCCTTTGCAAACATCCTCCTTCCTCAAACATCCCCTACTCACATCTTCGAAAAAGGAGCGCACGTTCAGGGCCAGGTCCATGGAGAGGGGCCCGATCCCCTGGCCGTCCATCTCATAGATGGCAGTCATTATGTCCTGCAGGCCCTGCAGGATGTCTTGTTCCCGGCCACTGAAGACAGAGCCAATCAGGGTGGGCAGCTCCTCACGGAGAACCTTGACCTGAGGGGGGGAAGAGAGGGGGGATGGTGCTTTTGCAAATCTTGCTGAGGCAGCCTCCCAACATGCTTCCTCTCCCACCCCAGCTTTGTCCTGACCAGAAGTACTTATTGCCTTGGCAGAGCACCAAGATGCAGGCGGGGAGGAGAGCCAGCAAAGGCAGGGAGACCCCCACCCACCAGGGGCTGGGTGAGGCTGCAAGCAAAGGCTTTGAAGGAGCAGAGGAGGTTTTTTGGGGAGTCCTGCTGACTCCGTATCTGAGAGGGTTTTCCTGGCTAAAAGCTGAACCACCCTATGCCCCCAGTGTCTGCTGCGGCTGCGCTGGCAAGAGGCTGGCAGGACACCAGCTGCTCCTTCTCCCTGGTGCTTGTTCAGGATCTCCCTTTGGTCCTTCAGCTTGGGGGTCTGGGGGGGGCAAAGGGGCTGGAACTGCTTGGCCTCCCCCTCTCGGAAGAGGCTACCTCCCCCCTCCCTCTCTCAAGGAGGCTGTGTCCCAGAGGGACACCTGAGCTGAGCACAAGGGGCTCAAATGGAAGCCCTGTTGTGGGGGGCAGAGCACGAGGCCACTCTCCAGCCCCTGGGGCCCTCCAAGCTCCAGCTGCTTCCTGGGACCCCCCTCACCTTCCCCGGCTGGAAGACGAAGCTGCTGAGCCCCTTCAGGCACAGCTCCTTGATGACGGGGTTGGTGGCTGCTGATCCTTCCTCCAGGTGGTCTCGGAGGCTGAACCGGTTCATCATCTTGACAGCGGATGAGCTTTTGAGGAACTGAGGGGCAGGAGGGAAGGCTGAGCAGAAGGACCCCCAAGCCCTGATGGGAACCCCCCCCCCCCAGAGAGGCCAAGAGGCAGCCTGAGAGGAGGCGAGAAATGACTCAGTGAAGCCCCTCAGACTTGCCCTGGGCTCCAGGGGCGTCCTTGCTGGAAACCCCTTTCCCCAGCCCTCTGCTTGCCCTGATCACTCAGGGCTTCTGAGGAGTGGAAGGAAGAAGCCAGCTGGCAGCTGCCCCTCTGACCCCCTGGCACTGCCTCACCTCGATGACGAGAGCCAGCGCAGTCATCTTTTTCATCTCGTCCTCCTCGCTGTTGAGGATGAGCGCCGCTTCCCCAAAGATGCCGGGGATCTGGGGGCTGTCGCACTCGGTCATGGCCCTGCTCAGGCAACAAGTGGGGAAGGCAGGATGTCTGGGGAGGGCCAAAGTGGGGAGGAGGAGCAAAGGCAGCGGAGAAGGGGAGCCAGGGAGCCAAGGGGGACCGCCGCCCCCCAGGAAAGAGGGCTGGGAAGAGCTGCCTGGCAGGGTTTCCTCTCACCTGGCCATTAGGCGGGTGCCTTGCAAGAAGCGATTGGGGGTGCTCAGCACCATCCATCCCTGCTGGAACTCGATGCAGGCATAGACGGCCCAGTCTCCAGCCACAGAGAAGAGGTTCTTCATGATCTCTATTGAAGTTCTGCAAGGGACCACCAGGAGTCAGTTTTCCCCAGAACACCCCCAACTCTCCTCCCGCTGGCTCTGTGATGAGGTGCCTCAGGCAGCAGGGGCTGAGGGGAGGGCACTGCGAGGGCCACACTAGCCTTCAGCCCTTCAGTGCCATGGGAGGACTTTCACCAGCACTGGAGTGAGATTCGCCTGCCAACCCAACGGGCTTCTGTATGTGCCCGGGGGAAGGTGCCACCTTGCCCAAGTTCACCTCATGCAGCAAAACGTCTTGAGAGCCAGCTCTGCTGCCCCATTTCTGACGCCTCCTTCAGGGGCCAGTGAACTCCACCAGTGCCACTCCTGCCTGCGGCTCCCAAGTCCAAAGGAAGAGGCTTCTTCCCATTTTTAGGAGATGCTGCATTTAGCAACGACTTGCGAACGTGGACTCAAAGGCCCCTCCTTCCCCGCTTGCCTCACGAAGAGCCCCCGACCCACTTGTTGCATCGGCTCTTTCCTGCCTGCTGGACGGGGCGGCCTCCATGGAGCAGGCAGAAGGACATCCTGTCATGCACACAGGCGCCCCTGCCTGCATTTGCCCCCCCCGGCAGTTCTTCCTGCTGCAGGGCAAGACCCTCCCTGCCCCCCTGCAACAGATGCACACCGCTTCCTGCTGGGGACCAGCCTGGTCCACCTTCCCACACGGATCCTGTCAGGTACCTCTGGAAGCTGAGGGCACTGGTGTTTTCTTTGAGGAGGATTTCCTGCCTGACTTTCAAAGAGTCGGGCAAGTCCAGCTGCATCACATACAGGACCTGCTTGAGCAAGGGGATGAACAACTGCAGGTGCATCTCTGCCAAGGCCTTGCGGTATCCTGGGATTTGGAAGGTCTCATAGATGACGTTCATGGCCTGAAGAAGAGGAGCACCGGGCGCTTGTCCTCACTGGGCCTCTGCACCCAGCAGCTTATTCTTCTGGGATATGCCCTGTCCCCCCAAGGCCATTCATGCCAATGTGCCAGTGCTCACCCCCAAGAGAGAGGGAGGGGCCCTCTGCCTAGAGAAGACCAACTTCCCACCCGCCAGCCAGTGGGACACAGCCAGGCCAGGCCCCCATTACTCACAGCCAGAGACATGGTGGCACTTTCTTCGTTGCTCTCCAGGGGATCCTTGACCTGAAGGTGCTTCAGCAGGAGCTGCAAGACTTGGATGGCCACCTGGGGGCCAGAAGCCATCACTGCCCAGAGCTCGTTGGCGTGCCTGTGAAGTCAGCCCCACGGGATGCAGGATTAGTCAGCAGCTTCCCCTGGGAGGAGCAGCAGCAGCAGCAGCGAGCAAAGCATGGCTGGGGGGGGGGCAGCCTAGCCACGGTTACCCAGAGAATCAAGCAGCCTACCTGTTGACAGGTATTGAGAAGGATAGGCAGCTTTGCATCACTTCCTCCATGTGGTAAGGGACCATGAAGGCCAAAGCCCTCAGCACCACCTTCCGGGTCCAGCAGGAGTGCTGGCGCTGCTGCAGACACAGGTAGATGGCACCAACAATGTCTTTCACCTGGGAGAAGAGAAGTGCTGAAGGTGGCCCAAAAGAGCTTTCACCTGTGAAGTGTGGCACAAGCCCAGGTGCCCCTTGGGCTCTCAGGGGAGGAGTCACCCCAAGGCTCCTCATTCTGGCCAGCGCTAGAGATGTTTGGGGGCAAATGCTCTTCGGTCCATGTGGGACCTGGACACACACACACTCCCTTTTTTGCTTTTGGGTCTCAGTGGGGTTCATCATTTGCAAAGCGGAGGCAGCGCCAGCTCCTTAGTTGGGGTCACTGAGCCAGCAGGAGGCTCCCAGGCTGAGCGACTCTTCTGACCATGAGCTCCAGGCTATCTAAAAGGGGGTATCCCCTCACGCAAACCTGACTGAGCTTTCAGGTCTCCAGGGGAGGTCCTTCTCTCGGTCCCACCACCCTCCCTGGCATGCTTGGTGGGGAGGCAGGACAGGGCCTTCTTGGTGGTTGCGGCTCCCAGGCCATTTTGGAACTCGTTCTCCAGAGAAGCCAGACTGGCTCCCTCCTTGTTGTGCTTCTGCCGGCAGGTGAAGACCTTCTTGTTCCAACAGGCTTTGGGGGACTGACTGCTTTTAATGAAAGGGCTGGTGCCATGCTGCTCTTATTGTAATTACAGTGCTGGACCCTGAGATCCAGCACCGAGGGCCTTCTGGCGGTTCCCTCATTGCGAGAAGTGAGGTTACAGGGAACCAGACAGAGGGCCTTCTCGGTAGTGGCACCCGCCCTGTGGAACACCCTCCCAGCAGATGTCAAGGCAATAAGTAACTATTTTACTTTTAGAAGACAACTGAAGGTGGCCCTGTTTAGGGAAGTTTTTAATGTTTCATGCTGTACTGTTTTTAATATTCGGTTGGAAACCGCCCAGGGTGGCTGGGGAAACGCAGCCAGATGGGCGGGGTATAAATAATAAATTATTATTGTTATAAAATTATTATTATTACTTGTATGGTTTTAAAATACTTTATATATGCATAGAATTTTACTTCTATCAGTTCTCATTCTGATGCCTGATTTTTCTATATTTTTAGCTGTTCTTGGTTATATCTGCAAGCTGCCTTGAGTCCCATCGGGGGAAAAGGTGAGGTATAAAGAAATCAATACTGATAGTCATAATCACCCTTTCCACCTTCATTGCGTGGTTCTTCAGAATGGCATTGAGCACTTCCTCTGCAGCCTTTAGCAGCTCAGCGTTGGAGCCTCTCAGATTATCCAGAGCGGAGAGCAGAAAGCTTGTCAGCTGAGACGGGAAAAGGTGGTCCTCACAGTGCTGCAAAGAGCAGGGGGAGAGTAAAAGGTAAAAAGGACCCACCAGGCACCCTCCTTGTCTCTGGAAGCATACTGGATTCAACCCCAGCAGCATCTCCAGGTGAGAGAACAAGGGAGTAGCAAATGGAAGCTCACAGGACAGACCACAGTAAGCCTGAGGGAGCGCAATGCCCAGCCTGGCATAAAGGCCACCTCTTTTAGGAGCAAACAGCTCATCATGGACACCTTTTCCTTGCCACCCTTTGCTCTCATTTTAAACATCCCATTAAAAAAGTAAAAAAATTCCTTCAGTAGCACCTTAAAGACCAACTAAGTTTATATTTTGGTATGAGCTTTCGTGTGCATGCACACTTCTTCAGATACACATTAAAAAAGTGTAATTGTTCCCTTTTTAAAAGCCTAGACCCACTTCCCCTTGGGAAGGCAGTGAGAGGAGTATGGCTGCTCTGCAGGTACGAGGCTGTGTGAGCAGAGGTGGACTTAGGGGAGCACTGCCGCTGGGTGAAGAGCCTTGGGGGTGCTGCAGGAGAATGAAAGGCAAGAAGTGGTGTGGGGAGCCTAATGTTGGTGTCACACAGGTCCATGACTGGTGGAAGATGCTGGGTGGTTGTCCACATAGTCAGAAGGACCAAGCAGAACATTCTTGTTCTGGGCAAATTTTGGTCAGGCTGGAATATTATTATATCAGAGATCATAGTCCAGAAAAGCTGGGGGTGCCCTGCCCACCAGCTGCTCCACGTGAACCCCTACCCTGACCCTCACAAGGACAAAATGATGCTTTTAACTGGCTGCAGGCAAGTGCCGGGCCCCTCTCCCCACATCCCCACCAAGGATCCATGCCATTGGGGTGGGGCTGGCATGGGGTTCAGCTGGAGCCCATCACAGAGGCCCAATAGGGCTGGAGCCTGTGTGGGGCACTTGGGACCTTGTTAGGCTGTTTCCATTGCCAAGAGTGAGGGGCAGGGCACCTGCAGGGCACCCTCTGAACCTGGCTTGTGGCGTTGGGTCCTCCCTCCCTCCTGTAGATCAGAGATCAGGTCCAATGTTTTTGTGGTCTTTAATCCTGGCTTTGCACCCCTACTGTCACCACCATGGCCCACTCTCATGGCTCCACAGGGGGTGGCATGGGTTTGTGTGTCTGTGCCGGGTCCACTCATGGTGGGTGCCAACACACACTTTCTAGGGCTGGGGGAATTGTCTGGGTGACACACGGAACTGGAGTCTGAACCCAGCCGCCAGAGCTGAGCTCTCTGTCCCTCCGTGCGCAAGGGGACTGGTCCCCCTACCATGGCCATGTGCCAGCTGCTCTCCGGAATCAGAAAAGAAAAGCCGTCCTCTTCTTGGGACCTGGAGTACCTCCTCACTGACCACCTCATCCTCTTCTGCTTGCTCTTCTTCAGCACTGTTGAAGGAGTAAGGGAAATGGAGGAGACCCCTTTGGGCAGCAGACTTCAGCATTTGCCAGAAGCTGCATATGGAAGGTGCCAGGCAGGCACACCCTTGCGGGGAGGGAGCTCCACAATTTAGGGGCCACCACACAGAACACCCTCTCCCAGGCCAAACCTCCAGCTTCTGCAGGTGGAGAGTCATTTAGTGCTCTAAACACCAATGTAAAGGTGGATTGGACCCAACTGATGGCCTTTAAGAAACCAGCCTGACACGGCTGACACCCCCTCAGCCCCTGCAGGTACGAAGGGCAACTGGGGCCTCTGGCTCACTCACTATCTGGGCACAGCAGCAAAGAATCACAGAAGTGTAGCGTTGGAAGTAATGTCCAGGGTTATCTAGCCAAGCCACCTGCAATTCAGGAACCACAGCTAAACAGGTGTGGTGGCGGCAGCAGATCCCCCATGTCTTACCTTGCCGACGCAGCAGGACCTCATAGAGGCAACTGACTCCTTGCACCGCAAAAGAACTGATACGCTGCACCGGATCATTGCACAGAGCAATCAGGACAGCCGTCAGATGAGCCAAGTTGCAGAATTCCCCTGAGAACTGATTTACAGAAGGGAAGGGAAGGGAAGGGGCTGCTGACCAGGCGCCCTCTGGGCTTCAGGGTGGCGCTGCCTGCTGTTGTGCATGGACTGGGATGCCCACTGTGGCGACCCAACCGCCACAGGACACATGTCTGGAAGCAGCTTGGGCAGGATCAATGTCACGCGTGCTCAGGAGCAATGCCAGGGGAGTCTGAGTGTGTCTGCTTGAGGGGAGCATAGACCTCCCCCCTCCACAAACCCATGCAGAGTCCAAAGAGGCCTTCATGGATTCTACCAACGCCCTGAGTCGTCATCATCATCATCATCACCACCATCATCATCACCATCTTATTAATTCAAATTATAAACCACCCTTTATCCAAAGATCCCAGGGCAGTGTACAATATGAAGAACTTAATTTACACACAATAAAAAACACAATACAGAGCATAATAATACACAGCATGATAATAAAATAATCATAATAGCCCCCACCCACATGTAACAGGCCACAGATTGCTTAATGGCGAAGGCCTGGGTAAAGAGGACATGTAAAGACATGCAATGATAGCGCCAGGTGAGCTTCTCTGGGGGGAGCCTTCCACAGTTGGGGAGCCAGCACAGAGAAGCCTGGGCCAACTCTCCAGAACACCCAAAGTGGTGGAAGTTGGTCTGGATGCTGTAGCCACCGCTGTGGAAACATCTTTTGCAATTCCCCACTGAAGGGGGGGCAGAAGAGTCCTTAGGCCACGCAGGGCTGGAGCAAACAGCCTAGCACCACCCTGGGCCTCTTTTCCTCCCTAGGGTGCCAAGGTTTCCTCCGCCCCTCTCTGCCAGGCACTGCGATGGGCTCCAGGGGGCACCATGCCATATGTGGACAAAAGGGGCAGCGAGGAGGGGGCTCAGCTGCCCCAGGGCTGTCCCTGCTGGGCTTCTGGCTGGGAGCGCATGAGGAAGAAAGGCCTATTCTGGGCCCAAGGAGACTTTGCAGATACTCACGTCTGAGTGGAAATGTGTAGCAACGAATTTCAAGAGCTTCATGGCTGTCTCCACGGCATTCTCTCGCACATGGTTGACTCTTGCCTTCATCCAGGGCTCCATAAGCTGGAAGACAAAGGGGAAACTCAGGAAATGTGTCCTGGCTGAAGTCTGGGACTGAAGTTGAGGGTTGCAGGCAGCGCTTCTCTTCCGTCAGATTTTGCAGAATTAGCAGGACCAATAATTGGGTGGGTGTTTGTTCCTGTTAGCATATTAGCAGTCATATCTGCATCTTAGAAAACAAATGATTTATGTCACTAAACATGTCTCTGAACATCCCCTGCCCCTTTCAGAGATGTGCTTGGCATCCTGTGATGTCTGGCCTAAGTGGAGAGAGGCTGAGAACTACGAGAGGAGCCAGCGCTTGGCAAAGGCACCAGAGCTCCTTCCGCTGTCCCTTCCCTCGCTGCACACCCACAGCATTGGTGCCCAGGGAGACGGGCAGGTGAGGGGCTCTGGCACCAGCTCCCATGCTGAGGAGCACACCAAGGATCATGCTGCTCGTCTCCCCACCTTTGTATTCCTTTGCATTCAGTCATACCTCCATCATGTGCTCCAGCTCACTTGGGCGGCGGTTTTCCAGCAGCAGGGCCTGCAACATCTCTTCAAAGCTGTTGATGGTCTGGAAGTAGAGCCCCTGGAGCAGAAAGAGGCAGCTGCCATTAACCTTGCACAGCCCAACAGGAAAGAGGCCTGGGGGCTCTCACTCTCTCTGTGTGTGATCTACCTACCTACATACCTACCTACCCCTTGCTAAGAGTTTGTGGGGCGCAAGACATCCTAAATCCCTGGATACAATAACAGAATGAATCAAGCTTGGGGGAGTTGAACTGTTCCAACTGCGGCTCCATGCCACCCACAGAGCAGCCATATCGAGACCCTTCTGCACGGAGAAAGAGTTTCTTATTTCACTAATGGGGACTGGAGCAGTTTTGTGTGCTGTGGTCTTGGTGGCAGATGGGCGGGTGGGGAGGGGGGGAGATGCAGTGGGGCAGACGGATGTTTGGGGAAGGGCTGGACAGCTCCCCATGTTTCCTGTCCTGCACCCATGAGGATCCCTTGAAATGAAGATGGATCCAGGTTCCGGTTTCCGCCTGCAGGAATGGCGGACCTGTTTTCCATCTCTCTGACCTTCGTAAGGAATTTGGCGGTTGCTAGGGGAGTAAATGGCAACCCCCTACCCTCTCCGGGGGTTACGGAGAGGGGCCGCTGGCCCGCGATGCCCCCAGACCCACTCCGACTGTTTTTGGAGTGGGGGGAGCTTGGGCTGAGCACTTACGAGGGCCAGGACTCCCGGACGCTAATCTGCATGGCGGGGATTTCCATGGTTAAAGAAGATAATTAGGCTTAAATCTATGGACATACTTCAGAAGGAGGGGAAGAAGCGCTGTTTACTGCTGAGAAATTTATGCTGCTGAAAGGAGAGGAGTCAAAGATTGTACTGCATCTGGAAGAAGGATTGATGGGGACGGAGCGATAAGGGAAGCGAGTTTTTATTTTTTTTCCTTCATATTGTTGCCTCGTACCTTCCCGGACGCGATGTCCTGGCTTGTTTGGAGTGAAAGAGAAGCAAAAGACTGTGTGAGTTGAACTTTATAACTGTTGTTACTGAGCATATTTTTTTTAAAGATGTGGAGTTGCCGATGAGAAAAGCCTCCCCCTAGTCGGGCGGAAGGAGTTCTGGACGCGCTCGGAGGATTTATGAGTTGTGACGCACTTTAAATTGGAGCAGCGACCTGAAGCTAAGTTCAGCTATAGGGCAAGGAGATCCATTAATTTACCAAGAGTTTATGGTTTGATGTTTGGGTCTCCTGCCTGAAAAAGCTGTAAATTCTATAATGATCGTGAATCTTCATGGCTATGAGAGAAAGCGAAAGTGATTTGAGCTTTTTGAGATGGCGCTGCTTCGGGCTGCTTCGACGCAACAAGGAGCTCCATTAAGAAGATTTATGGGGAGGCTGGACTGATTAACTCACACAGGAGAAAGAACATCTGTGAAACGTTGTTTGATATTTATCTCAGCGGCTGGGAAACAATCGGATGAAAGTGGAAAACATCTATGTGACTGTAAGGGGAAGATCTGGATTATTATGAACTTGGAGGACGATTTGAACTTTAGAAAAAAGACGGCAGTGGACAGTTGCGAGGAATTCCCAATTTCTTGAAGCATGGGAACCCAAATAAAAAAATTCTTTAGATGATTTGGCATAACATTCGGTTTGATTGATATATATATGTGTATAATTTGAAATATTGAATGTGATATAATTGGTTTTAATTGGAAAATTAATAAAAATATTTTTGACGAAATGAAGATGGATCCAAAGGACAAGTACTAAAATGGCAGCCAAAATGCTGCCAGGGCCACATCCAGAGGGTGCTGTCAGAGGGCCCCTGTAAGAGAGAGGGCGTGCGGAGAGCAGCCCACTCTGCTCACTTCCAGCAGCTGGGGGAGCAGCAGCAAGAGCAGCAAGTCTGGGAGGGAAAACCAGGACGTGGGAAAGGCGGGTCCAGGGCTCTGCAGAGTCCTGGAGGCTCAACTCCAGGTTGGGAGCAGGGGAGCAGGGGCGGAGCAAGCTTCAGCAGGGGCTGGAAAGGAGGGGGCAGGTAGAACGGCACCTCAGGAGCCTGGTTTGGGACCACGGGGGAACCGTAGAGCCAGGAGGAGGGGCGTTTGGGTACCCCGTCTTAAATGCTGGGTCAGAGCCCGCCAGAAGCCATTGCAGGGTTCTGCTCCACACTGAGCAGACATGGCAGGCGACGTCTTTGCACTGTAAATAGCATGCACAATACAACTCTGAAAATCCAGACAATGTGTAGCATGCTTACTTGGGGAGTAGTCACCCCCATCTGTGACAGCCCCTTTCCTGTGTGGGGAGAGATCTGCTCCTTAGCACAAGCACTTTCATCCATTTGGCTGGTGGCCACTGTCAGACAACCACTGACAAGTTTTAAACAGTAAAAGCAATTGGTACAAAGAGAAAACAAGCCGACCAGTACAAAAACATCACAAAACCACCCCAAGCCAGCAAAAGGTCAAAACCCACCAGGGTGAAAAGCCAGGCAGCTCAAGGAGCTGCAATTCCAGCCAAAGAGGCCAGGCAAGGCAGAGCCTGGGGGGCGCACCCCACCAGCACTTGGGGCATGATGGCCAGAAGAGCACCTTGCTCACACCTGGGAATGAAAGGCAGCAGCCAATGGGAAGTGGAGGCATGCAAACAGACGTGCATAAATTTGCATGCACCGTTGTTGGGATTTGCCAGACCTCTCATATGGAAACAATGTGGCAATGCAAGTGAGACGTGCAAAGGGAAGGGCTCAGGCTCACTTTGACGTTGCCTTCCTGCTCATCTGCCGCAATTTGCCCTTCCAGGATCTCCAAGGGGGCCAAGCAAAACATGCTTTGGAAGGAGGCGCAGAGGAGGCTGGTCTTCTTCTCTGCCTCAAGGGGAGGCTTCAGTTTGCTGAGGAAAAAGAAGCACACCTGAGTTTAATCTGCGGCAGCAAATGGTGAAACGATGGTTGTGCTCAAGTCGATTGAGTCTCATCCTTCGATTCACGTCCACATCAGTCCGACCAAGGTACCTTGGGGCTCCTAAGCCCCCTGCAGCTGCACAATCAAGCGAGGGAACCCCTCAGCTCTGACGACACATGCCTGGCATGTAGAAGGCTTGATCTCCAGCATCTTCCCTCAGAGGTTGCCAGGGGCGCCTCCCCTCTGCCTGAGCCCATTGGCTGGGCCAGTCACACAGGCAGGTTCACCGATCTCTGAGGAGAGACCAATTCAGTCCACCCCCCTTCCACTCTCAGTCAGGGGCGCAGCTCTGAATTTGACCCCCCAGCATCGCTTTGCCCCTACCTGAGTTCTGTCACGATGTACATGGCGTCTTGGCGCACGGTGTCCGTCAGCTCATGGATGGGCTCCTTCTCAATCAGCACCTGCCAGTCATTGCAGGGACACAGTGTGAGGGGCATCACAGAGACCCAGGGTGGCTCTGCCCCCTCAGGAGACCGGCTTCTGGGCTGGCAGTTCCTCCACCAAACAACTCCACCCTCCACCAAGTCTTGGGTAAGTGCCTGGAACCTCTAGAATCTCTCACTGTTCAGCGATTCGGGTGGCATGCAACAATATGGACAAAACATTACACTCAGATTCCTCTGTAAATGTGGGGTTGATGACCTCCTCAGGACTTTGGTCCCATGATGGCAGGAGTGGGCAACTTATACAGATCTTGGGTAGGCAATATGGAAGCATGAGCCCTCTCAGCTATGGACAAATGAAGGCTGGTAGCTAATGGAAGCAGAAGGTAACCTCAGGGAGCTCACGCAAGTGAAAAACCTATTCATAAATTTGCATTGCATTATACTGTAAATGAACTTTAGGGAGATGGAGGAGAGTCCACCACCTCCCAAGGTGGTCCATTCCCTGTCAGAAAGTTCTTTCTACTGTTTATTCAGAATCTCCTTTCTTAGAACTTGAATCCATTGGTTTGGGTCCTGTCCTCTGGAGCAGCAGAAAACACCCCGTCCCTCTTCCATGTGACAGCCCTTGAGATATTTGAAGGTGGCTATCTGTCTTCTCTTCTCCAAGCTAAACACACCCAACTCCGTCAACCGTTCTTCATAAGGTTTGGTTTCTTGACCCTTGATCATCTTGGTCACCCTCCTCTGAACATGTTCTACCTTGTCAATATCCTTCCTGAATTGTGGCACCCAGGTGTGGACCTGGGACTCCTGGTGGGGTCTTACCATGGCAGAACAGAGTAGCACAATGACTTCTCTTGATCCCTTGCAACAAACAACCTGTGAGCTGGACAGAGCTGGCCCAATCAGCCCAGTGAACTTTATGGGTTTGGGTTGTGTCCAGGGCCGCCTTAAGTATATTTGGCGCCCTGGCGCCGTGGTGCGATGGACCCCCCCGGCGCCCCCACCCTGCCCCGTTTCCCAGCGCGGCGGGCGGGCGGAGCTGTGCGGGCGGGCACAGCGTGGGCGGGTGCCCTGGCGCCCTGCACCACCCAGCCTGGCCGTAGGGCCGGCCCTGGTTGTGTCCTACCCCAAACTGTCTCTGGATCAGTAGTCAGGCACTGGGCAGAGACTTCATGAGGACCCACCACTGCGATGACCAGGGAGGATGCTTACTCAGACCACCAGCTTATAGGTGTTAGCAAGTCTAGAGAAGCAACCAGATTAGTCTGTGACCAAGTTCACTCACGACAGGTTTCTGGGTACGGAGTGTGCAGCTGACTTACTATCAAGCATTCCACAAGGGGGGATTTCATATGCACTCGAAGGCTGTGTGCTTTTCCTGTTGCAGAAACGGCCTCAAGGAACATCAGCACCGCAATCAAAAAGTTTTTCTTCAGGCTTATGGTCTAAACCCAAACCCAGAGCAAAAAACAGACCCTCATTATCAAACAATGCTGAACCCTTATGTAAGCCTCTTTTGTAGGCAAGATATTCTATAGAATAAGTGCACAGTTTGCAAAGTTCAAAAAACCAATTAAGCTATTTAAACAACTTTTGATCAAGTAAAAAGTTCTCCCCCTTTAAACCAGGGAACAGATATTTTAATGGAGCATTTAATACCACACCACTTCTTTTGAAGAAGCGCAAATACGGTAGCAAGCATTTCAAGAGAAGCCTTCATTGCTGGTTCTCGGGCATGTATGTCTGCTATTATTTTGGATACTAGTTGAAAGCACATTTCAACTGGTATCCAAAATAATAGTGTTTGGATCATAAATTGGCTCTGGGATTCAACAGTTCTCTTGTTATGCTGGTTTGTTATACTGCTTCTTGTGCAATTTTTAGAGGTGTAATTGCTGGCTGTACTTTGGATGTTGTGCCCCATGCCAGGCTCCTTGAGGAAGAAGAGCAATATATAAATGAATAAATTCTGTTATAAGGTGATGCCTTTTGTAGTATACACATTGCTATCTGGCATCAGGATGCAATTTCCAATTCATGTAGTTAACCAAATGAAATTAACTATTGCCTGAAAGCCCTAAAAGATCTGTTGAAATAAAGGGAACAAGAAAATATGTTCTTCATTTGAAAAGATCTAGTGTGAGTAATGTAGAGGCCATGTTTGTGGCTGATGCAGCCAGTTATTCGTGGGAGTGAAAATCAAACGAGGAGCTGCACAGAATTTGGGGGAAAGTACCCAGGCTGAACTGGTGAATGAACAAAAGGAGAGGCAACGAGATGCAGCTTCAATGTCTCACCAGAATAATGTCTGGCATCACAGCTGCTGCACATGGAGCCAGTGTTTCCTTTGAGCTTTCCCCTCAACTCACCCAGAGCCCTAGCCAGCAGTCAGCTCAATCCCCATTGGTGTATTACTACTACTACTACTACTACTACTACTACTACTACTACTACTACAATTTATATACCACCTTTTATCAAAAGGTCCCAGGGCGGTGTACCACATTAAAACACATTATTTTTTGCTTCAATGGGCATTATGTTACACTTCCTTGCACTGAACCTGCTTTTGCCGTTTTGTTGGCAGAGATCCTTCTGCAGCCCTGCAGTTTGCTAGTGACCTGATGGGGACTTGACCACTGTCACTGATGCTATGGCAACTGCTCTTACACCAAAGGTATTTAACTGGTGGCAGCTGCACTGGAGGTTGATCTGTTTCCAGACCCAGTTCAAGATGCTGGTTTCTACCTACAGAGCCCTCAAGGCTCAGGGGACCCCCTTATTTCTGCCCCTGCCTCCTCCTCCCATGCCACAGCCTTCTCCTGAGATTTAAAATCCACAGCGGGTAGCGCTGTGGGTTAAACCACAGAGCCTAGGGCTTGCCAATCAGAAGGTCGGCGGTTCAAATCCCCGCGATGGGGTGATCTCCCGTTGCTCGGTCCCTGCTCCTGCCAACCTAGCAGTTTGAAAGCACGTCAAAGTGCAAGTAGATAAACAGGTACCACTCCAGTGGGAAGGTAAACGGCATTTACGTGTGCTGCTCTGGTTCGCCAGAAGCGGCTTTGTCATGCTGGCTCCCTTGGCCAATAATGCGAGATGAGCGCCGCAACCCCAGAGTCAGTCACGACTGGACCTAATGGTCAGGGGTCCCTTTACCTTTACCTTTTAAGGAGGCCCTGTAACAAGTGTCCCCTGGTTTGCATTCCAGTCTGGCCTCCATGCTGCCCGATTCCACAAGCTTTGGCATCTCCATGAACCTGGTTCCCTCCCACCCTTCTGGAAGCAGACCCAGACCTGCCCTTGCTGTTGAGATTAAAGTCTGCATATCTCTGCGCAGCTCTTCAATGGTTGATTTTGCTCTTACTCGATTTTTGGTTTTAGGAACTTAAAAAGCATTGTGAACCTTACCATTAAGGAGTTAATGAGCTGGTTGCTCCAAGCTCAGAACATGTAGTTTAAACAAGTCACCTTAGTGTTTCTGTACAAATAATTTAGAAACATTCACTACTCTGGAACCTAAGTTGTACTGCCTGTGTTTTCTAATTGCTGTGTGGAAAAGCACATGAACCTGTGGGAAGAGGGGAACTTTGGAAGCAATATAGAAGGTGATATTTTAAAGGTCTAAGAATCTGTATTTCCACACATTACTTTTCTGTATATTTCTGCTGGGTTTCTCTCACCAAATAGTACTTGCTCCAAAACTTGATCTGGCTTCCAAGGAACTCTTTTTTATATTCCTATATAAATCCCCCCAATGCCAGAATTGAGATGAATGGCTCCCCGTAGGAGCAAGGGGAGGCGCTTCGGGGTTCCCAGGCTGTTATGTTGGGCGCGAAACAGAAAGCAGCCATTGCGAGATTCTGACTCAGACTGAGGCAGACATGATTTATGGACACTTTGCACTGTAAATAATATGCACAAATAAGAACATCTTAAAGACAAGCAGATGTGGAGGGTCGTTACTCAAGAGTAGCCACAACAACCCCTCACAGTATAGAAAAGTTATTGCGGGGGGGACGGGGGGAGCTGCCCTTCCCAGGTCAGAAAACACAACATTGATATAGAATTTAAAACCATAACCTGAAAACATTTAAAACATACAAAAGACAGTGATCTGTTGATACACATAGTGCATAATACCATTCTCTTTATCATAAAGGCAAAAATGGTCACAATACCATTGGGCTGATGGTGCAATACTCAATCAATTTGGACAGAATCAGGTCCACTCTTGGGAGAACTTCATCTTTCATCCCCAGGGCCACCTGCCCATAGCAGAGCAGGAGGGTGTTCCACTTGAAGTCCTAGGGGGTGGGGGACAAAATATTTTGTTGTTGAAGAATATAAAAAGGAGAGGAAAATACAATACCATGAACATCTCCCCTCCCCCCGCCATGGCAATGTACTACTTTTCCTGAAAGAATACCTGGCTGCTGCTTTCTGTAGATGTTTCGTGGGTGGAATAAACCTTGCTGAAGTTCTCCAAGGCTTTGAAAACCTCTTCGAGGTGGCGAGACGCAGCCAAGCCAACAGCAGAAGCAATGCCCTGAAGGAGGAGGAACCAGCCAGAGGAAACAGGGTGAGGAGGGAGCAGGGGGTGCCCGCACATGGCTCCATCTCTGCACAAGGAGTTTGCACTCTATCCCGGTAGCTCTCCACCTGCTCACTGACTGCTTACTTGGTGCAGCTGGCAATGAAACTCTGGCCCACAAGATAAAGTATTAGCCTTTCAGATGCCATAGGATTCTTGACTGTTGCAACAGAGCAAACCAACAAATCCAGCTCTGAAGAAGGTATCATGCACACAAAAGCTCATACCAATGACAAACTTAGTTGGTCTCTAAGGTGCTACTGGAAGGAATTTTTTTATTTTGTATCGACTACAGCAGACCAACACGGCTACCTACCTGTAACTAAACCCAGCTCTTGTTCCTAGTCAGCCACCACCAGTTCAGACTCCATGATTAGACTTCTTTATCCCAATATACATCACTTGATACTTGCTTATGTTGAAATGCATCTGCCGTTTTGCTGGCATTTCACTCATTTCACAAACTCTTTCTACAGCTTCTTACAATCACGTGTTTGTTTTTAATCACGCTAAATAACATAGTATCATTGTTCATCACCAAATCTGGCCACATCACTGCTCACCCCCAACTCTAGATCTTTCCTGAACAAGTTAAAAAGCAGAGGTCTCAATCTCTGATCCTTGGGGGCTCCACTTTCTCAAAGAATCATAAAATTGTAGAGATAGAAGGTCCTCCAAGGGTCATCTAGTCCAACCCCCTGTAATGCAAGGATCTCAACTAAAGGCATCCATAACAGATGATCATCCTGTCTATGCTTTAAAACCTCCAATGAAGGAGAGTCTGCTCTACTATCGCACAGCTCTTGCTGTCAGAAAGTTCTCCCTGATCTTGAGTTGCACTCTCCTTTCTTGTAACTTGAGTCCGTTGGCATAGGTCCTACCCTGCAGAGCAGGAGAAAACAAGCTTGCTCCACCTACTTCCTTCCAGTGGGAGAACTGCCTCTGCTTCCTGTTTCTTAACCAGTTATTGATCCACAAGGGGACCTCTCTTCTTTATCCCATGACTATTGAATTTCCTCAGGAGTTTCTGGGATGAGGCATTTTAGCAAAAGCTTTTTGAAAGCTCAATTACACAATGTCAACTGAATCACCCTTATCTGTATGCTTGTTACAAAACTCTCAAGGTTTTGTAAACTGTTTGAAGGTTTTCTTACAATCAAGTTGTATAAGAATTGTGTGGGATGGAAATATACAAATAAAAGAATGCTAAAAGATTAATGAGACAGGACTTAACCTTTGAAAATTTGAAGATTAATGAGACAGGACTTAATCTTTGAAAATTCCTGGAGAACAGGTGAAGTTCCAGCAGACTGGAGGAGGGCAAATGTTGTCCCTATTTTCAAAAAAGGGAAAAGAGAGGACCCAAACAATTACCGCCCAGTCAGCCTGACATCAATACCAGGAAAGATTCTAGAGCAGATCATTAAGCAAACGGTCTGTGAGCACCTAGAAAGAAACACTGTGATCACTAAAAGTCAGCATGGGTTCCTGAAAAATAAGTCATGTCAGACTAATCTGATCTCATTTTTGACAGAATTACAATGAAGGGAAGGGTAGATGAAGGGAACGCTGTGGATGTAGCCTGCCCTATCTTGATTTCAGCAAGGCCTTTGACAAGGTGCCCCATGATATTCTTGTAAAGAAGCTGGTAAAATGTGGGCTAGACAAAGCTACCATTCAGTGGATTTGTAACTGGCTGACTGACCGAACCCAAAGGGTGCTCATCAATGGCTCCTCCTCATCCTGGAGAGTAGTGACTAGTGGGGTGCCACAGGGTTCTGTCTTGGGCCCAGTTTTATTAAACATCTTTATCAATGACTTGGATGATGGGCTTGAGGGCATCCTGAGCAAGTTTGCAAATGACACCAAATTGGGAGGGGTGGCTAATACCCCAGAGGACAGGATCACACTTCAAAATGACCTTAACAGATTAGACAACTGGGCCAAAGCAAACAAGATGAATTTTAACAAGGAGAAATGTAAAGTACTGCACTTGGGCAAAAAAATTAAAAGGCACAAATACAGGATGGGAGACACCTGGCTTGAGAGCAGTACATGTGAAAAGGATCTAGGAGTCTTGATAGACCACAAACTTGACATGAGTCAGCAGTGTGATGCAGCAGCTAAAAAAGCCAATGCAATTCTGGGCTGCATCAATAGGAGTATAGCATCTAGATCAAGGGAAGTAATAGTACCACTGTATTCTGCTCTGGTCAGACCTCACCCGGAGTACTGTGTCCAGTTCTGGGCACCGCAATTCAAGAAGGATACTGACAAGCTGGAATGTGTCCAGAAGAGCGCAACCAAAATGGTCAAAGGCCTGGAAACGGCTTATGAGGAACGGCTTAGGGAGCTGGGTATGTTTAGCCTGGAGAAGAGAAGGTGAAGGGGTGATATGATAGCCATGTTCAAATATATCAAAGGATGTCATATAGAGGAGGGAGAAAGGCTGTTTTCTGCTGCTCCAGAGAAGCGGACACGGAGGAATGGATTCAAGATACAAGAAAGAAGATTCCACCTAAACATTAGGAAGAACTTCCTGACAGTAAGAGCTGTTCGGCAGTGGAATTTGCTACCAAGGAGTGTGGTGGAGTCTCCTTCTTTGGAGGTCTTTAAGCAGAGGCTTGACAGCCATCTGGCAAGAATGCTTTGATGGTGTTTCCTGCTTGGCAGGGGGTTGGACTGGATAGCACATGTGGTCTCTTCCAACTCTATGATTCTATGATTCTATTCTATTATTCTAACCTTGCAGAAGCCATGCTGGTTCTGTTTCAACCAGGCTTGTCCTATCTTCTTAATAATTCCACATTTCATAATGCTTTCCACCAGTTTTCCCAGGGCAGACATTCATCTAACTGGCCTGTCATTTCCCAGATCTCTTCTGAGCCCCTTTTTAAAAACTGGTGATCCATCAGCTACTTTCCAGCTTGACTGCTGCATTTCCCATTGCCTTGCCCTTCGGAGAACTCCCTTCTGCTGGTCCTGTGGACAAGGAGGAGGCTGGAAACCTCTCGCCTTGTGCTCTCTTCTTGGATTACTCAGCTGTGCCAATGGCCCAGCATCAGCCTTAGGCCCCCAGGGACGTGCCCAGGCCCTTGTGATCATGGGCAGGAAATCAGGTGACAGATGTACCAAGGGAACAACCCAGAGGTGTTTCTTCCCTCCCACACTCAGAGCCACTTTTCTCTGGGACAAGCAAAGCTCAAATTCTTTCACCTGGTCAATGAAATGCCCTGAGGATGGGTGCTCCTCTTTCTCCTCTGGACCTCCCCACCTGCATTCCCCATGCCAGCCCAGCCCCCCTATTCCCTGGCTCAGAAAGTGCAACACTTCACAGGCTGCTGTCCTTCTCCTGACCCACACCTCGCCCTCAGGTCCAAGCTGGGCCAGCAAGGACAGCAGGAGGGTGTGGGGCTTGTCTACAAATCCAGTGATGGAGCCCCTTTCCTGGGAGGAGAGCAGCTGCCTTGCCTCACCGTGGGTTCCCAAGGTCCTCTGTGGTGCAAGGCCAGGAGATGGCCGAGCTGCTCCTGGACTAACTGAGAGTCATCTGAGACACGCAGGATGGCCCCATAATACTGATAGAGAAAGACCTGTTGGAAGAAGAGGAAGAAGACAAACACCCACAAGGTCACAGGGAGACCAAGGGATGAGAACCTGGTGTGTGTGGTTGACTGAGATTTCTTTTCCAAAGCATGTTACAATAGTGTTGTGAGCCTTGGTGGTAGTGGTTGGGGTAGGTGGTATGCTCGAGTCCCTTCTAATTCTTGGATCCAGCAAGGATTCAGTTGTTGGACTAGCCAGTCCAGCTTCTGGGTAAATTAATAGCCCCTAAGTATGTGCAGCTGGGGTAACAAAGGAAGTGGCTTTGTGCTAGTAGCTATTCCTTCCTCAACTGGCTTGTAGTTAGAAGGACAAAAGGCAGAGTTGAAGCATGTGTGAGCTGGGCTGGAAGCAGGAGGCTGGCAGAAGCCTGAGAGGGAGAGACATGCTTTATTTCTGTTTGAATCCAAGACTGTGACTATGGGAGAAGCAAGACCTTTTGGGGTGTTAATACATTGGTACCTTGGTTTTCAAACTTAATCTGTTCCGGAAGTCCGTTCCAAAACCAAAGCGTTCCAAAAGCAAGGTGCACTTTCCCATAGAAAGTAATGCAAAATGGATTAATCTGTTCCAGACTTTTAAAAACAACCCCTAAAACAGCAATTTAACATGATTTTTACTGTCTAACGAGACCATGGATCCATAAAATGAAAGCAATAAACAAGGTACTGCAGTCACACAGTCAATCAATCAATCAATCAATCAGTAGCTGAACTGGGTTCCACAGTCACACACATACACAAAAGAAGAGCCACAAAAACACAAAATAAATAGCAAAAACAGACAGACCTCAGCGTAACACTCAAAATGGAAGTGTGGCACTCAAAATGGAGCATGTTTGGCTTCCGAAAAAAGTTTGCAAACAGGAACACTTACTTCCAGGTTTGCAGTGTTTGGGTTCCAAGTTGTTTGAGTACCAAGGCGTTTGAGAACCAAGGTACCAGTGTACTCTGAGCCCCTCCATCATAGGCTGAGGTTGTTTATTTGTGTAAATAAACCATAAGTCCTAAAGGCACCACATTCTCTACTGTCCCTCATTCCCAGGAAACTGAATTGGGGAAACACCTGGAACCTCTGGAATCTCTCACTGCTTGGAGACTGGGATGGTGTGCAACATAGAAAGTCCTTCTTCATGCAGTACAAAGTTAAGCTGTGGAACTCCCTCCCACAGGAGGCAGGGATGGCCAGAAACCTAGATGAGTTTAAAGGAGGATTGGACAAATTCATGGAGGAGGGTGTGGCTCTGGGTGGCTCCTAGTCAGGATGGCTCTGCTCTTCCTCCACAGTTTGAGGCAGCCATGCTTCTGAATCCCAATTGCTGGACACCACAGGAGGGAAGAGGGCTCTTGGGCTCAAATCTTGCTTCCAGGTTTCACTTTCTAGTTGGGTTAGGGTTTCCGGGGCAGCATTTTACAGCTGTAGGGAACTGAACTAATGGCCAAAAGAAACATGACTGGCTCACATAAAAACTTCATGAGAAACTTCTTCTGGAAAGCTGACTGGACTGCTAGGACCCCACTGACCCAGGGCTGGCCAGAGCCCCAGGCCCCCCGCAAGCAGAGCAGTTCGTGGGGCTTCCTTCTTCCACGAACCTTCTCTGGGCTTTGGCCACTCTGGGTCTGCTGGATTCTCATCAACTCACGGCTGAGCTCTGCACAGCAGGCCTTGTCCGTGACGTCAATCAGGAGCCGCTCCACAAACTGCAGGACACAAACAGGAGAAACAGACTGAAGGGCAATAGCTGGCTCTTCCCAAGGCCCTCCAAAGCGATGCCTAATGTTTTGGAGTGGCCTTCAAGATCACCCAAATATATCCTTTGATTTTGTTTTAAAAACCTGAGTGGTGCCTGAGGGTCCCCACTGTGGTGCCAGCAGCAGAGAAAGGCTGTTTGAACTTAGCCAACAAACTTAACGTACTTTAATATCACCCCACCCCACAAGTTAGAACAGCCCCTTTGTGACATAGGTGCACCAATTTCCTCCTGCCTCATGACTGGTTGGCTCTGCTTAGGTCACCTGAATAGATGCCTCCCCTCCGCCCTTGAGGAAGAAGAGCTCTCACCTTACCTCCACCAGCTTTCGCTCCCACACATCAGTCTTGTAGGAGTCACTCTCTGTAAAGGCTGCATAGGAAAGGCAGGCAGTGGATCAGGGCCACTGAGTTTCATGAGCATCATAAAGCGCTTCAGACACTAAGTCTGTGGAGCAAGCAAGGATTGGTCCTTTTGGCCTATGCAATGCTACCGTAAATCTGATGGTGTGGGCTTCAAATGCATAGCATAGGTCTTTGCATTTGAAGCCCATGCCATTATAGGCTGCAATCCTAACCCCACTTTCCTGGGAGTAAGCCCCACTGAATACAGTAGGACTTACTTCTGAGTAGACATGGTGGTAATGGCAGTGTTAGACTGTGCACCAAAATAAACACAAGCTTATCAGCAGCACTCAAACTGTGAGTCTCCAGAAAAGCTTTGCTAGGCATTTCCCCAGAGCTCATTTGCAGGCTTCAGCAGCAGCCATGGGCAATTCATTAGCAGTTTTCCAAATCTGTGAGGCAACCTTTGTTCATGGGAGGGGCAGGAAAGGCATAAGGGGAACAATGAGGGACCCTGAGGGAGAGGCAGGCAGAGTGTAGGGCCTCAATTGGAACACACTGTCTGGGTATTTGCCCCCATCTGCCCCAGTATAATAAGGGGTGGCCATTTTCTGTGATGGGCAGCTAGCAATGCTGGTCCTGCGCAGAATTCCCAGAGACCTGCTGATGGAAGCTGGCTGCTGCCTCTGGCTCATTTGTCCAAGCAGGCCTAGTTTTCTCAAGGTGACCCCTATCCTAAACACACCAGAGGACTTTGGATCAGAACCAGCTCTGTTCTGACGACACAGAGGCAGAGTGGAAAGGGAGTACTGGGCAGGATGAGGCTTTTGTACCTTTGTTTGCCAGTTTCCCCAGAACACAGAGGATGCTACGGTATGGGAGCAGCCGCCCTTGGAAGCCATCCAGGAGCTTGCTCAGCACTTCTGCTGGGAAATGGTTCCAGAGGGCCACCAGGATGTCACCAGCTGCATCCTGGTACAGGTCGCGGAGATCCTGTAGAAGCAAAGGGGATATAAAGGTCAGGTGGGCAGCTGAGGCCACTCTGTGGGGGGTGGGGGGCACTGCAGCTGAAGGGACCCTTCACTCATGCACACACACCCCACTGTATTTCTAACAGGGGCGGACAAAGTTGTTGGTCAGGGTAATCTGGTGAAAGGTTGTTTACCCGAAATTATCATCACAGGCCATTGAAAGACAAGAAGCAGCTCCTTCAATTTAACCTGGAAACATGTTGGCAGGGGGGTTGTGTAAGATCCCTGGAACATTGTCCAGCTAACTGGTTGTGGTAAAACTTGGGCGGCTGCATTTCAAGGCAC
Organism: Zootoca vivipara; assembly: GCF_965207765.1. NCBI lineage: Eukaryota > Metazoa > Chordata > Lepidosauria > Squamata > Lacertidae > Zootoca > Zootoca vivipara. The sequence goes on from NC_142583.1 coordinate 75,651,331, forward strand.
CTGAGATTCCCAGAGCTCCTTCAAGGGCAGACGCATGTGGAGCACATTGCAGAAATCTCATCTGGACCACTGCAGGACCCAGAGGGCAGATAACTGAGTCTGTGTCTAAGAGCAAAGTAGTCAAAGGCACTTCTGGCTACTGCTGCCTCCTGGCCACACAGAGACCAGGCTGTGCCCAGGGCTCCTCCCTAGTGAACCTGCAGCCCCAGCCCCCGGCGGGTTGTGTCAACATTTGTGTGGGGTGGGGCTGGTTGCTCCTAAAGAGGACCTCCCTGGACCCCAAGGTGCTTGACAATTACCACCCTGTCACAAATACCCCTTTGGGTGTGAGGTGGTTGAGAAGATGGTGGCAGTCCAGTTGCAGACACCCTTGGTGGAAATGGGTTGTCTTGACCCCTTCCAGCCTGACTTCAGGGTCTGCTTCGGGGCAGAATCTTGGTCAACCTGGCAGAGAACTGTCTTCAGGAGAGGGATGAGAATGGAGACCTTGATGCTCTGTGGCTTTCATCACCACTGACCATGGCCTCCTCTGGACCTTCTCCATGAGCTGGTGGCACTGTGGTCCAGCAGTTCTGCTCCTACCTATGAGTCCAGTCAGAGAATAACACTGGAAGATTATGCTGCCCGTTGGCAGTTGTGCTGTGGGAGTCTGCAGGGCACCATTTTACCCCAGTGCTGTTTAACATCTATATGAAACCATTGAGAAGGATCTCTGCGAGATTTGGGGCAGAGTTTCAGCAGTATGGTAATGACACCAGCTCTATTTCTGTCTTGCATCTGAATTGGGAGACTGGACTGTTTTAAGCCAGTGCTTGGGTGCAGTAGTGAGCTAGATGAGGCCAACAAACTGAGAAAGAATATTGGCAAGATGGAAGACTCTGTGAAAAGAGTCTCCAAGGTCTGGGAGTTGTGGGGCTCATCAGTTGGGGATGGAGTTATCCTCCCTCTGAAGAAACAAGGGCATTGTTTGGGGAGCTCACCCATCTCTGTCACTGAAGGCTCAGATGATGTCCAGGGAAAAGCAGCTACAGTCAGCATAGACTGGGCCGCCAGCCCCCCTTTTTCTTAGCTGCTATGACTGGGGATGGGCTAATGGGATGGCCTGTTTTTCCATCAGGGCTCTGATTGAATGAAATTCCCCCATATTTGTAATATGCCCAAGTACTGGGAATTATTGGGTTGTTTGTATCCTTATTTTTATTATGTATTTTGTGCTTTTTATATTATAATTTTATGTTGTGAACTGCACTGTGAACTTCACCTACAGATGAAGGGTGGTATACAAAATTAATGAAAAAATAAATAAAATATTGCAAGGCTTGAAAGGTGGTGGGAGAGAGACAGCATTGCTCACGCCTTCAGCTTAGTGATTTAAGAAGCATCTACCCTGTTTCTCCAAAAATAAGACATAGCCATAAAATAAGCCGTAGCAGGATTTTTAAGCATTCAAGGAATATAAGCCATACCCCGAAAATAAGACATAGTGATAGGCGCAGCAGCAATGCCGGCTGCGGCAGGAGGAGGGGGAAAAAAGACATCCCCTGAAAATAAGCCATAGTGTGTTTTTTTGAGGAAAAATAAATATAAGATGGTGTCTTATTTTCAGAGAAACACGGTATTTCACCAGTTCACTCCTTACTGTGGTCCTCAGCATATCTTCAGCAGCCAGTTTGATGATGACTTTAGCCAGTTTGTAGTCCACGCTTTGTGCCGACCTGATCACAGTCTGCAGGATTTCATTAATGCGCAGCCGATGCTTTGGAGAGATCTGCAGAAAAGAAGGAAATGTGAAAGGAAACCAAAAGTTTCATGTCAAGTGCCAAATATGGTTTGTGGATGCATGCAAAAGGCAGCAAAGGCCAGCATTGGATTCACTCAAGGCACCCTGCAAAAAGAAGAGAAAAGGAGCTTCCGTCTGAATCCACACCTGACTCCTCAAAGAATCCATGCTGGTGAGAAGCCACAGAAATGCTTGCAGGGAGAGACAGATTTCAGGTTAGCACAAGCCCCCTCACATCTCACTTGGAGGACTACAAGGTTTTCCTCTCACAGAACAGGGGTGGCTCCTGAACTTCCCTGCCCTTGTGGGCCATTTTAACAGTTGGCTGGGGCCTCTTTCCTGTCACTCACCTGATGACCAAGCTGAAAAAGAGATTCCTTTGCAGACATGGCTGACTCCAGAGGAAGGTCCTTTGTTGCACCAGCTTCCAATCAAGCAGCTGCCACAAAGGGGCCTGCTCTGGTCAGTGCTGGTCAGCTGCCCTCTGTAATGATCTCTGGCAGGCAAGCAAGCCCTGATAAGAAGTAATGACTCTCCGACAGTTTTATGTATGTTTATTTACAAACACACACACACACCCAGAGCACAGCTTCTCGCCTGCTCGCATTTACAATAGTTGGTCAGTCTGAATCTTCACCCCTGCCACAGCAGGAAGGACGTCAAACTCCCACCTTTCCCCTCTTGCCCTTCTGTTGCCATCTGATCTTATCCAGATGCCTAGAATGAGAGGCTGGCCTGCCCCTTCCCCACTGTCACTCGACGCAGACACAGACCTCTGTTTATCTGCTGATTGCCTAGCAAAGCTCTGGCTGCCTTCCAACTCTTCCTCCCCTTGAGAGATAACAGAGTCTTCCCTGGGAAGGGGTGTGTGTGTGTGTGTGTGTCGAACTGCCCTTTCTTGACTCTGTCAGCCAGCTCTCATCTGCAGAATTGTTCCCTCATTCACTTAGTTCAATTTCTGAGTCTAACTCTTCCTCTGTGCTGGGGGGGGGGCACATTCCTGACACCCTCCCACCAATTTGCCTCATCACCACACCCCAACACCAAGTCGGAGCAGTCCTCCTTGTGTCCCCCCTGTGAGCCACCCTTTCTGCTTTCTCCTTTCTGGCCACACATACCATCGCAGAATCTGTGTGTCTGACTCTCCCAGATACCACCCTGCTTCACATAAATGCTTTAGAAGTGCCCAGACGGACACACCAAGCTGCAGCTGGGGGGTATGCAGGTCCCACTGCCCCCCTGTTGCTCCCAATATCAGTGGGTGCCTTCTGCAGGTGGTGCTTGCTTAGAAGTGTCTAAGGGAGGTCCATAAAGGTCCCAACGGCAGAAGAGCCCTTCTGATGGCTGCTCTTCCTGATAACTGATAACGGCTCTAAGTTCAAACAGCATATTGAGAGGCAGAACACAGCATAATTCACCTAAGGGTGTTTTGACTATGAGGATGTAGAAGCCACATTTTATAATAATAATAATAATTTTATTATTTATACCCCGCCAATCTGGCTGAGTTTCCCTAAATGATGTGTAATCACTGGGGGTCACAAGAAGACCAGGAGACCCCTCAGTTCCCTTCTGCAGCTAAGCCTTATTGCCATTGCTATTTAACATCCCCATGAAGCTGTTGGGAGCAGCCAGGAGGCATCTGGGAGCATCTCAGTCACAGAGGTTTCCTGCCTACCTTGTGGATACTCTGGCGATACTTGCAGATGGCCCGCAGGACCCCGGCCAGCTTGGTCTCTGCCAAAGCACACAGGTTGTCAATGGAGGCCTGCACCAGGAAGGGGCCCGTTCCTTCCCGGAGATTCCTCAGGTTGCAGAAGCAGATCTGTGATTCTGGTCAAAGGAAAGAGTGAACCCTGACCAGGCCATTCTGAATAGCTTATTTATTTATTTTATTAACATTTATGCAAGTTCTGTCATAATACATGAAAGGTGGGTGGGGGCGGGGGACATTTTCTGTCCATACAGGCAGCTGAAAGCTGTTGGTCCCAATTCTGCCCCAGAGGGACTCTCAGGGGCCTCTGAGCATAGGAGCCAACTCCAGGCGCCATGGGTGCTTGGGCACCCACAATAATATACGGTAATTCTGGAGGCTGGGCACCCACAAAGTAAATGAGAAAAGCCGGCAGACAGCAGTCATGCTGCCTCCAAAAGAGAAGCTGTTCAGCTCTGCTCTCGGCAGCCTTTTCCAGGGGGTGGGGGCTCAAACACAGGGGTAGAGCATCTGTATCTGATCCCCTCCCTGTAAAAAAGGGTGTCTCACAGGGACAATGGTTTCACAATCCCCTTCATTTTGCCTCAGGCGGACAGCTCACCATTCTCGTCTAGCTCTTCCTTGCGTGGCTCTGCCCTCTCCTTTGGCCGGGGAAGAGCAGCAGGCGCTGTGTCTTTGCTCCGACTGTGCTCCTCTTCTCTCGCTGGATGAGCCCGGACTCTATTCTTCCGTGGACTTGCTCTCTTGAAGACGGAGCAGATCCTGCAACAGAATGGAGCGCTAAGCCAGGCGGAAATATCTATCCCAAAGATTACTTAGATGTTTCCTAAACCCACCATCACCTTGTAATATCATGTTCAACATTATTGGAAGTCTTCTCAAAAAAAGACTAGACAGGGGGCACAAAGAAGGAAGAGAACCCCCGTATTTAAACCCGTTTCCCGCTGTTATCCCAAATAGAGAAAAATCCCGTAAATCCCCCGGATTTCCTACCTGCCAGGGAGGCTCCTTCTGCGCATGTCTGGACATGCGCAGAACCGATTTCGGGTGCCGCTCTGCCCATGTTTGGGCACCGGAAATTGGGCAGCGCCGGCACTGGAAGTTGCTTCTACGCATGTCCAGACATGCGTAGAAGTGACTTCCAGTGCCATGCCGCTGCTGATCCTGGATTTTTTTTTACCAGGACTTGGAGGGTATGCAGTTTATAAAGAGCTCATTGTCCAGTTGTTCAATATTTAATATGAGAGACTGTGTGTTCTCCAAAAGAAGATAGCAAGGGAAGACAGCCTCCACAGTCCTCCACAGAGCCCACACAGCTAAAAATGCAGAGCTGGCCAGCATGAAGTTCTATCAAGATCTAATAAAACCATAACAGAAGAGTAACAGAATAAGGTAAAACACATAAACTTTCTGAACTTCAACAGAACATGTACAAGCCAAAGTATAGCATCATGCACATCTAGGCCTACAAGGGCCAAAAGAATAAGGGAGTCAGTGACATTTGGGGAATCCGAGGTTCAGGAGGCTTTTCCTCACCTGCTGAAACATTGGTATCTGAAGAAGAGGGCATGCACACGAAAGCTCATACCAAGAACAAACTTAGTGTGTCTCTAAGGTGCTACTGGAATTTACGGTATTATTATTATTATTGTGCTGAAACATTGACATCAGTCCAGAAAGGGAAGCAAAGAGCTGCAAAAGAGTCAGGTTCACTGAACCCCTGGGAGAGCCTGATGCTGTGAGATTTTCACACAGGGCAATCTGCCAGCTTCAGTTAACAGAAAAGTCGGCATTTTCCACTCAATTGATAATCAAGCAGCAACCCAAAGGATGGTTGTAAGTTCCTTACTCATCCATTTGGGAACCAGATTAATGGAAAGTAGGGTGAATAGGGGCCAGAGGTGTACCTAGGCTCCCGAGTGCCCTTGGCAAAGAGCGGCATCGACACCCTCCTTGTCCCTTGCATCCTGGGTAAGGAGCTGTATTGTCCCCACTCCAAGCAGCAGAGCAGTGGTCTGGGGAATGCACAGATGGCCAGGTGGGATGCTAGCCACTCTGAACCAGAGTGGAGAGGCACAATTTTGCACACATGCACCCAGGCCTGCATCCTTGGCAGGGGCCAACTTGACCAATCCCTAGGTATTAGATTCAGCTAGGTAGCCGTGTTGGTCTGACACAGTAGAAACATTTTTTTTTAAATTGTCCAGTGGCCCCTTAGAGACCAATTAAGTTTGTTCTTTATAAGAGCTTTTGTGGTATCTGAAGAAGTGTGCATGCACACAAAAGCTCATACCAAGAACAAACTTAGCTGGTCTCTAAGGGGCCACTGGACAATTTTTAAAATATTTTTTAAATAAATCCCTAGGTATGTCCCTGGTTGGGGCATGGGGGGGCAGTTTGCTTGGATGCAGCAGGGACAGCCTTTCTCCACCCTCTTGAGCAGACGCAGAGGAGAAGCTGTTATGTGCAGAAGTTAACATGACTGAGCAAGGCTTCTCTAATGATTATTTCTTATTATTCTTATTCACTTCATATCTTTACCACTTTAGATTTTAAAGGGAAAACATCTCAAAACATCTTACAACACTTTAAAATGTCAAATAAAACAATCCAGATTAAAAGATTACTGAAGAAAGTCAAATCTAAAGTATACATTCAAAGAAACGTAATTAACAGGAAACTAAAATAATACCTTAAAGTTTTCAAAATATAACATTACAGAGGAGGCAAGCTACAGAATACATATTTAACAAAAATTGTCTTAAATATTTCAAAAGAAAACATTACTCAAGGAAGTCACATGTAAAATCCACAGCATATGTGAGAAAGTAACAGATATATAAATGTGAATGCTCCATTAGTGGTTGCTCATATTCCCTTGTGAATCATCTGGAAAGACACAGGTTCCCCATCCCTGAGAAATTGAATTTGGTTGTTGAATTGCAGCTGAAGTGGAGCAGAAAGGAGTTCTCAGTCCTATCAGGCAGAGCTGCTCCACAGTCATGTTCCCATCCTCACTTCAGCCCTTTTAGGGCAGCATAGAACTGTGGATGCATTTTATGGATTGAAGATAGCATGGCCTTTAGCCTGTTTTGCAAACTTTCCACTTCAAAGAAAGGCGAGGAGGAGGAGGAGAAAGGGCTGCTGAATGGCTGGTTGGTGTGACAATGGATTGCCTGAGAGAGCTCCAGGCCTGTATAGGTTGACCAGAGTCTTTGTTCCTTCACAACTGCACAGCAAACAGATAGTCAACAGATACAGCTTTCTTAGTCAGGAGACTCAGTTACGGAAACAGCAGTGCTAATGTGCACCCGTTAAAACCACACCCGGGCTTTAGGGTGGGTAGGTGGGTAAGTGGGGAGCCAGCAGCTCCAGAGAGACAGGTAAGCTACATTACTTGGTGGCTTGCACCTTTCAGCTGCAAAAGGCATATGCAGCCGGGCACCTCCTTGGGTCAGAGGCTCTGACATGGTGATCTGCTGCCTCCAATGAGCTGAAACCATTTGTCTTGGCATAGCCAGGGAAGTGGAGCCCCCTCCACCCTTCTCACCAGCCTCCCTCGTGCTCCCCCCCCCACCTTGCCAGGCACGAGACCAAAGACCTGACAATCATCTAAGATAAGGTCTCAACACCTGTCCACCAATTACCTTCCACAGAGAGTCATGTTCTTTTGTGAATTTTGTCTGACTCAACTTGGCTGACATTTTCCAGAAGTTTGTGGGCAACTCTGTTCTCCAGTTCACCACAATGTACTTTATGTCATACGTGACATCACAATCACGGACTGCATTCATCCCAGTCTGTCAGCGCCAGCACTGAAGGCTTGGAAGCTCTGGAGTTCCTGCCCACTGCGGAGAGAAGTGCCAGCCAATAGCAGATGCCCAGAGGTCAGGGCAGAAAGGGCAGCAGCACAACAAGGGCCTGAACACTCTGCACCTCCATGTTTTAAAATAGGTGCAGGTTGTGAGAAGTCGCAGCACAGAGCCCCTTCTGCTGTAATCCATTCTGGGTCTTATTTCTAATAAATTTCCTCTCCCAAACTGGTTTCATTTTTCAATTTTGACCTTCCTCCCAAAGACTGCGGTGAACCATTCCAGTTCTAATGGTGTAACTCTGTAATTTAATAGTGCCAAATGAAGATCATATTGTGACTCTTTTGGTTTGATAAGGAGTTGCTATCATGAGATGAATTCCATTAGACTGGGAATATTCTGAAAGTGAAAGGGTGAAACTGTTTTTTATTAATTCTGAAGAAAATCATAACAATGTTCCCCCCCCAAAAAAATATATATATGTAAAGGCGGGATCAGGATTGTTACCAATAAATTGTTCGGGTTTTTGCTAAATTAGTAGCATGAGAAACCATCAGATTGCTTCTTCACACAATCAACTCTAGGACAAGCAATTAACAGTGGGGAGAAAGCCAAGGTCTACTTCTGCCATAGTAACTGCGCTCTCATTGGTTGATATCAGCACTGAGACCTGTTATCAGAGAAAGCTAGCACAGTACGTGTGTGTGGTGAGTGTGGTCAGTGTAGGAGGAGAGGAACTAAGTCGGTTGTGAGAGACAGAGAGAGACAGAGAGGAAAGGATTTATTTTACTTTGTTTTTGAGTTCTAAAGTTGTACATACCGGTAGAAACTCTGGATTTCTTTTATTTTAATAAATCCTGTATATAGTTTACTCTGCGTCCAGACGTCTAGTCATTTAAGTTACTGCCAGAAGCTTCTGGAAAAACCTGCGCAAACTCTGCTGTGTTCAGGCTGAAGTTACACCTGACACTTAAAAACACTAAGATAAATCTTATACTGTGATGTAACTGATGGGGAGAATCGAGCAGATGGATAAATATAGAGTTACATGCCACCCCAATCTCTGAGAGATGTGGGATTCCAGGGGTTCCGGGTGCTTACACAGTGTCTGTTTCCTTTTGGCTCGATCTCCTATTAAGGTCCCAGCCCTTATTCGTTGGTTGCAGTCTTATCCTGATGTGGAGGCTGCAGCCTATCTGTGGGAAGGTTTCACTTCTGGCTTCCTTTCCCCAATCTGCATCTCTCTCCCTTAGGAATCGTCCCTAAGAAGGCTCCTGGGGAGTTTCGCCTCATTCACAATTTGTCACACCCGAAAGGCACTTCTGAGAATGATGTGATTCCTCCGGAGCTCTGCTCTGTCAAGTATGCTTCACTGGATCACGCAATCAAGATGATTCGGAAATCCGGGCCGGGTGCGTTGCTTGCAAAATGCGATATTGAATCAGCATTTAGACTTTTGCCGATTCATCCACATGATATTTGGCTGCAAGGGTTCCAATTCGAGGGTGCTTTTAATTTTGATGAAGCCATGCCGATGGGCTGCTCTGTAGCCTCTGCGGCCTTTGAGTCTTTCAGCACATTTTTAGAATGGGCCCTCCGATCTAAGACTGGTTTGGAAGGGGTGACCCATCCACCTCGATGAGTTTCTTATTTCCTCGGCTTCTGATACGGGTGCCTGTGTCACCCTTATGCAGGCGTTTGTGGAACTCACTGAAGAGTTGGGGGTCCCTTTGGCAGCTGATAAGATCGAGGGTCCGGCTAAGCAGCTGACATATTTAGGTATCCTGTTGGATACTGTTGCTCAAACGTCAAGCTTACCTGCTGACAAAATTTCTAAATTGCACGCAGTCATCCAAGAGGCGCTCTTGCTTGACAAGGTGATTTTACGTCAGCTTCAATCTTTGCTGGGTAACCCCGTGGTTCCACTAAACTGCGAACCACCTGAAAAAGTCTCCTGCTGCTGTTTTCTGCAGATGCAATAGAGGCGGTGAAGAAAGTCTTCTTCGCCGTCGCTACCACCACTTGGTAGGCTCGACATTGAGCTTTAACCTGTGTCCGGTCAGCTTCAGAATGAGTTATCCGCCACCGGCGCTCTAACCATCTTAACGATTGTTTCATTGCCCTCAGATCCATGGAGAACCACGGGGCTGTCTGGGCTCCATGCAATTGGAGAGGGCGCTTCAGAGCCAAACAGTCAATAGCCCTGGTTAACTCTACATTCCAGCGGGCCACCAGGGAATTGGCTGAAAGGCCATCAACATGGGATAAAACATCCCCTACGACTCTCTGGAAACCATTTGGATCCATTAAGTGGCGGGGGCGGACCATCCAAATTGGTCCCACCTCCATGGAGAGGGGAAGAGTTGTGGAGAAGTCCAGTTGCACCAGGTAGTGATTTGACCATGGCACTTCTTTAGTTTCGCTTTTACTTAGTGTCAGATCACCAACATCCATACCGTGTTTCTCACATTTTAAGACGTGCCTATAAAATAAGCCATGGCACGATTTTCTCAAGGCAATAAAATATAAGGCATCCCCCCCAAAATAAGACATGCTGGGGTACCGGTACTATACCGTGCTGGGAGCAGGTCCGGATGGCGCTTCCGTAAGGAACAGGAAAAGGAAGATGCCTGCCCTTGCCGGAAGCGGATGCGCAACGGCAGCACGCCCCGCGCCGAGTGCGAACCTCAGCGTACGCCGCGCCAAGTCCCGACCCAGCGGGACCCGGCAAAGGCAGCAGCACGTGCTTTGCCAAGCCCCGACTGAGCGGGAGCCGGCAAAGGCAGCAGCGCACGCTTTGCCGAGCTCCAACCCGGCGGCGGGACGCGGCAAGAGCTGCAGCACGTGCCGCGCTGCGCCCCAACCCGGCGCCGGAACCTGGCAAGAGCCGCAGCGTGCACCGCTTGGAGCCCCGACCCGGCGGGACCCAGCAGCATGCCCTGCTGAAGCGCCAACAAAGCACCCAGCAGCGCAGCAGCAGCAGCCAGTTCCGGGCGCCAACCCGCAGCAGGAAGAAGAGGTAATTTTTTAAAAATAAGACACCCCCGGAAATAAGCCATAGGCTTATTTTCTTAAGTAAAATAAATATAAGACGGTGTCTTAAAATGTGAGAAACAAGGTACTTGATCTGTCAATATTTTCATCTTCTGCTGTTCACGTTTTTTAACTCTGGTGTCGCCAGAAAGCTGTGGATCCTTGATTTTTGTGGTGCAGGCTGTGCGCCTGGGCATGGTGTGTGATTTGAGGGTGAGTTAGGGGTGGCCCCATGCAAAAAGGTGAAGATCCGTGAGGATCCGTGCTTCAAAACCACGTTTGGGGCCAAGGTGTAGTCGGGAAGCTGTGGATCCTTGATTTTTGTGGTGCAGGCTGTACCCCTGGGCATGATATGTGATTTGAGGGTGAATTTGGGGGGGGGCATGCAAAAAGGTGAAGATCCGTGAGGATCCATGCTTCAAAACCATGTTTTGGGGCCATTGCGACCATACGAAACAGTGGGTGCGTGATTTTTTTGGTGGTGCCTACAGACTAAGATGTGGTCTAGAGTATCATGGTGGTTTTATTTTGTTTCTATATAAAAATCATATGAATTCATGAGGATCCGTGCCTCGGAACCAAGGTTTTTTTTTTTTGGATCCACGTTTTTTATAGTCCAGTCTGTAGTCCTGGCTTCCAGATGTGATACGACACTGGATTTGTTGGAGTTGTTTTTAAAAAAGTGGAGGATCCATGAGGATCCGTGTAGATCCGCGTTTTACCTTCTTCCCAAAAAACCCTACTAGCACCGGCCCTGAATTTTTACCTCAGCACTCAGCATTCCCTGGTCACTAAGTCTGCTCACTTCTCATTTGGCTGTTCTTCCCTGCCCTTGTGATTTAGTTTCCTGGTGTTTCTGTTTTGTTTTGAGTTCTGCAAACTTAAACCTGATAAGTCCTTTTTGTGTGTGGATTGTATAAATCCACTCTATTGTATAAATAAGGACTGGAACTCACAACTCACTGCTGCACTTTGAAAATGCAGGGAATGGAGGCAGTAGGCAGAAGGAGGGAGGAATTCAGCAGAGCTGCTGCCAGAGCAGAGCAAGTAGAAGGATCGGTTAATCATGGGATGGATGTTTGTCAATCGCACTATGGCTCATAGGAATTGAAAGAGACGACCCGTTGCCTCCACCCGCTGCCTTCTCCCTTGTCTGCTGGGCAGGGCACCCTCAGCTGCATGCCCCCCCCCCTCTCAGGCAGCACGACCAGTCGAGGCTCCGCTTAGCCGGGCTTGCTCATCGCCACCCTTCTCCACTCCCCTGCTCCTTCCATGCCCTGAAAGGTGCAAGGCACGTGACTCCACACCTGCAAGCCCCAGCCCCGGAACAGGGAGGCGGGGGGAGGAGCAAGGACAAGGCACGTGACTCCACACCTGCAGCCCCAGCCCAGAACAGGGAGGCGGGGGGAGGAGCAAGGACAAGGCACGTGACTCCACACCTGCAGCCCCAGCCCAGAACAGGGAGGCGGGGGGAGGAGCAAAGACAAGGCACGTGACTCCACACCTGCAGCCCCAGCCCAGAACAGGGAGGCGGGGGGAGGAGCAAAGACAAGGCACGTGGGCTCCACATGAGCAGTAGCTCTGCGGAGGGAGCTGTGAGAAGGCAGCGCGTGGAGAGAGACGGTGAGTGACACCCCTCCCCCTCCCCCTCCCCCCTCCCGCCCTTCTGCTCCTAGTTCTGTGTGGACGCTGAACTTTCCCCACTTTCCCAGCTCCAGTCTAGCTGCGTTTACTAAGCCACCGCCGCCCCCCATGTCCCCATGGAACTCATTGTCTGGTAAAGAGAGAAATTGGACATGGGGGGGGGCATGTTGGCTTCCCGTGTGCACCAAGGGCCCTGGGAGGGGGTTGGTGGGGGGGTTGTGAGAAGCCCCGGCTGGAGAGAAGCTGCCAACCTGTGTCAGGACAGCCTGTCTTGGTATAAGGCAGCTTCCCAACCCCAGGAAATTAAGGGGGCTCATCTTCCTGGGGTGGGAAGCAAAATGGTGTTTTGCAGGGCTGGACATGGTCCTCCGCTAAGGCCTTGGGGAAGCCAAAAATAAGGTCAGCCAAATAGAATATGTTTAAGTTGAAGAATGACAATGGAAGAGTGTGGTAGATCACTGCCAGTTTTTGATACTGGGTCACAGCCTACTTGAAGTTGGGCATACCTGTTCTATATAATCAACTGGTACTCTTTTAGCCCCACAGCAATAATAATAATAATAATAATAATAATAATAATAATTGTAATTGTAATTGTAATTGTAATTGTAATTGTAATTGTAATTTATTATTTATACCCCGCCCATCTGGCTGGGTTTCCCCAGCCACTCTGGACGGTTTCCAGCTGAATATTAAAAACAGTTTAATTGGTTGAATAACAGAAACTGAAGTAAGGAATTGCTTTGCTAGTTCACAGCTAAAGGTAAAATAAGGGGGAAATAATTCTAAGACTTGGAGAGGAATATATTTATATTTAATAAATTAATTTAATACATAGACTATTTGCAAATTGTTTGTACTCTGAGTATGTAAAGGATTTATTTGATGGCTGAAAATGGTACCCAAAATGTACTTCTGAGGGTTGTGTGGTAGATCTTTCTCATGGTAAACAGAAGAGTTGGACTTTGCTTACTGTGAAAAATGTTTAATATGATTTAATCTTACAAAAAAAATTATGCACATCATGTACCACTCAAGTTTAAATGATATTACAACATGCTGATTTAAATTTTAGCATTTGGTTAGCTGGCCTAAAAAGTATGTTTTAATGCAGAATTTCTGAAGACAAACTAGGAAACAATGCTCCCCAAGAGAAGGAAGGAAGGAGGGAAAAAAACACCCAGAAAATGATCTCTTACTAGTTGCAATTGAAAAAATAAAACTGCTTCTGAGAGCATACAATTTTTGGAAAGAGGATTTCAAGAAATCTGCAGAGAAGAAATCATAAATATCCTTGCCTTTCCCTGTTCTCTATTGCAGCGTGTGAGGGACAAGGGATACAGGGAAGTCCCTCCCATCTTAAGTTCCAGCCCATCACCAAGCGCTGGAGAGAGTAAGGAGAGCTCTGCCTCCAGCGGAGAGTCAGGAAGTGGTGTCCGAGGCTCAGGCAGGGTTGCGGAGCCCATGCCTCAGGTGGGACAGGAAGTTGGACGCACGGGGGGGAGGCCAATCCCCCCAACTCCCGAATTGCGACGCAAACGTAGGGGGAAGAGGTTGGGTCTGCCAAAGCTGTGGTGCTGGAAGAAAACGCGCCAATCGCCATTCGGGAGTTCTGACACCTCACCTTAAGGATGCATTTTTACTGCTCTGAACACTGTAAATAGTCAGCACTTAATAAAAGCCTTAAAAGACCATGCTGGAGTCGTTACTCTAGAGTAGCCACACCAAGCCCTCTGACAGCAACTCCCGAATCTTTTTTTGGCTACTTTGGAGTGCAGCGATGAGCGCTCAAGAGGCTGAGCATTGGAGGCTGGAGGCCGAAGCAGCGAAGCAGGAGCTACAGAACCTCACAGCGCACGCACAGCAGCAATTGCATGCCACTCAGGAGGAAGCGCGAGGGGCGCAGGAGGAGCTGAACAAGCTGGTGGACCAGGTGAGGACAAAAGAGGAGACTGAGAAACAGCTAAGGGTGATGGTATTAGACCTGCAGAAAAAGTTGGAAGAGGAGAAAGCCGCTAGAGGTGGGGGGGCACCCCAGCCGCAGCTAGTCCAAGTGAGAAGGGGACAGAGCCTAGTCACCAAGTTCAGCGGAGACCCGAGGGAGTACCTCGGATTCGAGACAGAAATAAATTATGCGCTGGAATTGCATGCAGCAGAATTCCCAGATGACGCGCACAGAGTCTACTTTATCATAGAGCATTTGACGGGGGCCGCCCGGGAATGGGTAAGACCGCTCATCGCGCAAAAAAATCCTTGCATGAAGAACGCAACTTTATTTCTAGAAGCTTTAAAATTAATGTATGCTAGCGACAGTGAAATGGAGGCCACTAAACAGGAGCTTCATGACTTAACACAAGGAAAATCGACAGTTAGGGACTACTGGGCGAAATTCACCATGCTGGTGCACAAACTGGGGTGGGATCTGAACAGTGAGCCAGTGAAATCAGCCTTCTACCTGGGTTTGCATGCAGACGTTAAGGATGAGCTGGCAAGAGGTCCTAGACCGCAGACTATGGATCAGCTCAGCAAAGCGGCGCTAGCGGTGGGGGTGAGACAGGAATCCAGATGGTATGACAAACAAGCGACGCGCGCAGCAAAACCTTGGTTCCCACGCTCTCAGGACAGACCACATCACCAAACCCCACCCCAGGGACCGCCCCCAGACCCGCCCAGACCAAACCCAGAGCCGGAACCGATGGAGATCGGGGGAGCGCGCGCGCGGGCTTTTCAAACCCCGGCGGCGCCAAGACGCAAGGAGGGAAGAGGCGGGAATTGCTTTCTCTGCAACTCCCCCCGGCATCGCGTCAGAGACTGCCCTCATCGCAGAGAGTGGCAAGGAAAGGCGGGAACGGTTGTACCTTCCCCCACTGACGTAGCACCACAGCAGGGAAACGAGACAGCCTGGCTGCAGGAGACAAGGGGCAGCAGCCAGGCACAGTCAGCAGTGAACAGCCCCAGCCCGCCCACCCGCACAGAGAGGAGCAGAGCCAGCCCACCCCTCCCAGAGCAGGAGTGGTTCTAGAAGTCACGCTGACGCTCCCAAATGGCTATCCCCTGACAGTCCTCGCCTTAATTGACAGTGGTGCCTCAGCCAACTTCTTCTCGAGAAACTTTGCAGAAGAGCACCAGATCCAACTTCTGCAGCTGGATTTTCCCCTGCATGTGGCCACCATTGATGGCAGAGAGTTGCTGGGAGGGGCCATCACTCATCAAACCCCCCCCATGAGAATGACAGTGGGAAGGCACTCAGAGACACTGGCTTTCAACGTCATGACCATCTCAGATCCCCCCATCGTTTTGGGAATGAGCTGGCTGGCGCGCCACGACCCCTCCATAAGTTGGCACCAGAGATGCATCACGTTTGGGTCGGACTTTTGTCTGGAACATTGCATGCAGCACCAACCAGGGTAGGGGCCTCCGATAGCCACGGTGGCCACCATGCACGTCAAAGGGGGTGAGGCGATACCCAAGCCGTACTGGGACCTGCAGGAGGTCTTCAGCGAAGCGGAGTCCGACCACCTACCTCCACACAGGCCTTTTGACTGCCAGATCAACCTGGTGCCTGGGGCAACGATACCCCCAGCCAAGCTGTACGCCATGTCAGACCAGGAACTGGAGGATCTGCGCGCTTTCATCGACAAGAACCTCAAGCGGGGGTTCATCAGAGAAAGCAAGGCAGCAGGGGGCAGCCCGGTCTTCTGGGTGGACAAGAAAGACACGCAACAGCGCCGTCTGGTGGTGGATTTTAGACGGCTGAATTCGGTGACAGAACCAGTGGCTTTCCCCATGCCCAGAGTGGATGATCTTCTGACAGCGGCACGCAGGGGCAAGATTTTCACCAAGCTAGACCTAAGAGGGGCGTACAACTTGATCAGGATCCGGGAGGGCGATGAATGGAAAACCACGATGTTCACGCCTCTGGGCTCTTTTGAATATCTGGTGATGCCCTTCGGGTTGCAAGGGGGCTCAGCCTGCTTCCAGGCCTTCATGCACCACGTCCTGGGGTCCCTCCTCTTCAAGAACTGCTTGGTCTTTCTGGATGACATCCTTATCTATTCCAATGACCCAGTGCAGCATGTGAAGGATGTCAGGGAGGTGTTGCAGCGCCTGAAGGACAACCACCTGTATGTGAAGCTGGAGAAGTGCAAGTTTCACACCAAGGAGGTGGACTTCCTGGGCTACAAGCTGTCAGACAAGGGGCTGGCGATGGACAAGGACAAGGTGCAGACCATCCTGGACTGGCACAGCCCCAGGACGCGCAAAGATGCCCAACGCCTACTAGGCTTCGCTAACTTCTACAGGAAGTTCATCAAGAACTTCTCTCGGGTCACGGCTCCCATCACCGACTGCCTGAGAGGCAAGCAGAAGTTCAGGTGGACACCAGAGGCACAAGCAGCGTTCGAAAGCCTCAAGAGGGTATTCGCTTCAGACCAACACCTGTTCCACGTGGTGCAGGATGCGCCCCTACGCCTGGAGACAGATGCTTCTGATAAAGCTGTGGGAGCGATTCTGTTGCAACTGGACGCCAACAGAGAGTGGAGACCCTGTGCCTTCTTCTCCAGGAAGCTGACCCAGTCTGAACGCAACTACACAGTGTTTGATAGGGAACTTCTCGCGATCCACGCTGCGTTCCAGCACTGGCGACACTTCCTGGTGGGCGCCAAGCACCCCATCCAGGTGTGCACAGACCACAAGAACCTGGAGTTCTGGAGAACGGCCAGGGTGCTCAACCAGCGGCAGATACGGTGGGCAGAGTTCTTCTCGAACTTCAACTTCTCCATCCACTACATCCCGGGGGAGCAGAACGTCAGGGCGGATGCCCTCTCCCGCAAGCCAGAGTACATGGAGGAGGAGTTGCCACCAGCACCCAGGCACGTTTTCCCCCCATCTGCATGGTCATGCGGTGCAGCAGTGGTGAGCGAGGCAGAACTCACAGCACTGACGGCAGCGGATGAATTTGCCACCCGCATCTTCAGAGACCTGAGAGGGGGGAGGGAGCAGGCCAAAGACTTTGAGGAAAGGAGGGGTTTGCTTTTTTACAGGGGAGCCCTGTACCTCCCAACCAAACAGCTGAGAGGTAAGGTTCTCAAGCAGATGCACGACAACCCAACGGCGGGTCATTTCGGAAGGGACAAAACCACTCACCTAGTCATGAGACACTTCTGGTGGCCAGGGGTGCGGGAGGATGTTCGGGATTATGTCAGGGGATGTGACACCTGCCAGCGAGCAAAGGTGGTCAGAGCGCCACCAGCAGGTTTGCTGGAGCCATTAGCCACACCGCACAGGCCGTGGGAAGTAGTGTCCATGGACTTCATCACAGACCTGCCGTCGTCCAGGGGCAAGACCGCAGTGTTGGTGGTGGTGGACCTCATGTCCAAAATGTGCCACTTTATACCGTGTGCCAGGGCGGTCTCGGCAGAAGAGACGGCCAAACTGTTTGTGGACCACGTATTCCGACTGCATGGATTGCCTTTAAGAGTTATTTCGGATCGTGGCCGCCAATTTGTTTCCAGGTTCTGGCGACGGCTAATGAACCTCCTGCAGGTGGAGGTCAGCTTGTCGACGGCTCGGCACCCGCAGACCAATGGACAGGCGGAGCGGGTCAACGCCATTCTGCAGCAGTACCTGAGATGTTACGTCAGCCAGAGGCAAACGGACTGGGTGGATCGCCTGCCACTAGCAGAATTTGCCTACAACAATGCGGTGCACGTCTCCACAGGGGTGTCGCCCTTTAAGGCCAACTACGGGCGCGACCTCAGATCTTTCCCGGAGAGGGAGGGGGAGGAGGAGGAAGAGGGCCCACAGGCAGAGGATTGGGCAGAGGACCTGGAGACGGTGCACCAGCAGCTCAGAGAACACTTGGAGAGGGCCAAGGAAGCGTACAAGAAAGGGGCAGATCGCCACAGGCGGCCGGGAGAGGTCATCAGGGTGGGGGACAAGGTTTGGTTATCCTCGGAAGGTCTTCCCACCAGGGGGCGATGCAAAAAGTTAGCACCCAGGAGGCTGGGCCCCTTCACGGTCACGCAACTGGTCAACCCGGTAGCCTTCAGGCTAGCACTGCCGGAGGACATGAGAGTGCACCCAGTGTTTCATAGATCACTGCTGTCGCCGTACAGGGAAAGTACCAGGTTCAGGGACAGCGATCAACCTCCAGAGGGAGGGGGGGAGACGGGAAACGCCCGACAGCTCAATGAGGCAACTGAGATTTTAGACTCAAGGAGAGGGGTGAGAGGGCTGGAGTACCTGATAGCATGGGAGGACACTCCGCCATCCCACAATGAGTGGATACCGGCCACGGAAGTACCTGAGGAATTTTTAGTGGAAGAGTTCCACGCCCTGTTCCCCCACAGGCCCAAGCCCTGGCACATGGAAAGGGAGGGAGAGGGGGAGGAGCAGGAGGAAGGGATAGCAGGCAGCAGCTCCCCATGGAGATGGGAAGCGGAATTTGAGGACACGGAAGAAGAGGTGTGGGTTTCACCGAGGTCGACGACGTCAGAGGCAGGAGAGGACTGGCAGAACATTTTTACTCCCACCAGCTCTGATGCCACTGACTTCTTGGGATTTCCGTCTTCTCAGGGGGAAGGAGAGAGATCGCAGGATTGGGGGGAAATTTTCACACCCACAGGCTCGGATGCCACTGACTTCTTGGGATTTCACTCGTCCCCAGCAAGCAGAGAGCCACTAGGGAGGGGGAGAGAGGAGCCTGGGAGGGGGGTGGATGTGAGGGACAAGGGATACAGGGAAGTCCCTCCCATCTTAAGTTCCAGCCCATCACCAAGCGCTGGAGAGAGTAAGGAGAGCTCTGCCTCCAGCGGAGAGTCAGGAAGTGGTGTCCGAGGCTCAGGCAGGGTTGCGGAGCCCATGCCTCAGGTGGGACAGGAAGTTGGACGCACGGGGGGGAGGCCAATCCCCCCAACTCCCGAATTGCGACGCAAACGTAGGGGGAAGAGGTTGGGTCTGCCAAAGTTGTGGTGCTGGAAGAAAACGCGCCAATCGCCATTCGGGAGTTCTGACACCTCACCTTAAGGATGCATTTTTACTGCTCTGAACACTGTAAATAATCAGCACTTAATAAAAGCCTTAAAAGACCATGCTGGAGTCGTCACTCTAGAGTAGCCACACCAGGCCCTCTGACACAGCGTTTCTCAACCGCTGTTCCGCGGCACAACCGCTGTTCCGCGGCACACTGAGACGCTGGCTGGTGTGCCGCGACGTGCAGCGACGAGAAGGGCGATTTGCATTGTCACGTGCCTGGCGGCCGCCAATACACAACACTCACCCGCCGGAAAGCAATATTTCTCCTCCTCTTTCCCAAAGCTCAGTGCAAACGAGTCTGGTGGCCGCCAATACACAGCACTAACCCGCCGGAAAGCAATATTTGGCAAGTGTTTCTTACAGTCATAATTATAATATAGGGCGGCACAGAGTTAAATTTTTTAACTTTTTTAATGGTGGTGTGGCTCGTGATTTTTTTCACGGAACAAGTGTGCCGTGGCCCAAAAAAGGTTGAGAAACACTGCTCTATTGCCCATCTTTTACTCAAGTACTGTCTGAAGCAAAGATGGAGAACCTGTGGGCCTCCTGATGTTGCTGGAATACAGCTCCCATCTTCATTGATCACAATGGCAATGCTAGCTGGGACTGATGATAGTTGGAGTCCAAAAACACCTGGAGGACCACAGGTTCCCCAGCCCATGCCTATAGTTAGATTGTAAACTGCTTGGGGTGCAGCTAAATATTTTCCTTTCCTCACTTTGAGAAGCTATATTGCCACCATAACCACCAGCAGCAATAAAAATATTGGGCTAGATTCAATTAAATAGTTGTGGTAGTGGGAGCCAGCATGACTCATGCTAGTGGAAATGGGTCTGCCCCCCCCATCTGCTCTGTGGAGTCCAGAGAACCTCCAGAGAAGCACATGGGGGGGGGAGTGGGAATCATTCCCTTCAGAAAAGCAGAAATTCTTGCACTGATGGAATAATCTCCTTAGCACTACTTTGAACTCTACCCATTTGCAGAATAACAAAACACTTTAGGTATTCCTGCTGATAAAATATCTATCAATATAGAATTTAATTTCTGAAGTGCCTTATTCCTCCACTTTCCTTCCAGTTGCTCTCCACAGGGCTCCTTTCACACCCCTGTTCCTCAAGCTGTAGATCATGGGATTGAGCATGGGAGTGACGACCCCATAAAACACAGCCACTACCTTTTCCTTGTCGGTGAATGTCTTGGCTTGAGGCCTGAGGTACATGGCCAACATTGTGCCATAGAAAATTCCCACCACAGCCAGATGAGAACCACAGGTTCACAAGGCCTTCCTACGCCCTTGTGATGAGCGGATACGCAGAACAGCGACACCAATGCAACCATAGGTCACCAAAACAAAGGAGAAGGGGAACAGCAGAGCGAGGACACTGGTTATCATCATGCTGACTCCACTGGCTTGGGTATTAGAGCAGGCCAATTTCAACACTGCCTGGAGCTCACATTTGAAATGATTCACCACATTGGGCCCACACAAGCGTGCCTGCATACTCAAAAAGGGAACAATGGTCAGGAGGAAAGAGCTAGACCACAGGCTGACTGCCAGAGAGATACACACCTTTTGGCTCATGATTAAGCTATAACGTAGAGGGTAGCATATTGCCACAAAACAGTCATACGCCATCATTGCTAGCAAAAGGCCCTCGGTCACTGCCAAATACATAGCAATGCTCATTTGTGCAAAGCATCTTCCCTTGGGGATTGTGGGCCTGTCTGTGAAGCAGTGGGCCAGCATCTGTGGGACGGAGGTGGTGACATAGCAGACATCAATGAGGGAGAGGTTGCTAAGGAAGAAATACATGGGTGTGTGGAGGTGCGAATCCATCACAATGAGCACCACAATAAGTCCATTCCCAGCTACAGCAACCAGGTACATCAGCAAGAAGAGAATAAACAAAACAGCACGCGCTTTGGGGTTTCTGGAGAGGCCTATTAGAACGAACTCAGTCACTGCAGTTGTGTTGCCCCATTCTTCCATGTTACCTATAAAAAGTGATATCAAATATCATTGGACCTCATGTAGGACATTCCAGCCCTTCTAGTTATTTCCTCGGTTGTTGTGAAATGTTATAAATGGAAAACAAATTAAAAGTTCATGTGTAGACATCATGACTAAGTCCCGGCCATTAATGAAAGGCAAAATGTAAGGCTTTTGTTGATCAATCTAATTTAGGTGACACATTAACATGCATCAGGTTGTACTGCAAACTGACTAACATTTGATAGGAGATTAAGAAATTCAATTGGCTCTGTGTAATTAGGAAAGCATGGAGGACATTTTTTCCTAAAGCCTATTACTTTCTTCATTTGCCTTTGGAGGGTGCATTTTACTGGTTTGCACTATGCAGGAGCAGTAGTGAAAAAAATCTGTGTGTTCCCTACTAAATCTTTGAGGAAGATAACACTTTCCCTCCATTCTACTGAGTATTGGATATTGTGTCTGCATCCATTAATGCCAAACAAGCATAGATCCCCAGGTCACAACATACATTGGGGGGCTACAACCATACATTCGCCACCAGTCAAGCCATAAATGGGTGAAATAATTTGCAAGCAAACTCACTCCACCTCACCCAAAGCCTCATTTAATTCATGTTGTAATGAAAGCCAAGAATAATATAAGATTTAAACTTGTTTTTTTTTGGGGGGGGGGGATATTAAGGTTTTCTTAAGGTGAGACCTGGGGACCTGGTGCCCTCCAGGTGTTTCTGGATTACAACTCGCATCATCCCTGACCTTTCAAGCTGGCTGGGGCAGATGTCTGTACAGCCATATGGGTAATCACTCACTCATGGCATATGGACTGGAAGAGATTTTATTCTGTGTTTTACATATCACTAATATTTACAGTTTTATTTCCAAACACTTTTCAGATTTATCTGTCCAAAAACAAACAAACAAACAAACACTCCAAACTAGATAACAAATGACTGACCTTCTTACTGGTTAAAACATTGAGAGGATCATTTTTAATGTTTAATGTTTAATAGATTACTGAGTTTTATTTTTCTGTTGGAAGCCGTCCAGAGTGGCTGGGGAAACCCAGCCAGATGGGCGGGGTATAAATAATAAATTATTATTATTATTATTATTATTATTATTATTATTATTATTATTATTATTATTATTTTGCTGTTCTTTCAAAAGGAAGGTTCACTATAGTTTGGTCCTTGTGATTATTTTAAACGTAGCTCCAAGTCAGATTTCATGCTTTATTGTCAATCTATATTAGGGTTGTCAAATGTCTGGAACTTCCTGGACATATCTAGAATACTGTAGTCGTCAGCAGTGTCTGGGCAAAAATCGGCCCAAAAAGTCCTGGAAAATCCAGACATATGGTAGCCCATGTCGGCAGTGTCATTTTTGCCTATTTCCTATAAAAATAGCTCAAAAATTGCATTTTAAGCTCAACAAATTTGGGCAAAACTAAAAAATTTTTAGTGAACCCCTCAACAACTTTTCTGTTTGAAATATGGCAACCCTAATCTATATTATATTATGAGCCTATAAACTTGTCTTTCTCAAACTAGAGTTTTCCACATATTGGACTTCAACCACCACTTACCCTTCAGGGAAGAAGGCAATTAAAGTTCAACACCAAGACAATGCCAAATGGTGGAATGTGCCAGTAAGTGTGGTAGTTCTGTCAGCTTTGGATTTTAAGAAATCTAGTTCTTGACTGTGGTCAGTGGTGGGGTCTGAACAGTAGTGTTCTGAATGATAGATCCTCGTTGACTCTAGTGTGAGTTTAGCAGATAACAAACCCTTTTCTTCCTTGTTTTGCTTTTCGCAATGGTACTTAGAGATACAGTGAGCTTAGCTTGGTACAGGAGCTGCACAAGTCGATAGAGCCATAGTAAAGCACCTTTAAGAGCTGGTGATTTCTATGAGATAGAGATAGTCATGGACATACAACCCTCTCTGAATAGTTCATAACTCTCTCTCCCCCCCCCCACATATCACAAACAAACACACACACACACACACACACACCACAAACACACATCACAAACACACAAATTTCAGAGAGAATCTATATATTAAATATTCTTCACTGGAGTCCTCCAACATTTAGAGAGCACCAGGTTGGGGAAGAGTCCTGTAAGTGTGACAGTGTTACAACCCCTGTCAAATTGCTGTGTCAATATCAGTCTTGTGTCCCTCAGCTCAGCAGACTTTTTTTTTAAAAAAAAACTCTTGTCTGATCTCCTCAAAATGGCTCTGTATTTTACGAAATAAATAATCCTAGTTGCATTTTACGAATGGTTGAAAATCTGCAGATATAGGACGATGGCAGGATTTCAAATGTGCAGCAGCCACTGCATCACAGCTACTGCTCCATTCAGTTCAGGGCAGGGGTGTGTGTGAGTGTGTGGGTGTGTGTACACACACACGCGCGCACACACACACACACACACACACACACTTATATCCTTTGTGCATGGACTCATTAGTTTCATAGAAATAAATGGGGCAGCTGGAACACAGAGAGAACATCTCTGTCAGGGTCAGAAGGGCAACTAAAGACAATACTTTTAGCACCTGATGATACATTGATGATATTTTCATTAGTTGGAGAGAGTCATGTGCTTACCTCCTTCACTGAAATAAGAGGAAGTCACAAATAATATATTAATTACTGGATCTGATACAGAGTTTGGATTTGGGGACATCAGCCCTATGTCCCACACCACACAAAACCAACCCACCTGAGAGAACCCACATATGAAGTATTGTTTTCATAGAATGGATTTTATTACCTTCACACCACAAGCTACTTAGCAGAGAACGTATTGCAGATTTGCCCATTTTTGAAAACCTAAGCCGGCTGTTGGGCTGTATTTGACATATTGTTCAGGTCTGTCTTCAAACCAAACCTCCCCCACTCCTTTCACACTTGCTAGCTTTACTCACAATGAGCAAAAAAACCCCACCCCATTTATTTATTTATTTATAGTATTTACTTAGGAGATTTTTCTCCTGTTCTTTGACTTTGACACCCTGAAGGTGTTTCACAAAAGACAAGAGACAGAAATTGCAGTAAATAATAATAATAATAATCTGAAACAAATAAGGGTCTAACACCATGTTTGCATCACAGTGCATGGAATGGGGGCAATAAAATTTGGGGAGATGAAGCAACCATATAAAATATATCTAAGTGTATTCTTTATATCCTGAATTAGTGCATGGACTGGATTCCAAAAAGATACCAAAAAAGATATCTGTCTACCATAAGGGTGCCCTTCTATATTGAAAGACCATATACAACTATCTGTTTACTAGAAACTGTGTCATACACATCTTCAAAACTTTTTATCACACTTACCTCTCAAAGCACATCCACTGTGAATGTTCAGCAATATCTGTATGTTCAGCAAATATCTGTTTTAACAAGAAGTCCCTTCTACTTAGTCCTATTTATTGAAATTAAAATCTATAGATGACTCACCATTGTTGTAGAATCTTCATCTGGGTAAGAAGAAAACATAGTTTCATGGGAACCAACTAAGGTTTACATTTTTATGGTATTGCCGAAGTATTTATATTATCCCCAAACATTTTTAAATCCATGATCTCATGGAAATTCAGAACTGCTTATGGGATTCCAGAGGGTTAGGGTTAAGGGGTTAGGGGTTAGGGGTTAGGGTTAGGGTTTGGGGTTTGGGGTTTGGGGTTAGGGTTAGGGGTTAGGGTTAGGGTTAGGGTTAGGGTTAGGGGTTAGGGGTTAGGGGTTAGGGGTTAGGGGTTAGGGGTTAGGGTTAGGGTTAGGGTTAAGGGGTTAGGGTTAGGGGGTTAGGGTTAGGGTTAGGGGGTTAGGGTTAGGGTGTTAGGGGGTTAGGGTTAGGGTGTTAGGGGGTTAGGGGGTTAGGGGGTTAGGGGGTTAGGGGGTTAGGGGGTTAGGGTTAGGGGGTTAGGGTTTTAGGGTTAGGGTTTTAGGGTTAGGGTTAGGGTTTTAGGGTTAGGGTTTTAGGGTTTTAGGGTTAGGGTTTTAGGGTTAGGGTTTTAGGGTTTTAGGGTTTTAGGGTTAGGGTTAGGGTTTTAGGGTTAGGGTTTTAGGGTTTTTGGGTTAGGGTTTTAGGGTTTTTGGGTTTTTGGGTTAGGGTTTTAGGGTTAGGGTTTTTGGGTTAGGGTTAGGGTTTTTGGGTTGGGTTAGGGTTAGGGTTAGGGTTAGGGTTAGGGGTTAGGGGTTGGGGTTAGGGTTAGGGTTTAGGGTTTGGGTTTGGGGTTGGGTTTGGGTTAGGGGTTAGGGGTTAGGGTTAGGGGTTAGGGGTTAGGGTTGGGG